>NC_134646.1:30834344-31141672 GCF_030463565.1 Pelecanus crispus
TTAAAATTTCCCGTGATGTTAAGCTAGTGTCTTGTTTTTTGCATCATTGTCTGGTTCAGAATTGGACCAGCGCTGAGAAGTCCTGTTTAGAGATGAGAGGAGTGTAGAATTTTGGACATGAAGGTTTGAGTGATTTCAGCTGCTACTGATTTGCATGCAGAGACAAGATTACTAGAGAAATGAAAATTTAACATTCATCTCCTCATATAAACAGAATGGTTTGTTCTTTAAATGAAAGTAACCTATTTTGGTTACTTTTAAAGCCTTTTTTCATTTTTTTCAGCATCTGATTGAGGTGGGGTTTTTTCTTTATCAAAGGAATTTTACGTTCAGTGAGTTCAAATTTACTCAGTCTGACCTTAGAAACTGCAACTTCCGCCTAGAAAATTATATTTCTGAAAATTAAGGTTGACTGCCAGTAGAAACCATGGGTAAATCTTAACAGATGGCAGTACATGCTGCAATTTTATGAAATTCCTGCCCTTGACTGTATATACAACTTATTCTGCATAGTTGGTGGGATCTGTACAATTTAGTGTGAATATATATTATGTGGGATTAGTTCTGCCTAAAAAGAAGAGCTGATATGGACTGACACGGTGACACAAATGCATGTTTTCTTACATGTGTCTGAACCTCGGATAAAATTCCATTAAGCCTGATATTCAATACAAGCAGTGTAAGTGTACAATGCTTCTTGACATGGCCCTAGTGATAGGGGCTGACGTGTGGCTGAGATGATTCATATACACATGTACATGAGCTGAGCCTGTTGCAAAGGTCATTTATACTGAGATACATATACAGATGGACAGAAGCATCTGCGGAAAATTTGGTCAACATGAGAGCAAGTGAAGACCAAGGGATAATTTGGTACTGACTTATTTGCCCTTTTTAAGGACAGATAGGACACTTCTTAAGGAGTGTGACTTGTTCTGTGCCGCTAGGATTCTGTTATGTTCTGTGTCCCCAACACAAGGTTGGGGTAGTGTAAAATTACCTTATGTGGCCTCTGAAAAGACTCTTTTGTAACAACTCTGCTACCTGACTCATTGGCAAGGTCCTACTCTACCAGGTATTGTGGCAGCTGGACCAGAATGACCTTTTTTTCACTCGGTTTTGTTTTTTGGGAATGATTTCTCTCTGGCCATGGAAAGAGTTGGATCTGACTTGCCAAGCTAAAATATAATCAATCTTGAACTCCAGAGGAAGCTTGGGTGGATTTTCAGAATAGTCTCAATTCAGCAGAGCCAAGTGTGACAAACTTTTTTGTTTTGTGAAATATGAGGGAACACTGAATACAAATACAGATATTAGTTGAAAATAGTATGAAATTTCTAATGTGTACAGAGGAGAAAAGGTTTAAAGTGTTTAAATGACCCCTCCACAAACTAAATAGTTGCTGACTGGCACAAAAGAGTTAATTACAGCTTGCTTTTCAGTAAGACCTTTTTAATACCTGCAGGTGTCCAGTAGATTCTTTTGTATCAGCTAGTCATAAGGGGTAACATGATCCTCCACCATTTCCTTTTGAGTGGAAGTAGACACATTTCGTAAGGTAATAGAGAAGATGAATAGCTACATCTTCATTGAAAAGAAAACGAACACCACGCTGAAAAGCCTTTCAACTTTTTGGAAGTTCAAACTGGGCTCCAGCAGGGCTCTAATCTGCCTTTGAACTCAAACTGAAACACTCATATCAGAGCCGCTTTGTATGTTTGGATCATTGGTTTACAGCTGGGTTTCAGCCTCATCCTGTTGGAAATCCCCATGCCCTGTTGCTCTCTGCCTGGCGAGGTCAGGCACGGGATGCTCACTGCCAGATACGGCAATCAACCTTTTCTTGGCAGTTCTCAGTGAAAGCTAGCTACCAGCTGTTTCCTGTGACTGAATGAAGCTGCTGCTTTCTTTTGGGCTTTAAAGCCTTTTATTAAGTTTTCTTTTTATTAAAAAGACTACTATAGCAGTGCACATAAAAAATTCAAAAAGCTTTAAGTAAGGAAGAGACTTCAAATGTTCAGTGTCTCAGTGTCATAATGAGGCCAACAATGGCGAATGCATTCAGAGGCTACTCTGAGGTAATGCTTTTGCTGTTCTGCTTGTGGGCCCATTAAATCATTTGCAGGGGACCACATACCCTCTGCTGTATCCTCACTTGCACTTTTGGAGAAAGAAGGGGTTGGGTGAAAGAGGCCCTCCTCCCTGCCAGTTACACTTTTTATGCTGAGATATCTCTGAACAACCTTTCTCTTGTAGACATTTCTGACCACAAGAAACTCTTCTTGAGTCTTCAGATGTCCAGTGTTCTTAGAAAATGGGTTAATAGCACTAACTAAAATGCTGCCAGTACTCTTTGATTCAAATATATATTCAGATATAGCATTGCTAAATTGGACTATAAGACTCAGTTTGAGAGCTTTCTATCAGCAAATGGCTCGATGTAGAAATCATGGACCTAAAAGCTACAAAAAGTAATTTTATCAGTCATTAAGCACTTCTAGGAAGTGATCACATAATAAAAAAATGTAGCAATGCTAGGATAGCCATCCTACATAACAGTGTGGAAAATTATTAAATTTCTTCCTTATGAAAAGTGCAAACTGAAAGCCAGAACCAGAGGAGTCTTTTACTTTGGGGGTCTGCTATCCTTCTGCATTGACTTTTGGCCTTTGTTCAGACAAGATACTGTTAATTATCTTGTCTTATCTGTAAAGTAGATACTGAAATACAGAAACTTGCAGAAGCACTTCTTAAAATACAACATTCTATGTAATTAATAAGCTAGACTTACACATGCTAATGCTGTGTGTATACATATAGCCATTGTGAAATGCTTCAATAAAAATGTAACCTATGATCAATACCCCAGGTATGTTCTCTTTGTTGACCTAAATAGCTACCATGAAAAATCTCCAGACAAATCTACAACAATGCTCCCCCTTTTGAATGTTGCAGTACCATCTAAAGACAGGAAACCTACGACTAACCAGGACCCGATGCACAGAAGGCATCTAAAGAAAGAGACATACAAAGATCTAGTTGATTCTTTAAGGTAAATACAATGATCTGTAGATTACAACATCAGAAGTGGTCACATAGAGTCCATCTTGTCTTCCTCCATAACACTGGCCTTAGAATTTCCCCAAAATAATTGCTAGTAGAACCAAAGCATAGTCTTTATGAAGACCTCAATGGCTTTTTCAAAAACTGCCAGCCATGGAGAATTCAGCACAACCCTTGACAAGTTGTTCCAGTGCTTAACTATCATCACTTACAGAAAAAAGCACTTTATTCCCCATCTAGACTGGTCCATCTGCACCTTTTAGCCAGTTGCACTCATGTCTGCTAATCCAAAGGGCCTTTTACTCATCATGTTATTACTCGCAGAGAGGGGTTAAATTGCTTCTTAACCTTTTCCATTGCAAGCTAAATAGCCTAAGCTTTTAGTTTTTCATTGATGTGGGACTTTTTGCCATCCTTTAAGCATTCTCATGGCTCTTCTCTACATTTTTTTGCATCATTTCCATTATCTTCCTTGAATTGTCAATTGTCAGTTGGAGATAATCAGCCCATAACTGCAGCAGGAATGCCAAATGAAGGGGTTATGCAAGCTTTCTGCTCCTACTAGGTTTTCCTTTTTATTTACCCATTACAGACTGAGAGAGTTGGGGTTGTTTAGCCTGGAGAAGGCTCCAGGGAGACCTTATAGCAGCCTTCCAGTACCTGAAGGGGGCCTACAAGAAAGCTGAAGGGGTACTTTTTACAAGGGCATGTAGTGATGGGACAAGGGGTAATGGCTTTAAACTGAAAGAGGGTAGATTTAGATTAGGAAGGATTAGGAAGGAAGAAATTCTTCACTATGAGGATGGTGAGGCACTGGACCAGGTTCCTCAGAGAAGTTGTGGCTGCCCCATCCCTGTAATTGTTCAAGCCCAGGTTGGAGCTTTGAGCAACTTGGTCTAGAGGAAGGTGTCCCTGCCCATGGCACGGGGGTTGGAACCAGATGATCTATAGGGTCTCTTCCAACCCACACCATTCCATGATTCCATGATTTTGCATCTGGTGATGCTTTTTGACACAGGGAAGTTAGAAATACAGAGCTTTGTGTTTCTGTCTGGAAGATGTCCCTCTTCCATGTATACTGAAAGCTCTCAATGTGCCTGAACCACTGCTACATAGTGTTACGTGCTTTGCTCATAAAATGCAGCACGGAGCTGCAGGGTGTTGCAAATGGAAGCCACAAACATAGAAGGAACCATTTCTGGCATGATTTAAAGAAAGTTGGTTTAGGGACTGATTATTCATCTTTTTATTTTCCCATTAAAAAGCCTGATGACAAATATGTATTAGGCACCTAAGGATCGGGTGGAGCTTTGATATGGTCTCACACCAAGCAATGCATTGCAATAATGTGAAAGGTCGAGCCCGAAAGCAGGCAGTGCAGAACAGATGCTGGAGCCGGCCTCAGTTCACCCCACCATGGAGCAGGGCAGCTGGCCAGGCGTGCCAGACATGAACATCCAGCGTGCCTGCTGTGTAGGGAGCTTGCCACTAGATGCATCGTGCAGTTGGCTGGGGTTGCCTTTCAGCCCCAGCTGGGTGTATGTCTCTCCCAGTTATAAGTCAAACATAGATTCCTAAACATGCATCTGATACGCACAAGCTTGCAGGCCAGTAATGCTAATGAAAAGTCAACAGCTGTTAACAGATAAACCTCATGCATTTAGAAACAAGGATAACAAACCCATACTGTGCACCGCCATGTTCTGGTAGTTAGCCTTGGAGATGGGCTATACTGTTATCCTGGAGTAGCCTATATACCAGTCTTTCAAATTTGTGCTGATGCTTTGTGAATTCAGAGCTTTTGGAAATGTTCTCAAAGCTGGAGCAGAGCCTGTGGTTTGAAAGGAGGCAGTGGGAAACTAAACAAAAGATAGAATAAAGTAGACTTTTGGTTCAGCTGGCAGTTTATTTTTGTTTGTTGGTTGATTCACCCATTTTTTTGGAGCCCTTTTGCCTTAGTTACTTTTTTATACCTCCTACAGTGTGGCATCTTCACAAACATAGGAGAAATTGTTAAGGATAACACAGCAAAATTTTGTGGCAGTTTAGACAACAGAGAAATTAAAAACTACTAAAATTACTCATTTTGTAGCACATACACACATGTGTCAATAAGGGATATAAATAAGTGCGTCTCTGTGTGTGTGTGTGGTTTTAAACAGGTTCCAGAATCTTACTTTTAGCTTTTCTTCTATCATTTTCTGTAGAAGCATGATTGTTTTAACAATATTTGGGAAATGTTAATTTGTGTTATTTGGGAAGAAGCCACAAAAATAATCTGATACATTTAGAGGAATAGGAAGTCCAGTACTCTTCTGCAGTTAAACTGGGCTGAGGTGATGGTCTAAGAAAAAGAGTTTAAAAACCCTATGGGGATATAATAGGATATCTAATCCCTGCAGTAAAAGTGACTAACACTAAGTTTGAGGAATGAGGCTGAAATGAAAATTAGAGGATAGGTTGAGTCTTTTAAGAGGATAGTACTCAGGAGTTGAAATTCATTCAAATAAACTGATCAGGTGGGAATTAATTACAAAAAGAAAGACATACTGATCATACTTATGAAGGGTTAGAAGTTCCTATTTCTGTTTCTAATAGGGAGGGAATGGGTGAAACTGGCAAGAGAATTTCTAGAATGAAGCCATTTGGAAAGGGTGAGAGATACTAAAATCATTCTTCACCCTTTATCACAGAAATTGGAAGAAAGTCTGGGAAAGTGGCACTGTAAATAACCTGAAAGCTCCCAAGTAGATTGGTTTTTTTACGGATTTTAGAATTTCCTTTCATTCTTTCAGTTCTTCATCGTCCCATAAGCATTTTGGTTTCTGTTTTCCCTACAATGACATTCTCACCACGTCTGAGAAGATTTTAATAATGAGTTTTCTCTTGAATTTTGCAAAGATGGTCTTTGAAGAAATATTAAAAAAAAAGTCAATGTAGGTGTCTGACTGCAGTAAATGAAAGAAATTGTGATATAAGAGAGGCACATGCAGACAGAGGAAGTATGTGGAGCAACCACCCTCCTTCTGTATGTTTGATTTGTCATTCTGATGCTAGATGTCTTTTAAGAAATATGTTTATCAAGAATAAACCTTGTTCTCCCTTTCCACATCCACAGCAAAACCAATGAGTTTACATTCTGTTGCTTGCATATGTGTGCTGAACGTGCCTGAATGAGCATTACTGAACTAGAGCATAACCTTTGGGAGCTCTGGCTGTAAAGAAAGACCTTTAACTTCTACATTTTAAATGTGAGTTTAGGACGAGGTTTCATGGGTTTTCACCGCCTGCACAGAGCAGAAGCAGGCTCTGCAAAGGTAAGTGTGGGGAAAAGCCAAAGCAGCTACTACTGTTGCTGCTGCAGATATCTTGAGGTGATCCGTGTGCATTGGATTCAGTCCATCATGGAGGAGCCCCCAGTTCACCCTATTCCCTGTCTGTGGAGGAGGGCTCCTTGGACTCTCTTGCCATGTGGAAATTTTGCTGGACTTACCGTTGAGGACTCTGCACTCGACTTTTTTTAAAAAGTCCCAATTAAACAAAAATGCAGACAGTGGGAGTAAGGATGAAGAGACTGGGAACAAAAGTCCTGAAATACCTTCAACACGTTCATTTTTTATTTGTTCCAGTTCAAAACGCAGAAAATCTGTTGTTGGGTTTTTTTTTTTAGAATTGGTTGTTGTTTTTTAGAAATGAGTGAACTTCTGCAGAAAACTACCTGCATGCATAAAACCCATTAGCACTGCTCCTGTAGGTGCCTTATTGGCAGCCTCAGTGAGAGAGTCTAATGGCTGAGCTGCAGTCCCAGTCTGACCATGGTTCTTCCTCAGATGTTGTCTGTGCTGCTTGTGTTGTAGCCACCTGATGAACAGTGTTGTCCAATACTTTCAAACCAACCTCTGCCGAAAGCACTATGTTTGAGTCTAAAAATCAAATGGAATTAAATACAACCAAATTCCAGCACTGTACAAAATATACGCTCTCACAGTTATAACCCAAACCATTCCAGATGTACATAAAGTTTGATTTTAAGTGGCTATAACTTCAAGAAAGTTGATACAGTTTGGTTGGTTATGTTATTTTAGAAAACAAATGCAAAATATTTATTTAACTTTAAACAGCTCTGAAACTTGCCTACTGTAACCCATAATCCTCTGATATTTTTAGAGAAATGCTTTTAGACCAGACACCATGAATGCAACAGATTCTATGTAGCCTTCTGCGGTTTCTTAGCATAAAAATAATCTAGGACTAAACAAACAATAAGGGAAAAAAAAAAATGAAAAACCAAAACCACAGAACAGAACTATTTCTACAACTTGAAGAATTGTGTCATGATGTTAAAAAAAGTTCATGCTTTCATTTTTATTTGTCATATGGAACTTTTCTTAGCAAGGATCATGTAAGACTACTAGAACTAATGTGCCATCTTGCCTCTATGATATTAAAATATCCCTGAGTAGCTAAGTAGAGCTGCTTCTCATAGAGATTCACAAAAAAAAACCAAGTGGATCCTTTATCCAGCTTACATTTTAAAAAGGCTGGACTTGCTCCCTTGAATAACAAGAAGAATATCTAGCAAAACAGGAGAAGAATTTATGAAAACAGTCTCATTGCCTGTAATGCCAAAAATCTGGAGATGCCATCAATAACTCCGTCATCACTGACACGAATCAACAATTCAGAATATTAAAAGATACATTTTATACATTTCTGATCATCAGTCTTCTATGCCCTGTTATGTATTTTTCCTTTCTTGAAGTTTTTTGTTCTTTCCCCCCCTGCTTTGCAGCTCTCAGAAATGATCCAGTCATCGTAACATGCACCTTTTGTTTTTTCTTTTCCCCAAACCGGCATCTCTACTACGTGTCTCCTGGATCCCTGTATCTGTATAATTAGCTGCAAGTCTCATTTTTCATTTATGAAAACAAAGTAATGCTTCTGCTCATTATGGTTGTCAAAGACATCTTAAGAATATAACCCCCAAAGTCTATGAGTCCAAAAAGAATATTAAAAAAAAATTTCAAAGTTCAAAAATTCTCATGTTTGTAAGCCAACCTTTGAACATTAGGCCTTTTACTCATGTTTTGAATATTTGTATTTAGTGGTACTGCACTCAGCAAAATTAAAGGTTATCAGAGGAGCAGCTCTATGAGTAAATGTGAAAAAAATGGAATGCAGAAACATATAGATAGGGTTATGTCATATAGCTAGGGTTATGTCATATAGCTAGCATTATGTCAACCCTGGGACCTGGAAAGGAGTTTCTTTTTTCCCCTCTAGATTTCTGTTTGGGAATCTGCATCCTCCAGAAAAAACAGGTGTAGAAACAGAAGGCTCTCTACACAGAAAAGATTGCTTTCTAATCTAATACAACTATTTATCTTTGGGGAATTTAAAAGCTACCAGTACATACTAATACAGAAGGAAATCCAATAATATATACTCCAAAAAGGGAGTAGAAAGTTTTCCTTTCAAAACAGAAAGTATGAACAACTTTATCAAACACATAGAACTGAGAAATTGTTTTATTACTGTCTCATCGCAGCCTATCTGCATGGCATAATACGGATCTATAAATAACCTCACTTGTACTGCTATTGTATACTGCCTATTTATGTTGAAATCACCCTAGAATAGCCACACAGATTTTCAGCTTCATTGTCGAAACCGTGCATGATTTCATCTTTCAGTAACATTCACAGGAAGCACACATTTTCAGTGTAAAATGGGCCTAATGTGCTTCTTCCGTGCATGGAAGAAAAAATACAGTTACAGACTTCAGGTCTGTCATATGAAATGCAGTGAAACATTTTAATTTCAATTAAAATATATTGGAATGTAATTGTAAATTCAGTATAAATGCAAATTAAAGGTATATAAGAGGTAGGATGATCATACAGTAGCATGTTCCAGTTTTTACATGGTCTCATGTTCATGGTATAGTTAGCAGAGGCCTGTAACATGGTAGCTGATTAAGCTGCCAGCGCTTCAGTACAGTGTCACACATCCCAGAGAACTGTGAGGTACTTCACAAGCTACAAAGATTCAAAAACCTAGTGAAATATACTTGCCCCTGGCAAAAGAGAAGGCAGTGAGTGGCCACACAGCACAGGCACAACACTTCATGTTGTGCACAACGTCAAAAGGCTTTCATTTTGATTTCCCTGGCACAATTATTTTTCTTTGTAATTAACTCCACTGGCTATTTAAAAGTTTAGCTTGATTTACTCTGGCACTGAACCAGATTCTACAGAGATTTGACTGAACAATTATTCCCTTAGTTACCCATCTGGATTACAACAGTGTAAAACACCAGCCGAATATGGATCAATACTATACTCAAGTCCATTCTGACGCCCAGCCTGGCGACACAATGTATTGATTGAGCAGAAAACATTGACAAAATAAAGCAATTCATTAGTCTAAATCTTGGAATAAAATTTCCAGTGTCTTTCCTCTCATCACTCTCAAACTGAGTTGTTTGCGTCTTTTCTGTGGAATAGACTCAGATTCTCCAAAGTGTTCAGGCGCTGAAGTCATTGTGAGAAAATACAGAGGGCCTCTGGGCCCTGGAGCTCTTTCCTGAGCTCTTTCTATCCATAACCAAGCATCTACACATAAAATATTAGAAACCCAAATGAAACACTTCCAGAAGTCATACGTTGATTATGCCTTACTGAAAATGTACCACTCTAAGTTTGATCTGCAGAACCAAAGTCCAGCTCTTGTCAGGTCAACGTTTGGTTTACTAATTATATTTTCAACAAAATGTTCACATCAAGTTCTTAGAATGGTTTTGGGCAGTGGAACAACAATTCCAGGTATTTTGGAATACTGGTGAGGCATGTAAATGCCATTAGTAACGCTTATACACTTACGCAATGTATTAGACTTAAATTCAAAAGAATATACGAGTAAACCAGAAGTTTGTTTTTTATGAAATTACATGTTGACAGAGCATAGAATCATGTCATTTTTTACCTGTTTTTTTTCTCAAATGATCATGGAATTCTCATCCTTTGAGTTTGAAGTGGCACACAAAATTGTCCCAAAGCTTTTAACACTGTATAAGGGAAAAGAAAAAAAACACCCAAGATACTTGGTATGACTGTGTTATTCTGTGCTTGTTTTTAATACTTGTGCGTCTTCCAAGAAACAAGGAAAATAGTTATTCACACTTTGGAGAGGGTGATGGTAAAATCTACCCTCAGGATCTCTTAAGATTTGACTACATAATTTCAGTTCTACTAGCGTTACCTGTCCTTGGCTGTGTGGGAGCAGGCTAGCTCTGTGACATACCCTGCAGTCCTGCCTCCGTCACCAAGCTCCTTTTGGCTATTGCTGGCAGCTTGCACCTGGGTTTCCTCTGCAGGTAGTCAGGGTGTGAAAGGCCAGGAAGAGGGTGTGGGTCTGAACATCGTATTGGGTCAGTGCACTGCTTGCCCTCGCAGACCTGGGTGTGGGGGGGGGATACTCTGGTTCCAGTGGGAGAGAGGGAGATTTTAGTCCATTTATACAAAGACTGATGTTTTAGGATAAAGTAGCATCAAATTAGGAAGGAGAGGGATGCAGAGATACTAAGAGTCAAGGACTGAATGAATTACCAAAAAGCAGTTAAGAAAGGATGGCAATTATTATCTCCTACTACTGAGAGATTACAATGGCCTAAAGACAAAGATTAAAAAAAACGTGTTCACAGACATCTTTCCTTGGTGTGATGGTGATTTCGCTGCATAGATCTCACTAGCTGTAGTAGGAGTTAGGCAACTCTGTGGAGCTCTTTGAAGCAATATTTTACAGTCTCTCTTGAAATATGTGTAAAAATGTATACTAAGAAATCTTGCTCTTGTTATATAATTTTAGTGTTAAAATTTAGCAGTCACCCTTCTTCCAAATGCAATGTGACTGACTGTTCTTTGATGCCTACAGACCATCAGGCAGACCAATGCACTCGGATGCTTTGCATGAAGAATTCCTTGGCCACAGATATTTCTGTAATTACTGCTCTTGCTGTAAAATGAGATTGTGCACACCTGTCTGACACGCGAACCACACACAATCTTCTTTGACCTTTCTGAGCTGATGAAAAGAGAGGCACATACTGTTACAGTTCCCATATCTAAAGGATTAATGAGGTTATTTCATAAGTGTTACACAAGTTATGATTGATCTGGAAAAGTAGCATAGAAGTATCGCCTCATTTTGCAAGGAACAGGGTAGGGCAGGAGCCTGGCTTGCATTTACAAATATTATCTTTATACTGTTGGAAATTTGCTTTCAGTTGGCAATATATTGATGTGATAAGAAAAAAAAGGGAAAAATCTCACCTCATTAACAGTTGTAGCATGGTTGCCTTCATTATGAAAAGGAGGTGACTAAGGGAGGTATGACACAGGTCTCTCAAATGATAGATGGTTCAGAGAAAGCAGGTAGGCAGTGATTACTCGCTATTTCTTACGGTACAAGGCTGCTTCTACACTCACACAATCAAGGGACTTCAAAACAAACAATAGGAGGTAGTTGTGCAGGCAATGCAGAGTGAATCGGTGCAGCTTGTTAATTCGTGACATTGTGAAGACAAAGAACTGAGAGTGCCAAAGAAAGGACTAGACATTCCTATGGGGGACAGGTCAGTCAATGGCTACTAAAAGTTTTTTCAGGCGCAGTTTTCTGCTTGGGAAGTTCTTAAATGACTGGTTAGGAAGGTGGTTGAGTATTTAAAAGAATGGATCATTTCATAACTGTTCTTCTTGCCTTTCTTCCCTAGATAAGTGCTAATAGCCCCTGACAAAGAATGGAGAGTGGAGCTGGAGGGATTTGCAGCCGAATGTAGCTGCCTTTATGTCCCTTTTTCCTGAACTTTGTCATTTTCCATAACCTAAGCTATTCACAACAGTGAGAAATTATTAATTTTTGTGGCATTTTCTTGGCTTTTACCATGTGATGGGATTCTCATTTAGACCCGCACATGGGTTCTCCTTTTGCCTATGCACTGGTGTTTGTGATGCGGTAGAGGGACTGTCCTGTGAAAGCCACCCTTAATTTGAGCAACTGTTGGATACTTGCAGTTCCAGAGTAAGTCTTCTCATAGAGTAAGAGCTGTGTTTAGTAGCAGGAAATACTGACTCAGATTAAAAAAGCCCGCCTGAAATGGGCTTAAATACAAAACTTTCTGCAGACACCATGCTTTTTAAATTTGTGCTATAAACTGGAGTCATTTCGTCATCACTCCTAATCCAGAAAGGACTTCAGGATTCCTTCCTGTGATGGTGAACCGCTAGTGATAGATACATTTTCTAGTGCTATAACTATGTTGCTAGAGTGGATGGAATATTTTTCCCCACTTCTAAGGACAGCTCCATTTGCAGCTTAAAGAACTCTTTCAAAATGAACTGAATCACTTGGTAGTTAATAATAGCTTGGCAGTAGGTAGTAGTTTTTAGAATGAGCAATGGCAGAAAAACTGAAGGGAAACTTGTTTTCACCTCTAGGGCTTCTGCTCCCTGCTCCTTAATTTAGGTACAGAAAATTAAATGTTGAGTGACCATGAAAATGTATGGTACAAGCTAAATGTCAGGTGCAGGCTGGACAGAAGATATGTTAAGTACTTACTTTCTGGAAGGTCAATTTTTAGTAAGTATGCATGCTTAAATATGGAAGTTAATTCCTCAGCATCATACACTTCAATGCGTGGCTGACCTTCCTCAAAGCTCCAAAAGCAGCTCTGGGTAGCTTTATTAGGTACATGTTCCCCAGCTTCAAGGTTTAACGTGAACCCAGCAAATGATGAATCTATGTAGTTACATCAATTTTGCATGGCCATTAAGCATTAAATGGATACAAGTGACTATAACTCATTTGCTGCCCAATTTATACACCCTGTATACAAAGTCTTTTACTGCATTTCTGTCACCACTGTATTTCTCCAAGCTTATGCTTATATTTCACCAATTTCAACAACATGCCAATAGAACAGAGCAGAGTGGAATTCTATTTGATATTGTGCCTGAGAGTCTGAAGACATATTATATTAGAAAGCCATGGAAGAAAATCAATGCTGTGATCGGTAACTATACACTGTAGATTAATTAAGGCCAGAGGCAAGGGATTAAGCCCAGCACAATCCTTTATGCAGTTTGATTGCAAACACAGTGGTAAGCAAACTTCTCTAAGAGTGCTCAAAGTTGAAGGTCATGTTTTATGGCATTGACAAGGCTTTTTTCCCCCCAGAATTTCAGAAAGGACTCAAATTTCTCTCACTCTCTGTATGGGACAAAGTACTGCGGACACTGTGGGCATGTCAATAAAAGCTTCCATGTTCCCTGTGCTGCTGTGATGTGGAATGGCATGGAATTTGTTTGGTCATTTTCTCCAGATTGGCAATTACATTTTAGATTTTTTTTTCCCACAGATTTGTATCATGACAAATCATTGTTATCAATGCACAGATTCCTTATGAGGGAACCTTTGCCTGCTGGAGTAAGTTCCACATTATTACTTGTCTGTACAACTTCATATGATAATTAGGAGAATAGCGCTAATTAAGTAGTACCAAAAGTGACAGAGGGATTGATTTGGTTCTGCCTTGGACTGTAATCGACATAACTTCTCCTTCTGCACCCGACATGGAGTGTCCTACTCTCACCTTGTTGCTCAGATGTGGCAAAACTACTTGCAGCATTGTAGCCCAATGTTCAGTAATATTTTTAGTTAACGTAGCAAGCTTTTGCGGTTAGAAGCTTTTTTTTTTTTTAATTAAAAACAAAAAAGAGTTGAAGACTTTTCCCAACTTCAGTCCCTTTGAAGCAATGCTCATTTGGCAGAGTGGCCAGAGTCACTAGAGTAAGGAAAAACACATATGGTGACAACATGAAAATTCTCATAAAGCAAGTAAAATCCCAGCTGCAAACACATGGCAAACCCTTCATTACTGACCCGATCATCTTCATTACATGGAAAACACCAACTGCTACAAATCTAGTTAATGATTATTATGGCTAATTAAAGTGCATAAAGTCATTTATTGTTATAACCCCAACACAATTAGTAGTAACTCCTCCTTGGTGCTCTGTATATGTAACATATTCAATGTCTCACTGAAAATTATGTATCTCAAAGCAAATGCAGTTGCTTAATGCTTGAAATGCAGCTTTCCAGAATGTGTTATCTGCTGAAGGTTTTCCATAATCATGGAACCAAGATCTCTGATTTGAAGAACTTTCTTTATCAGCACATCCCTGTGCAACTTCAGTGCATTGCTCCTCCTCCATATGAAGTAGAAGCACTTCTATTGTTACATGTCCCACATCTACTGTAGCTTCAAAATATCTCCCAATTTACAGAGCTTCTGTAATGATTACTCTTTGTACAGTGTTTCCCAGGTCAAACAGTTCTTTTTAAATAATTAATTAGCTCTGTTTTGGTTAAACAATTATTCATGACCTAGTCTCAGTTCCCTTGGATTTTTTTCACTATTTGTAATGCTTTCCCAGGTAGTCCCACTAAAAAAACTATGGTTTGTTTGGGAATCACTCACCTTTGCTGTGCTTTTTTATTTGTTATCATAGCTAGTCACCTAAATCTCATGGGATTATTTTTATTTTCTGATTAGGTAGCTGATACTTTTTATGCAAATGTTTCACAAATGAGCTCTGCTGTGAAAGATGGGGATATAATTACACTACTCTAACTATGGGGAGGCTAATAGTCACAAGCATTTAATTAACATCCAGAAGTAGCTTGAATGCTTCCAAATAAGTAATCATTGCACGGCTTACTCCAAACAAAATACATTCTTTTGTTAAAAATGCATTAGCAAATTGAGGATTAGATTTGTGCTTTTGGAGAGAGGTTAGGGTTGTCAATCAGACCTGTGACAGACGCTGCTCTCACAACATTACTGTGTTGCCCAGTGACGTCTGAGGACAACACAGAGAGAGTACTGAACAAATTGCACCTGCAGCACAGAAGGTGCCAGAAACCACTCTCAGCGTAACTGAGTGCATAAACTCAGAAATTCTTGAATACGCAGGAAATGAGCAGCATAAATAAAATGTTATTTCCTAAGAGAGAAAGTGGAATACATCAAACAGACTTTAAGTGAGAAAGAAACAATCATACTGTGGGATCTCCTAGGAAAAGAAAGGGAATTTGGCTTCCCGAGATTGTTCCAGTATATGGTGTTGAACTTTTATTACTCTACATTGTTTTACCCAGCTCTCTTCACAAGTGAAGGGCTCTCGAGTTTCTTAGGATCCAGTCTGACTGATCTAGAAATACCCATCTCTCGTGCTCTGTCTTTTTTTAATTACACAACGCGCTTGGCAGTAGTCATCTCTGTTTACAATAGCTCACTGGAGATCAAGCACCATTAACATCCCTCTGAGGTTTGATTCCTGGAGCTTGTGTCTGTCAGTTTGGTTATATAGACTTTGCTGTCACTTTTGCAGTTTTGTTGGGCTGTGGCTCTAGGAGCCTTTCCACCTCTCTGCCCCTTTGCCTTTCCAGTCTCCAGCCACTAAGGAGCCTCTGGACTTCAGAATTAACTTTGCCGTGCCCCATTAAACACAGTTATTTTATCAGTCTTGTAATGTTTTTTTACTGAGTCTGTTTGCAGCTGATGTAGAAGGATCTCTTCAGATACCTGCTGATTATGTCCTGGTAGCTTTTGTTGGTTTGTTTAAGTCTTAATTGTGAAGTCCTAGTGTTGGGCCATGCGGATGGTGCCAGGCAGCTCAGGGCTGCACCGGGACAGCAGGCTGCAGAGCCCGTGCCCAGCCGGGGTGGTGTGGCCTCTGTGGCCAGGGAGCACAGCTTTCTCCTGGGTCTGTCCCCAGCCACAGTAAGCAGTGCGTGCGTGCGTGCACCTGGGTGTCTCTGTGTAAGGCTTAAAGGGCATGTGCTATTCCTAGTAAAGTGAAGGACCCTTTTATGCTGTGGAAAACAGAGATTCTGCAACATTAGGGACTTGTCCAAAGTGTGAGGTTGAGACCCAATTTGCATGTTCATCCACATAAATGTGTGTGCATTTTCTACTTGCATGTACAGTAATGGATAATGTAAAATTAAAGCTATTTAATGGCTTCCTTTGGAAGGTACCATCTGCTTCAATGTAATATTTAACATTCAGGACTCTATTTATAAACAGGAAGAGGTGTAGACTTCAAAGCTGGATTTGCTCATCCCAGCACTATGGCCACCTCACAAGCTATATATATATTTAACATGATACAGATCTACAGACCAAGCCCTGTATGTTTAAGTGAAGGAACAGAATGTGAAAGTGAAGGCTTATACATCCTCCTCCCCAAGCTTAAACTAGAAGCAATCAGTGGGCGATAATTCTTCTTATCATTCTACTTTCATTAAATAATCACCAGCATGTGAAAATATATTAGAGAACTAGAAATTGCGTAACTGCTTTGCTATGATACAGATGTATTTATAAATAGCTACTGCAAAAGAATACCTATTATATTGATCTAACATTTTAGCTTTAGCCTGGCTACTAAAAGTTGTTCTTTACTGGTCAAAAGAGAAAATTGGTTGTCCATGACATGTTTGCACATATGGTGTTTGGATTTCATCCAGTTTCTGCCTGAACCAAGCAGCCAAACCCAGGCATATGAAAGTGGAGGAGCAGTCCCAGAGAGGTTTGTGGCTATCTGTCTGAGCTAACCCGTGAAGCAAAGCAAGCCAGGGTTTGTCTGTTTTCTACGTGAAGGCAAGAGAGGAAACCACTTAAAGCCAATGCTTATCAGTTGAGTAGTTTGGGTTTTGTATTATGTCTTTGTATTCAAATGATAAATTGTTCTGTGAAGCAAGGACCTTTAAAGGACACCGTCATGGTGTTTGCTTCCCTACTTTGGGAAACAGCCTGCCAGGTTACAAAGAAGTTTACAGTTAAGGGCAGGTTAACATATCCACTGAAATAGTTAGCAAATTCTTTAATTTTTTTTTTAGTAATAATGATGATTTCTCAGAATCTAGTTTTGTTTTTTTCTACACTAACTTTGAATTGGGAAACATAGTTATGAATTCGTGTTTCAAATGTGATCCAAAATAAAATGAGTAACTTGTAAGACAAGTTTACAAATAAGAAATTGAGTCTTTCCTAACCATGCTCTCACGCTTGCCAGGAGTATCATCTGCCAGCAGTATTGATGTCAACCATCTTTTGTCGACAGAACTTCTGGATTCATTTGAAAAGTTTAAGCTGTCTTTATTATAAGTTCAAATGGGTTGCAGATGTGAAAAAAACGCACCTTTTTGATACACCCACAAATAAACTTGAGATGAAATCTAAGCGCAAACAAATGGAGTACTTTTTGTGATAGAGAATATGAAAGCACAACTACCTGAACTGTAAATGGATTTGTTTTCAGAACTTACGTTTGACATTCTGGGCTGACAATGAAAAGTCATTTTGACATTTCACATTGAAAAGCTACATTCACTTCCTGCCATGGTTGGCTTACACTGCCATCAACGTGTGCTGCATTTTCCCTCAGGAGGCAAGGTACAGTGCAGACTTTCTGCTCCAAACCTTCCTCTCATTAGACCCATGAATTTTGGCCTTTATGTGGATTTGGGACAGGAAATGACATAGACCTTCTTTTTTAAGATATTATATTTTGATGGGTGTTTCATCAAAAACATTACATGGACATTTAATCAAAAGTTTAAAGGGGAGATGAGGAGAAGACTAGAAACTTATTCATGCATGTACTTGTTTTGAATGTCATTGGACTGCAAACCAGAGAAGAACAGATCTGTGTTCCTAGGAGTTCAAATGTTAAGTGATGCAGAATTTATTCATTAAGATGAGGTAGCCTCTCCACACCACTTATTCTCTGTCTGTCCTGACTGAACCGTGATATTTGACCAGGAACATATCCAGCTGTAAAAGCGATTTCGTACAGCATGTACGTAAGTTGTGTATCTTAAAGACAATTGTGACATGATTAAAGACTATAAAATCATCGCTAAATGTGAAGATAATTGCCACCAAGCTAGAAGACAGAAATACCTGTAGCCTGAAACACCCCAGACTTACTTTCCATACATTTGACAGCACAGTTTATTTATTTATCTCCTATTTTATATGCCAGAATCGTACATGTGCATATGTTTATAGATATGTACTTATCTGTGTATGAAGAATGAAAGTTATTTATTGCCACAAAGTTGTACATGACTGATGAGATCCCTGCTCAGTGACTCACAGGTTTTATCCTGCAAGATTTTGAATGCACAGAAGAGATGATGAGTGTCTCAAAGTCCTTCCCATTGAATCAGTGGGAGGGGATTTTTTTACCTGTCTTGGAATTTGCTCAGGATGTTGCAGATCCTAATAAGAAAGACATTAACGTCCATTCAGTTGCACAGGTGTATTAAGTCTGTAGATACATTGGCTGAGGAATAAACCTTTGCACGGGTTGTTTTTTATTTGTCTGGTGATAGATATTAGTGAGACAAGGTAGATTGTTGACTGGATTATTACAAATAATTTCTTAAGGAAATTTGAGTCTGCTGAGTGAGAACTGGGTACAGGGATTTTTTTGAAGAAGATTCTACATAATATACATAATTTTGGGGGAGGGTTAGAAGTGCTCTTCTATTGAAAAAATAAAAAGCAACCAAGAAAATGCTGATTGCATTCAGATAAGACATTTGTACTACCTTTGCCTAGTCATTGCTAGAACCAGTGGAGAGACAGAATGTTTAGACTTGAAACATTCATACTAGAGAGAGAAAAAATGCATGGATGTATAATTAAAAAAAGAAAGGTCTACAGAAGGCAGATAAAAACCTTAAATTCGCCTGGCCAAGGGGTGAGCAAGGTTCATTTTAACTGAACAATTGTAAGTGCAGAACTGATGGAAAGACTGTTCTTTCCATGTAGATATTTAGACTGTTGGATTCAGTAGTGGAATCTATATTTGGGGTCAGCCTCTTTATCTAGGTACGGAAGAGAATCTTTTAAAGAACATAGAAAACAAATATATCCGCAGTTATAATATTAAATGCACAGAAAGTACATAATCACCTCTCAAGTTTCAAAGAACCAATGAATTTCAAATAATTAAATTTTGGGAGGAAATCTTTTCTGGAGACATGTCTCAGAAATTGTCCACTGTGTACTTTTTTGCCTGGATTAATAGCAAAATACTAGACTAGATGGACAACAGTATGTCTTGATTTCTCATGGCCCAATGTTTTGAAGCAGATGCATGCCTTAATGCTTTTAAGTACTTGGGAGTCTAAGACTCTAGTGAGATTTTCTAAACTGCTGGAGCATCCAGTTAATACCAATATCAACAAAAATAAAAGGGATTTTTTCCTGCATGTCTTAATGTTACGCCTCTGGGAATACCTAAAACCAGATTAAAAGCTGATGTAAATTACCAAAATGCTATAAATTGGCCACAATTCCTGCTAGAGCTTATAAATTACTGTTGTTCGGTCATGGTCCTATTGTATCTAGATTTAAGCCTAAGTTATCCACATCCATACAAATATCATGTATCATTTTACTCTATTCAGCCCTTTTCAGACACTGCATGAAATCCTTTCCCCTTTCTGAAGCCCAGGGAAAACCTCTGACGCCAGTAGACAAGGAATTTACCCAGTTCATTAGTGCAGGATTGCTACTGAATGTGTAAGTTCTATTAAAAAAAAAGTAACTAACTTTACCATGGAGAGCACTTCACTCATCTCACGTGCAAACTTAAACCAGGGACTATCAGCTCAACTTCATGGGCAGAATTCTCAGTTTCCTGAGGGTAGCAGGAAGAAATTGGTACCCAGGCACAATTCTGGGGTTAAGGGACTGTGTCAATGCTGTGGTCTTCTCCAGCGCTACTGCCAGAGTGAGCCCCTGCTCCCTTCCAGACTTAGACGTATACATGCAGACATAAGTATCACACGTAGGTAGAGATACATGCAAAAGGTTTTGTATAATTTGTTTGTATACCCAGCCTTTTCTCTTTTAATTGATACTTGATCATGAGGCAGATATTACAAAAGTTGTATGGTTGTAAATAATGATCAACTCATCTCAGTTCCACAGTGATTACACTTCTAGGGGCTATGTACAGAAAGCATGTATAATTTCTCTCCATAATCACTTTTTCTTGCATCCACTATCCTTTTTTCAAGTTTTGGTAGCTGGTAGCAATTTAAAATGAGGACTAAGAAGTAATCCCATGTACAAAGAGACCATGAGTAGAGATTTAAATCTGAAACACAAACAGAATGATGGATAATCTGGCCATCTGTAATTTCTTATTTTAAAATGAAATCAGTTGCTAATTCAGTTTGACATAATAGGCCCAATCTTGCCTTCCTTATTTATCCCACAGATGTGAAGTGTGAAATCTGAGTAGCAATGAATGGAGAAAGGATAAGTTCTAGGTGAGATATTGTGCAGTCTTTCAGTCCATCTTTACCTGAAAGAGATGGTTATGGGCCTTCTATGGAATAACACAGATTTATTAACAATCTGTACTCAGATTTATAAACTTATTCATATGTTTATAAACCATATTAATCAATAAGCATACTCATGACCCATATTAGTTGATAAAAATATTTCCTTGGGGCAATATTATTTGCTCCATTGTGTATTATGTTCAGCACGGGCTCATGGTTTGTTTGATCAGTTGACAGTCACTAGCATGGGAGTGGACTGTAGCAGATGCACATTTAGTTTAGTTTTATAGCTGCGTGCTCTTTGGTATACAATTGGTGAATCTCCATTAAAAACTGATTGCTAAAGTTATAATACCATCTGATCCTGACAATTATTTTTGCAAACACTGGCCCTCGAAGCCAGTCAGCCTCCTCTGTCCTATCCTTTCTGGCTGCCAATTCCCTGTTCTTTACAAAATGTTGACAAAACACTGGTGCTACTGAGTGTCTGTTTAATTTTTGACTGATTTTCCTGCTGCATGAGATCACCGGCAACTGCTAGAACACACTCTTGCTTTCTCAAACTTTGTGTTTATTTCCCTGAAGATCTTGCCATCTGCTGTGCTCAGCTGCCCAAATAAGTAAAATTTTCCATGTCTTATATTTTTTTTCCCGAAAATATTATCTGTTCCCTCAGTCTTTCCAGTTTTCATCAGGTTCTTTATGATCAGTTCATCTCTAAATAACATGTATCATAACAGGAGTATTGATTTTGGCAGTAGGACAGAGGTTGCTGAAGCAACGTTCAGTAAGTAGCATTCCAGATCCTATCTAGAGGTCAGCCAACAGGTCTGTGGACAACAGAGTCATATATGATGCTCTTCATGCGGTGTATATTTTGTTGGCCTTACTTAGCATTTACACTTCATTTGTTCCAACTTGCTTATGGTTGCCAACCCCAAGTGTTCAAAATCATGAAATTGGCTTGAAAGCGATAATGCTTTAAGCAATAATACATTTAGAAGTTCTTAACCCAGAGTGCTTGCACTTTCAAGCATTTTCCTGTAGCTAGCAGGAAATGTGCTTTCTTGCGGGGAGGGCAGAAGTGACAGCAGATATTCACATAAAATATTGTGACCTCCTCTGAGCTGAGAAAACATCAGATATCTCACTTTTGAGAACTCCTTCCTGCTGGCTGAGTGGCTGAGTTACTCTTGATTTATACTAGCATAAGTTAATGAGAATGCTGCATAAACAAATTATAAAATTACTGCGTGCAACAAAAAGAATGTATTTTTTCAACTGTTAGAACTTAAATGATCACTGCCCCTCCCTACTGGTTCCATATTATTTCTCTTTAAGAATCAAGTAAACAAAAGCTCTTGGAGATGGAAGGGCATGCTGTGCAATTAAATAGAGAACTAAGGCAGTGAAGACATCCACGCTGCCGGACTGGTTAGTTCTCATGTTAATCAGTTTATGCCTATCATCTGTACCGCTCTACAATATCACAAGATCAGTCTGAGCATACCTTGGGTCAGCCTGGGCCTTGCTAGAAGTCATTGCATTATCAGATGAGAATTGGGCTTGAGTGCATGAAAATACTCTCTTCCTTTGCCTTGAAATGTGTTCAGAAATAGAAATGTGACAAGGAAAAAAAGAAAAAAGGCCCCAAAAGCTTGAATACCTCACAGTCAGTTGTTGGAAACTAGGACTGAGACACAGAGCAGAGATTTCTTGTGAATTTTAACTCCAAATCTATTTTGTCTATAGCTTCACCAAGCAAACTCTTCACGTTCTTATACCCAGGTCCTCATTTATTTTTCTCTCTTAGGTGATTTCTAGTGGGATGAGAGTGGGAGGTTGAGGGAAAGAGCACAATGAAGAATGAATGAGTGTTGCTTGCATGTGGATCCTGGGGACTCCCATAAAATCTAAAAAAGAAACAGTGGAGGAGGATGTGGCTGGTTGCTGAAATGCTCTGTGGGCTACATCCTGCCTGTGGCTAGGCCAGAACTAGCACACCCTTTTTGCTTGGTTTTTGCGTGTGCGCTAGGTCCTTAGACGACACTTACCACAGCAGCGTATGTATCTAATACAAAAAGAGAGACCGTGCCTTGGCATCACATCCTTACTATCGGTACGCATATAATGTGCACGTTTGGTTTGTTAATCATCTGCTTTATACCAATAGGAAGCTAATGTAAACTAGCGCGGTGCTACAAGGACGAACTATTACTGTGGGAACCATCTTAGGCGTTTTTCTCCAACATAATCTGAATTTTTGTCCCACAGTGAAGTGTTTTTCCCCAGCTCTGTGAAACTTCTCTGAAATGTCTCTATATCACTTCATGTAGTTCAGCAGAGTGTAAAATAACCTCTTGGCATTTGCTTTAGTTCTGTCATATTCTGTTTACAAATTCAAAAGGACCTAACATAAATAGCTGTCAACACTTACATATTACTGTGATTCACTGACTTCACCACAAGAATTTTCGTACAGCGGCAGAAAGAGCATCAGTAGAAAAATCTTATCTTGAAAGCCATTGCAGTTGTTCATCTCTCTTTCAGTGAGTGTGCTCAGTGAATCTAATTGTGCTACTTGAGATGTAATTACACAGTTGCCAGAACAGGACATCAAAATGGTACCTCAGCATTAGTGTGTGGGCCTGAACCACCTAGAGTGAAGGGCTTTCTTTTTCTTGTTCTGCTACAGTAGGTACTGCTTTGATCATCTAGATTTAAAAGCTCATGTAAATAGGAGGAAGAGGGAGAAAAGAGAAAAAAAGAGAGGAAACCAGTAAAATCAAAGCATGTATGTCTCTTCTGTAACTTCTGTTTATTCATAGGTCAAAATTTCCTAAAATTATCTCGAATTTTTTGGGGGGGATAAATTCTGACAGAATCCTACTACGCAATTTTTAGGCCTGAGGAGTTTAGCTTTAAGGAAAGACTGTTTGGAGTCTCTTGTTTGTTATAGCTGTTTCATATCTAGCCATAGACTAGGAAAAACTTGCAGCACTGATAGCTAGCTGCCTGCCTGTGGTCCCGTGGCCTATGAAATCTCAAACCTTTCATGTGAAAAGCCATCAGCAAACAGCAAACATTGCAGACTGGGATTTAAATCATGTCTGCTCTGCCATGGGAAAGGAGAAGCAGAGGGACTTGTTGATCCACTCTTACATAACTGTGGTGGACAAATGCACGCCTAGCATGTATAACACTTGGAAAAAGCACTAAGCTCCAGGCTTTCCTTCTCAATTCTTGAAATCAAAAATGCAGAAGCACTGGAGGAGAGTTTGTGTTGCAAAATGATGAACAACTCACTCACTCGTTTGTGGCGACAGAAGGTCTATGCAGGCAGGACTGTGATGTCCCCAGCTGGTTTAGTTTAGCCTTACTGTCTGGAAATGCAGTCCCGGGGACCTGAGTTTGACATCTCAACTAAGAGGCCTGGTTTCTCTGAGACCACCATATTACCTCGCTTCGGTGCTGGCTCAGGGGGCTCTGAATTGCACAGTGCCTATTCTGGACAGTAAAAATATCCTAGGAGATGTATTTAGCTCTTGTGGAAGCTTGTGGAGCTTCACTGAAATAAATGGACTAATTGAGGAGTAAGGTAAAACCACTGGCTTTAGTGGTTTTCATGCACAGGCTGAATGGACTGAGTACTGTCTTCCTTTTCTTTTTTTTTTTTGATAAAATTGTAAACAAGGTGCATTTTAGGGCACAATTCTGGCTAAAATGTTCCATCTAGCTAGTCCAATGGATTAAATTGATCTGGCAATCAAATGGATAATTGGATAAAGTTGAGCAAAGTAGCGATGGACTATGAGCAATAACTTGTATTGCTAGAAAGATGTCCCATTGTGTCAGTGCCATGAAGCAGTCAGGTAAGAGACTTTGTCACTGAGCTTCTAAGAAAAAACAGTTCTGTGTTTTCATGCGTGGCATGTTTTACTTGCCTACAGGTACTCAGTGTGGAGTATTTAGGGAAAAGACTCACATAGTCAGCAGGCTGGATTGATTAATTCGCTGGCATAAAATGCCATAAAGAACTTTCTGAATTAATTGGAGGTGGCAGGATGATGCAGGGCATCCAGCATTCAAATATGTGAGTCCTAGGAATGAGAAGCTGCCATGAATTCTAGCTCTTTGGACAGAAATCAAATTTTTATGCAAACCAACAAGGCATGAGCTGTGGAAACTGCTGCACTGCTTTCGTGCTGCCTGGTCTGGGTGACCGATGCTCCAAGGGAAAGCTCCATCAGTGGGGGCTGAAGTTTCTTTCTGGCAATAGCTGGTGAGAGCAGAGTGGAGTTTTCCTCTTTACTCTCTCCAACAAGGATTTTGCTTTGCAGGGGGCTGAGACTGTCTGACAGAACTGTAATTACGCTCAGGTTTACCGTGGCTTATATAAATTAAATGATGAAGACATACAGGTGGATCAGAAGAAATCCAGACTGTGGTGCCTTGGGAGCACTCAGTCTTGGTGTATTGGGTTTACATGGCAAGGTTTTGGTAGCAGGGGGGCTACAGGGGTGGCTTCTGTGGGAAGCTGCTAGAAGCTTCCCCTATGTCTGACAGAGCCAATGCCAGGCGGCTCCAAGACAGATCCACCACTGGCCAAGGCTGAGCCAATCAGAGACACTGGTAGCACCGCGGTGATAACATTTAAGAAGGGGAAAAAAGAAAAAAAAAAAAACCAACAGGACACAAACTGCAGCTGGAGTGAGGAATGAGAATATGTGAGAGGAACGACTCTGCAGACACCAAGGTCAGTGAAGAAGGAGGGGAGGAGGTGCTCCAGGCGCCAGAGCAGAGATTCCCCTGCAGCCCGTGGTGAAGCCCATGGTGAGGCAGCTGTGCCCCTGCAGCCATGGAGGTCCATGGTGGAGCAGATATCCACCTGCAGCCCGAGGAGGTCCATGGTGGAGCAGATATCCACCTGCAGCCCGAGGAGGTCCATGGTGGAGCAGATATCCACCTGCAGCCCGGGGAGGACCCCACACTGGAGCAAGCGGATGTGCCCAAAGGACGATGTGACCCTGTAGGAAGCCCTTGCTGGAGCAGGCTCCTGGCAGGACCTGTGGACCCGTGGAGAGAGGAGCCCACACTGGAGCAGGTTTTCTGGCAGGACTTGTGACCCCGTGGGGGACCCACGCTGGAGCAGTCTGCTCCTGAAGGACTGTACCCTGTGGAAGGGACCCACGCTGGAGCAGTTCATGAGGAACTGTAGCTTGTGGGAAGGACCCACGTTGGAGAAGTTTGTGGAGGACTGTCTCCTGTGGGAGGGACCCCACGCTGGAGCAGGGGAAGAGTGTGAGGAGTCCTCCCCTGAGGAGGAAGGAGCGGCAGAGACAACATGTGATGAACTGACCACAACCCCCATTGCCCGTCCCCCTGTGCCGCTCGGGGGGAGGAGGTAGAGAAAAATCAGGAGTGAAGTTGAGCCTGGGAAGAAGGGAGGGGTGGGGGGAAGGTGTTTTAAGATTTGGTTTTATTTCTCGTTACCCTGCTCTGATTTGATCGGTAATAAATTAAGCTAATTTTCCCCAAGTCGAGTCTGTTTTGCCCGTGACGGTAATTGCTGAGTGATCTCTCTGTCCTTATCTCGACCCACAAGCTTTTTTGTTATGTTTTCTCTCTCCTGTCCAGTTGAGAAGGGGAGTGATAGAGCGGTTTTGGTGGGCACTTGGCATCCAGCCAGGGTCAACCCACCACGTTTGGTCAATGCAGGGTTAAGTGGTGTGACTTTGTCGAGCTGCTACCCTTTTGTTCTCTAGCTGTAGCCAGTCACTATATTATTTTTACTGGAATACAGTTCTTCATTTTCAGGCTATTAAAAAGAACTGATAAAAAAAAAATAAATACATGAACAAAAATGTGCAAACACAGGGTTGACATTTTGTGGGAATTTTGCCTTGGTTGCACTTGAAGCCACGCTCTTTTCCACTTGTACACATTCTGTTGTATACATTGTATATTCCAGTATGACTAGTGCACCCAGAGAAAGCTAATTTTAAGTTCAAGTGCCTGGTATGCTCAGCAAAAGTGAATTCATAAATAGTGTGCATTACCACTATTTGTGCAAATTGTATTTTACACTTGACTGTGTTTCTGAGTATATTTCCTCGCCACTAAAGCCCTTCGGACCGTCTAGTCTAACTTTCTGCATAACAAGGCCAATGGTTTCTACACCAAGCTCAGTATCTTGCAATTGAAGCAGACAGCATCTTTTTATAGATTAGCCAGACTTGATTTAAAAGCTCCAAGTGTCACAGCATATTCCAGGGCAAGCAATTCCAATGGTTAACTACCCGCACTGTTAAAAATGTGTGCCCTGTCTCCAGTTTGAATTTTGCTAAGCTCAGCTTCCAGGTTCTGCAACTTTGAATGTGAAATGTGAAACTCTCTTGTTGTTGATTACATACATAGCTTATCCACACAGGAAAAGGAAACGATTCTCTGCTGTGGGTGACTAGGGTGGACAGAAGGGTGTTAGTGTTCCTGCCCTTCTGTACAAGCAATTGTGAAAGATGCCAAGCAGTGGCTTTTAAAGCCCTAAAAGGATAAGCCCTAGCAGGAAGTGGCAGGAGCAATAGGAGAGTCCTTGAATGAAAATGAATATATACTTTCAGTCTAGCGTAAAGTAAGTGAAAGGCTAGAAAGCATCTGTTTACTGCTAAATACCAAGAAATTACAAACCTTCTCTCTTCTTCGTCCCTCATTTGGGAATTCAGCATACTCTTAGGAGAAAGTTAATGTAATTTTTTTAGCATTAATTCATACGTGTTTTCCTATATGATCTTCATATAATGCGAACATTATATATGAATGATACGCAAAATATGCAGAACTTCAGAGTAAAAGGCTGGTGTCCACCCCTAGTGGGTCATCAGCTTCTTCTTCCTCAGCTTTCTGCTAATATTTATTTCACTGGCCTGCCTGATTAACTTTATCCAACATCTCTGCAGTGTCTCCCCACCAATCTTTTGATTATTGCCAAGGCTTAGCAGTTTCTGGAGTGATATTGTACAGTTTGTCTGAGAAATCTCAATGCAGATGGAAGCTGGCTGCTATGTGTGTTACTGTTGGCAGTAACTATATATTTAGAGCAGTATTAGCAATTTCATTTTTTTTAAATGGGAAAACAATAGATTTACTAAGCTCACCTTTGTTTGTGAGTGACATAGTCAGATTTTAGCATAATGTATTTAGGTAGATACTTCAAAGACAGTGGCCAGAGAAAGCTTGAAGTCATTCACAATACACACCCTGATGGGGAGAAATTGGAGACCACTTGCAATAATGGAGTTTAAGATTAAGAATCTCCAGAATACTTTGGAAAGTGTTTCTGGACACTATGAGACTATATTCTGGGAACACTGTGAAATGGCTCCTTCCTGGGAAAGAATCACTGGAAAATGTTGCAGCAGGGACTTATCCATCCCTCCCTATCACTGCCCACCATGGGCTGCAACAGAGCTAAGAAGATGAGGGGAAGGAGAAAGGGGGGGGGGGGGGGGGGGGCGCGGAGGGGGATGGGAAGGGGGGGCAGTAGCTCTAATTTGGTATTACAAAGGTTCTTCTAGGAGAAAGGGAACATGTATGGCACTGCAAGGTGCAATCTACACGGTTAAGAGGAAACATGCTGTTATAAAACTTTTCTGAAATACTGTTCCAGGTACTTCTGAAATGAGGAGGGAGGGGGAATAAAAAATCCAGAATAAAAAGAAAGAAAAGAAGAAAGGAAAACAAAGGAGGAAAATTTTGTAGACACAGAAATGGAAGGAGGTGAACCAATCATTCCCTACTGCATATTCTCCATCTGAGCCCATGAATATGCAAGTGAATATCTGAGCAAACATTATCACTGACACAAATTCCCTTCCACAGCATATTTGTGTTGCCATGCGTATGAATAATTGCATTAGTAAGGCAGAAGGTCTGGTTCCCATATTTTACATGCATCTATATTTTATCTGTGGCCATGCTTTGCACTCTAATTATATGGTGCTGGAAACATCGATTTGTCTTGTTTCTTTCCGGTATGAACAAGAACTTTTTTCCAGCTGACCCAATACCTAAAAGAAATTGGAGCAAGAATAAAAGGTGTCAGCTTGAGCTAAGTCTGGACAAGACAGAGGCAAAAGGAAAGCATTTTAGTGAAGTGACGGAGGTCAGGTCATCTGCCATCTGGTAGGATCTCAGTGTATCAGTAGACTGCGTTTAGTTGTATCTCTGCTTAGCAGCAGTCACTTTCTTCTGTCTTATCTCCTGCCCCTTTCTCTTTGATGTAAGCTTCATTACTAAAATAGATAGATACATAGATGAGATGACATGACTACATCCTCTAGCACCCTGTTCCCCAGCTGGGGGAACATGACGCAAGTGCATGGTGCTAGCACTCTCTGTGACTCTCATGTTTGGCACCAGTCACAGTGTCAGGGCTGCTCCCAGCCTTCAAGCCTCCAGGGACTGATGTATTGCAACGGCATCCACATCCTCCACTGGTATAGTTGTGATGAGCCCTCTGCCAGCTGATGTATTTAACTGGAAAGCTCCTGAGAATCTGGCAGAGCATGCATCCGCTGGGCTATTCAATTTTGGAAGTCTCACCAAGCCCACTCTGTGGTCAGGATAAGCCCTTGTTAATTTTTAACTCAGAGCAAACCCATTTTTGCAGATATGAGATGAATTCACTACTGAGCAGAAGGTCAGCATTGTAGTACTTAAATATCACTTAAGCCTTATCTGAAGATTTTAATGGGACTTATTTGGTATATGATCTTGGCCTGGCCTCAGCACAAGGGTTATTTTCACCCGAAATGAACTACTGAGGGGCTGACAACATCCTTTGGAAGACAACCAGCAAGAAGTCATTACTCTTGGGATAGCTGTGAACTCCAGGAGAGTTAGAGAAATATTTCCTTCTTAGGCAGAAAGCAGTGTCATATAAAGCAGCTAACACAAGCGCTGGGCTTATTGGCAATGCTAAGATACCAAGAGTAACTGAAGAATATTTACTTACACTCAATAAGCAACATCTTCATAGTTTTGAATAATGTTAATGTCTGCATATGCTTGCTTATGGTTTAAATTATTTTCACAAACCATTAAAGTCAAAATGATGAAATTGTCCCATCCTGTAGAGCACATCTATTTATAGAATGGATGTGCCCTGTACCAATAAGGATCTTTTAAAAGGAAAATATATTATCTGAGTGCTTTTCAACTGCGTTCTCCAGTCCTGTGCACTTGATTGTCATCATCTAGAGCCATATCAGCCTCTGGGTAGCACTTTTTTAGCAATTCAGAAGATTTATGTGTCTGTTGCTGTGCTGAATGCCATTCTTTGAGTAAGCACAGAGCACTGAAACTTTCTTTTGAGGAGTGAGGGAGGAGGAGGAAAGATTAAAGCAGCTCATGTGCTTCTTACATAAAACTTGAGAAACTGAAAAGCAATTTGATTAAAATATGATTGAAAGGATGTTCTGTGGCATGTCTGAGGCTGATGTTTTGAAATGACGTAGGTGCATGGAGGAGAAGGGGGGAGTTTGGTTGTTGCTATTTCGGTCGTTTATTTAAGGATATTAACACCCAGTCTTGCAAGCTGCCCTGCAGGAAAGCCTAGTAGGGCACTGCTATGGTGAAGGAGTCCCTTTGCAGCAGTTGGTTAAGAGAGCAGCCCTGAATTTGCTTCCTTGGTTGGGAATGTTTGTAGTCAATCAGAAACCTGGTTCTGCCTTACATTAGGGCTGCTCTTCATCACCCCAGGAATATAAAATGGATTTTAAGTGAGTGTAAGTGTAACATAACCATTATAAAGCAGCTTTGCATCTTAGAGCAGTTGAAAGCCTTGGGGTAAGTGAGAATCTGGATTCCCAATGTATAAATTATGGCCAGTCTGACTGAAAATTAATCGAAGATTTTTATACTTTGTAATGCTACCATTAAGCCAACTTGAATAAGTTAGCTACATTTAATTCCATATAGCAATTGTATTCATTAGAGCTCCTTAAACTGAATGGTAATCTCCAGGTTTCAGTGTCTTGCTCTGTAAATATTTGGGAATTTTACAGACACACATTCAGAGATCAGGTTGTTCTGTCCTTTTTTTCCATTCCGAAGTTCCTAGGAGAAGGCAGCACAGGAGGTGAGTATGGAAAACACATTCTGGTCCATTGTTCCTTTTCATATTCACTATGGTTCTTTAAATAATACATCACAAGACACTTTATATTCTGAGAGTTTTTGGCAATTAAAGTTTTCAGTGTTTGTTCCTTGGGTATTAACTTATTGTGATTAATTATCTCACCCCTAACACCAATTATGGTCTGTTTGTTACCACTGAGCCCTCAGCTGGCACTGATGGCACTTGAATAAATAATTTCCTCCACGATGTGTTCCATGCATGTTACCTTTAAAGTAGCAGGGATTTCATCTCTACCATTTTTTAGCCATAAAGGCAGCAAAAATAAATAATAAATCGTGGCATCGTTATGAAAACAAATAAGGCTCTACTCTTGCAAAAACAATTACAAACATTCCTCTTTGTTCTTGTGTCTCTGACATGGCATTGCTCCTGAAAAAGGAGGCAGAAAAGCATCCTGGGTATTAAACATACTGAGTATCACATCTTGCTTCAGGATCTCTTCAGCTGCTCCTGCCACTAGTAGTTTTTAATACCACACCAGAGTTAAATTAGCTATATATTAGATACTTACAATACAAAATGAACATGTATCTTGTCATTTTGCTGTTCCCATTTCCTTCAAATATTGTTCCTTTCTCTCTAAACAGGCATCGGTCTGTCATGACATTTGCTACTGCAAGAACATCTTAAAAAAGGAGTGAGCTTTCCTTCCATTCCTTTCTTGATTTATATTCTCTGGAAGATTTTAATATTCCCTGGGATAACATCTTAAGGCCCATTGTGAAATCTGTATTCTGTAGTCTCCCATTAAAAGCAATGTCTAATTAAGAACCAAAGCCTGCAGGATGAATTTGCTCTGGGAGCAAATGACTAATTCTTGATAGCAGGACTGTGATTTTAAGCTGTTGCCAGCATCTTGAGAACAGTTCGATGCTGGAAGCTGCTCCCAAGGGTCCTTTCTTGCAGTTTCACCAAGTACTGGCATAGGCGAGGCGGGCGAGGTAGATGCTCCTCGTCGCTCTGCAGAGGCCTGGGGATGCGCACACCAGTAGGGGGAGATGAGGGGATGGCTTTCCACTTCGGGGAGCCCTGGCACCGCTGCCTGCCTTCACGTACATCTATTTCTCCTACACTAAGGCATTTCCACTGCACAAACTTGCAGTGCTTAATTAAAGCTATCATTTTAAACACATTTAGGCAAATCAGTGCAGTGCTCTACTGGATACGTAAGTTGAGTTAAATCTGCCGCTTGCACCAGTAAATTTATAGGGACAAGCTACTCCTGCAGGTTGAGTTTTAAACCAATGCACATTTATCCACACCGTTGGGCTCTGCCTGGGCTACTGGCCCTGCAGCTGGATGCAATAGGGCAACTGGGACTGTGGCCCAGCTGTGCAGGAGCTAAGGCTTGGCTAATTTCCTCTAATAGCAGATGTGTCAGGCAACTCCACCAGTTGCTCTTGGCAGTCTGCAGTGCCATTTGGCTGTAGTTTTGCTTCTGACTCTCTTGCTTTTCATTCTTGTTTGCTTAGTCTTGATCCCTGGTTCCTGTCTCCTTTGTGTTATGCTCCTATACCTAACCTTGTTCCAGCCCTGACTTATAACAGGGACTCTTTGGTTTTCAAACTCCTGGCTCTACAACTTTCTGACTGTGCTCTTCAGTTTGGTGTGACTCTTTGCATCTCTGGTGTCTTGGTTTATTCTTATGCTGGCTTCAGTACTTGCCTCCAAACTTAATTCTAGGTTGGTCTTCACCTTTGGGCTTACTAGGGCAGTCTGGTGAAAGCACGTGCCTCCTAAGAAATCTGAAACTGCAGTGTAGGAAACTTGCATGACCTGGCTTCTCAGCAGTATTGGAAAGGGGGCAGATGTGGAAGTCCCTTGCATGATTTCTCTTGAGTCTGCATGCTGCTAGGCATTACAGGCATGACTTGTGGATGAGTTTTGCACCAGAGGCTTAATCTGAATGCAAATATTCATTCAGAGGCTTAGGTGACCATAGTTATGCTTCTTTTATTGAAACCTGTTGTAAGCAGGCCAGTTTTGGCAGGGACTATAACTATTTCCAGGGTTCAAGGTTATTTTCTTTCACTTGTGTTCTTTTCTTTTACTATCTGTTGACTTTTCAAATGTCAGTCAAGCTCTGTATAATTGCTCATGGCACCATTTGTTACTCTTGTTACATGTTACATACATAATCAACTCATGTTGATTCAGAATTGGAATTTGGAGCTAACCTGCTTTCCCTTCCCAGTATTCCAGATGCCATTGCTTGCATTTTATTCCAACACAATTCATTTTGGTATGCACCCGTTCCATGACTCTCTGTAGAATTATCTGTTTTGCTTTGCTTTCTAAATCAGGCACAGTATCATTAACAGTGAGTATAAATTCTGCTAAAAGCTTCAGGACCAAATCCAGAACCTGTATAAATAGCTGAGCCAAAAGCCTACCGGATGTATGCAAGGGGAAAACATGCAAAGCTCCAGAGAGGCTGACCATGCAACAGGTTAAGTGCCTGCAGTGGATGCGTGAAGACCACACGTGGGGAAAGGAGAGAATACATTTGGTGATGGATTATGTGGCTATGTTTGCCACCTGAACTTTCCACCCCTTTGCAATCAGAGCCAGAAAGCATTTGGATGATACAAAGAATTGTTACCTGCTACAGGCCCCTTATCTAGCTCCCCTCTTGTGTACTGAGGCAGAATATGCATGGGAAAACATGTGGCAAGAAAGTCCTTGGACCGTGCGCCTTGATGGTGATCTAAATTGGTGTATGGTCCTTTGTGTAGGCTCTCTACGTTGGGGTGAGTTTCCTCTCTTGGGTATGATTGGAACCAAATGGCATGTGGAGTACTGATAAATTATATTGGCTTTCCAAGGCTAGTATACAGCACTTGCTATCAAATTTATTTTGGTCAGATGTAGACAAAGGTAGTTCTTTTGGAAGTTTTAGGTGCTTGTAGTCAGCACTGTGAGCGTGGGCTGTAACAGAACATTGATTCTACTACCGAGCATGTCCTGAAGATGCACTGTGAACATAGACTAGTACGTAGCGGTTTTAATCTTGTAGACAACTATGTTATAGAGGTTATGGCCTAGGCAATGGACTTAGATACACAGATGTGAAGAATCACAATTAATTTTTATATTGAAGGGAAGTAAACTGAAACAATTACAAATATCTCTTAAAAGAAAAATCAGGAAAATAATCAGTTAAGGCAGCACCAATATCCAGACTGACCTCGTTGCACATATTTTCCATGCAGCCATCGTAACACTCAAGAGCACTCTCTGACTCCCCTTTACTTCCAAGATACTGTCAAACTTACATTTATTACATGTGAAGCCAGAACTTCCAGGGGCTAAAAGCTAATGCGTGAAGGACAGACTCCCTGTAGCTAGAACAGTTTTTCTCTAATAATAATGATTAAAATTTTAAATGCTATCTCTTACAATCAATACTTTAAAACAGTATCTTAATTGGTTGAGTCAGTGTGCAAACATATGGTTACATTTCTAGAAGATAATCTTCATCTTCTGCTGAAATAAAGTCCAGGCAACTTGCTTGCTAATATTTCATGGGACCTACAACAAAGTTTGGAATCCGTTAGTCTGTACATCTTCACGAAACTCTGGCTTAAAATTACTGCCTTCTCATCGTATGGGCATTTATTGCTCCTTCAGCTGGATGCTGCTGCTTTCTGGAGCTGCTGTACGCTTAAAAGAATTGTCATGTCTCAGCTCAAATGGAAAGGAATCGCTCATCTGAGGCAAAGAGGTGGGGACAGACTTATTTCGGGCTTGAAAAAATTCTCTCTCCCCCAGCTCTCACAGACTGTGTCTCCAAAATCTGTGATCAGAAGTGACTGCTCTTCAGCAGATCAGAGCTTCCAGTGTATCATGCTGGGCTTCTATTCTACTAGGGGATGAAATGAGTAACGATGCTACTAGGGATTGGTGATGCAAGAGGTCAAGTGTGTTAGAATTTTCCCAGAATCCACAGACTGTGTTCTTTCCATTCAAAGACGTGATCTTCACATTCTCCTCCTACTGTTAAATGAGAAAAAGGAATCTAACAGGCCTCAGATCCCATGAAAAAGAAATCCCTCTGCACTAAAGGAGGTCTTTGTGAGAAAAAGCTGAAGGACCACCTGTGTAGATGGGGGAAAAAGACAGATTTAAGTAATGAGGAATAGTTATACAACCTTTACTACTAACATAGAGCTGAAATACAGAATATTTCTAGTCTGTTACCATTACAAGAGAACAGAGAAGCTGTTTGGTGATTTCTCTCTTTTCCCTTATAGCAAGGATGAGGATTTTGCAAATGCTCCTGAAACAAGTCATGGGGTTAAGATTGCACCACACCATGACAGAGTGGTCATGAGGTCTTATACCTCTGATCTGAATCTTGGCCGTATCACACCTTGCAGAAGTGGCATGATACATGGTATTTGGCAGTGGTACTCACCTTTGTCTTATGAAAGCTTATCTGAAAACTCCTAAAGAAGAAATTACCTGAAATGGGGATTCTACCTTGGAAAGGAAGACAAAATGCATTCAACAGGTGCATAATCAAGACCCTCCATGAGATAAAATGCAAGAACTTTACCTAGCCTGGATGGCATACTATAAGTGAAAACTTAGAAGCAAAGGAAAACTGTTTTAAAAAAAGTCCCAGCCAGCTTTCAGAATTAATACAAACATGCTGGAGTTGTGGCACTGAAAGTCCTTATATAGCAGCAACAATAATCATACTTTCTTGTTAAAAAATCAGAGCTGAAGTCTTGTCCTGTGACTAATGGGGGAGCAAGCGTAAGCTGGAGAGACCCAAAGTCTCTGTTATTGCAGCCTATCAAGAAGAATCCAGATGACTCATGCAAACAGCCTGCAGTCACAGAAGAACGGATCCAAACTGGTCCTCCGCGTCTCACGAAGTTGTGGCCCACAAGGTGTAGGCAATACCTGAATTTACTGGCCATACTGCATTCCTAACATGCTGCTTCTCTTCCCGTGTCCAGGCACTGAGTGCCGCTAAGCAGCACTTCCCGGCAGTGGGGATGAAGATGTAGGGTTTTTTCTGTCCAGATTCTTCTGTGCACTCGGTGCTTCGTGAAATATGCCTAACATATGGGGAGCCTTCTGCATAATTGTCATGGGCTTCAGGATTTGTTTGGGCATATATAAAATACCCTCGCTTGAGCACTAGCTCCGTTTCATATTCTTGTGTTACCGTCGCAATAGGAAGCTCAGATGGGAACTTTCTTACCCAGCTAGTTTGTGCTCATGGGACAAAAGGGTGGTCACACCACATGGAGCTCACCACGGTTGTCGGAACAAGCAGAGAACTCATGCTGTTGTACTGAATGTCAGCCGCATACAATGTCTTCCCATGTTCAGTGAAAATACCACAAGGACAGCCAACAAAATGTCCCCTAAAAATGTCAGGCAAATCAAAGCAGAGAATATGTGTCATAAGTGCCATCTTATTTTCTTTGTGGCTTTCTAAAGCAGTAGTATCTGCTAAGCAAGCAACTTGTACATCACCCTGGAGGGAAATGGGAAGCCGGCTTAGGTGTCTGTTGATTCTTGGCTCACCTACACAGAAGTTATTCAACAACAACGCTGTAAACATCCCTCTTCCAGAATAGGTGTGCCCTATTTTCCTCTTTAATTAAAACTCACAGTGTTAAACCAAACCGGAACAGCTCAGCCTTATTCTGGAAATTAGTCATGAAATTAGTCAGGAATAGCTCCTCCTGAACAACTACATGTATAAACAAGCCCTAAACAATATTTATGTTGTCTGGAACCATGGGGGACATGGTCACAGATGTAAATTACTTTCCAGTCCCCAAAGAGATGTGAAGTAAGAGTTGTCGTCTTCCAACCAGGGACGACGAACACTTCACACCCCACCTTTGACCACTGTGTTTGTCCTTGCTGGACAGTTTGAGGAGACGGTGGGGCTGGACAGGCCCCAGCAGCAAGGCCGAGCGCCGCAACCCGCGCCAGCCCTTTCGGCAAGTCGACCTGCGCCAGGCGCGCCGGGCAAGATGCACAGTTAGGGGAGATGGATATTTTTTTTCGCTTCTGTCCTTAACGGAGAGCCTATTGCCCGGCGGATGTATTAGCAAACCCCCAGGCCGAAGGATGTTTAAAGGAGCTTCCTTTTCATGCAGACCAGCCCCGGCTGTGCCTGCGTGGGTGGCTGTGCCTGCGTGGGGGCCTGTGCCTGCGTGTGGCCGCGCCGGGGACGCCCCCCCTGGGGGCAGGCCCCCCCTCGGGGCAGGCACCCCTTTGGGGCAGGCACCCCCCTCAGGGCAGGCACCCCCCCTCGGGGCAGGCACCCCCTCAGGGCAGGCCCCGCCTCAGGGCAGGCACCCCCTCAGGGCAGGCACCCCCTCGGGGCAGGCCCCCCCCTCTGGGCAGGCCCCCCCTCGGGGCAGGCACCCCCGCTCAGGGCAGGCCCCCCCTCAGGGCAGGCCCCCGGAGCCGCCGGGGCCCAGCGGCTGCCCGCGCTCCCCGCCCCGGCGCAGGCGCGGCCACCGGGCGCGGCTCCCCGTCGTGCGGCCGCCGCAGCCGCCCCGGGTGACAAGTGGCGGCCGCCCCCGCGGCCACGGGCGGGCTCCCCCGCTCCGCCTCCGGCGCCGCGCTACCCCCGCGCCTGCCGAGCCGCGGCCCCGCGGGGAACCGCGGCGGGGCGCTGCGCGGCGCGAGCCCAGCGGTCCCCACGGCGCGGGTGGGCGCCGGCGGTGCACCTGGGCGGCGCGGCGCGGGGCTACCTGACAGTGATTGGCAGCTCGGCGGCAGCCAATGGCGGCGCGGGGGAGCGGGAGCCGGGAGGGCGGGGCCGGGCGGCGCGGCGCGGCGGGGCGGGGGGGGGCTGCGCGGCGGAGCGTGTGCAGCGCCGCGGGGCCGCGGCCGGTATCGGTGCGAGTGAGGGGAGAGACCCCGCGGGGGCGGGGGGCGCAGAGAGAGAGAGAGACACGGATCCCGATCCGGTGCGGCGGCGGCGGCCGGTGGCGGCGGCGGGAGGAGCCGGAGCAGCCGGCGGCGCGCCGCGGAGGAAGGAAGCGCAGGGCTGGCCGCTGCGTGTGCAACCTGGCTGTTCCTGCTGCCCGCGTCCACTCGCGGCTTTTCCTGCCGGCGCTGCCTGACAGCCGCCCGCCGCGGGTGTTGTCGCCGGGGTCTTTGGCGGGGGGGGGGAAGAGCGAGCCGTCCTAAACAACCCGGAGGCGTGATTGAAAGCAAGCAATAATTAACTGGAGGAGGAAGAGGAGGAGGAGGAGGAGGAGGACGGGGGTGGAGGAAGACGAAGGAGGAAGGCACCGCGCGGCAGAGCCCAGCCGAGCCAGCGAGCGGCGGCGGGACGCGGCAACTTCGGCCGCAGCGGAGGAGCCGGAGCTCTGAGCGCAGCGGCGGCCGCCGCCTCAGCCCGCGCCTGCCCTGCCCGAGGGGGAGAGCCCCGCCGCCTCCCCGGCCGCCGGACATGTCGGAGCATAAGGCCGCTGATCCCAAGTTATCGACGACGGACAGGGTGGTGAAAGGTGGGTGCCGCGCCCCCGCCGCCCTTTCGGCCGGGTCGTCCCGCCGTGCCCCCGGCTGGGGTCGCGTCCGCTCGCTCCCCCCCCCGCTCCAGCCCCCCCCCCCCCCCCCCCGGGCAGGTACCGCGGGGCTGCCGGCGGCACGGCCGCTGGAAGCGGTGGGCTCGGCCCGGGGGCTTGCGCCGGGCCCCGGTGGAGGGTTTGCGGCTTCCCTCGCCTGCCCGCCCGGCGCTCCATTGCAGCATTTCTCCCCCTTCCTCCCCCCCGCCGCCTCTCCCTCTCCGCCTTGAAGGCGCTGCACAGGGCTGGCGTGAGAGAGAGGGGGAGCCCCAGCTTCCTCGCCCGCCCCGGTGCCTGGGGGAGAGGGGGGCAGGGCTGGGCTCCCTCCCCCGGCCCGCCTGCTCCTCCGGGCATCCCCCCCTCTTCCTCCTCCTCCTCCTCCGGACTGCACTCCCCGGAGCCCCCCCCCGCAAGGCTGCGCCGCCGCTTGTCGCTGCCGTCCGGCTCCCCGCATGCAGCAGGGATGCCTGGAAACCTCCCCGCGCCGACAGCCGGGGCTCCGCTCCCCCCAGCCAAACCCCGCTGCCAGGGGAGCGGCTGCGCTGCCCGCCTCCCCCCCGCCCCCCCCGCTCCCTGCAGGGCCGCCCCCGCGGCACCCGCGGCGGGGATGCCGGGGGGGGGGGACACACACGACATGGCCGTGGGCGCAGGGGGGGCGGCGGGCCGCGGGCGCTGTGGGAGGCGGCGAAGGCTGCTTCCTCCTCCTCCTCCTCCGCCGTCTCTTACTGACGGCCCGGCCTGCGTGGATGTGAAGTTCCCCAGCGGGCGTTCCGTGGCCGTGCACCCGCGTGTGCGTGCAGATGTGCGTGGGGGTGCTCGGGCACGAACACGTACCGGCTCCATGATTTTTATGATTTTTTTTTTTTTTTTTTTTTCCCCTCGGTTTCGAAGGTATGCGTGCGCTGCGAGCCTCGGCCGTATAAACAAATTAGAGTTTGGATTAACAACACATTGTGCCCCGCAGTACAAACCAAGGTCTGATTTACCGGGGCAGTGCCTGATTTAAATTGCACATGTGCGTTTCTCCGTACATGTGAAGTGTGTGTGTATTTAGTGGTTTGGTTTCTTGTTTGGGTCCGTCCCCCCTACGCTGGCCACGTAGCTGGATGCGCTTGGATACAGTATATTTCATCCCCTTAGATTATAACCCGTGTACCAATACGGAGTGTTATGGTGGAAAGCGCAAACCCTGGGTGCAGTATGCGTCCTTCCAGAACCCAGAAGGCTGGAAATAGAAATGGCCTTGGAATATATACACTTTTGTATTTACATAAGCGTACACCAAAACTAAACGCTTAATGTAAACGTTATTTGGAAAGACATTTATATTTTTGTATTTGTATTTACACTTATCTTCACAGAATCATGGAATGGTTTGGGTTGGAAGGGACCCTATAGATCATCTGGTTCCACCCCCCCTGCCGTGGGCAGGGACACCTTCCACTAGACCAGGTCGCTCAAAGCCCCAACCTGGCCTTGAACACTTCCAGGGATGGGGCAGCCACAACTTCTCTGGGCAACCTGGTCCAGTGCCTCACCATCCTCATGGTGAAGAATTTCTTCCTTATATCTGATCTAAATCTGCCCTCTTTCAGTTTAAAGCCATTACCCTTGTCCTGTCACTACATGCCCGTGTAAAAAGTCCCTCTCCAGCTGTCCTGCAGGCCCCCTTCAGGTACTGGAAGGCCGCAATAAGGTCTCCCCGCAGCCTTCTCTTCTCCAGGCTGAACAACCCCAACTCTCTTAGCCTGGCCTCGTAGGAGAGGTGCTCCAGCCCTCGGATCATTTTTGTGGCCCTCCTCTGGACCCGCTCCAACAGGTCCATGTCCTTCTTGTGCTGAGGGCCCCAGAGCTGGACGCAGTACTCCAGCTGGGGTCTCACGAGAGCGGAGTAGAGGGGCAGAATCACCTCTCCCGACCTGCTGGCCACGCTTCTTTTGATGTAGCCCAGGACACAGTTGGCTTTCGGGGCTGCAAGCGCACATTGCTGGGTCATGTTGAGCTTCTCATCAACCAATGCCCCCCAAGTCCTTCTCAGGGCTGCTCTCAATCCATTCTCTGCCCAGCCTGTGTTTCTGCTTGGGATGGCCCCAACCCATGTGCAGGACCTTGCACTTGGCCTTGTTGAACTTCATGAGGTTTGCACGGGCCCACCACTCAAACCTTCTTATGCATTTTTCCCCCTCTTACTTAATTTTTTTTCCATCCAAATGGAATTGTAGATCTTCAGATGTTGTAAGAAACGTAGTTACAAGCACGATAAGAATTTTTAAAAAGTGACTTGGGAATTCACCTTTACCTTCTAATATCTGGAATATTTACTGGTTGTTTAAGTAGTCAGTCTGTTATATCACACTAAGAGTAGGCTTCAGAAGCCTGAAACAGCTATGTTTACCTGATGCTTATCTTCTGTAGAAACAACAAATGACCATCCTATTGGGAAGACTTCTTCGTCATTATGGGGTGTGTAACTTTTTTTTTTTTTTCTTTTTTAAATCTGCCTTGGTCCTAACACACGACCAAATGTCCTGATCTTTGCTGTGGCAGAACTTCCACTGGCTTAGGTTGATGTTAATCATGAGTAGGAATTATTTCTATATTTACAAAACCCTCAGTGGTTTGAGGGCATCTTACTGTGTTTTGTCAGTAATTGCTCTTTGCATTTTTCACACATGTAAAGTCTCAAACATCTGAAAGCACCGTTTCTAAGAAAACTTAGCAGTATGTACAGTTAGTTATTGTTATAATGCAGTTAAAATGGAAATGAACTTTGTTAAACTGAGTTAAAGTATTGAACAAAAAGAACAAAACGTACATGCTGCTTAGGTGTCCATCTCACCTGGTAACTGTTGTCTCATAATGTCAATGTTTTACTGGAGACATGAAGATTTATTTAACTGGTTGAGTCCTGTATTAAATATTGAAATCCTTTTAAGGTCTTAAAATAGCATCTGAAGAGAGTAGTACACAGTAAACTGATTCTTAATAGGATTATTCTTTGCTGTATCATAGGCACTTCACACTGCCTTTGTATAGACTGTAAGGAAATCGGGTAAGAAAACAATTGGTGGTAATAATAATAGAGATAGGAAAAGATTACTTTGTTTCTTTCCTATAGGACATGATTTGTTCCTTCTTGAGATGAAATAGGCTTGCAATGTTAAATGAATAAGGAATAATTAAAAAAATGAAAAGACACCTTGTAAACACCTATGCAAGTAGTTGGAGAGCCTTGGTATTTGAGAGAGGAAAAACAGATGTTCTGATGTTGGTGAGATATAACCTGTGAAAACAACTTTTTATTTTTTTAAGTTAGAATACCATGCAAAACCTTAATTGGAAAGGAGATGTTTTTAGCATATGGATGCAGGCTCTGGATTAAACTCTCTCTTCTGTTTGCATGTGTGGGGGTTTTTTGCTTGTTTTTATTGTGTTTGGTTGGTATTTTTTTTTTCTAACCCAATTTGATTTGCTGGTGCATGACAAGAGATGTCTCCTTCTAACAACAATTCTGGGCTGGCTGGTGAAAATCCTGGCTCACCACCGTTAGGTAACGGCGGGGTGGCTTTTGGGAGGTTACGATTCCAGCAGCTTCATGTGGATTGCTTGCGGCTTTGTGGCTGAGAGCTGCCTCTTTGGGGGGTTGCTGTGGGCTTTTTTTTTTTGTCTTCTCGTCCTTCAAATCCTCAAATATACTGAAAAGTGGGGTATTTCCATAGGTGAGGACTTCATCTTGCACTCATTTTGCTTTGCTTATTGAATTGTCTGAACTATGCTTAAACTCATTTGAATCAAAAATAAAATGTGCTTTTGGGAGAAGGGGGAAAAAGGCTCAGGAGCCCCTAATGCTTATGAGGTCCTGGTCTTCTCCCACCTCTGTTATGCAGCTTGTGCACAATTACGTTTGACAGTTGGAGTGAAATTTTTGGTTCTGACACAGTCGTGCAATGAACAGCATAAAGAAGAAATTCAAGTCTGTGTGTAATGTTGTTTACCAAGAGTTAATTTGCTTCCGAAAAGTTGACAAAATTGTGTTCTGTTGAGTTAAAGAGAAGATCCTGTGTGTGAATCCGGAGGATGCAGTTACAGTTTGAGAAGTACTTTTTTGATTTACTCTTGTGCTCTCCTTAAGATGGTATGTATATTATGATGCAAATTAGACAATACACCTTTACCTTCTGGATTTTGTGATCCTGTAGAGGAGGAATGCTTTGAATGGTCTGGTGACTGCAAATAAGAGAACCTGTACATTCAGAGGTTTGCAGGATCAAGGCTCAGGACACTATACTGTTGCAGCAAACCCTGACTTGATGTATTTACAAATTGAAACTCCTTGCTTTCTTGTTAGAGGTATGATGCAGCCTTCACCTGGACAGAAGCGTCTCTAAGTTCTTGTTCTCCTTCAGGACTGAGAAGGCTACTCCTTATCCACACTGCTTTTAACTCCTGAGACTTGCCAGCCAGAATGTGGGCTTGGTTGTTCTTCTGAAGGTAGGAATACCTGTCCAGGAAAAACTGGACTGAGGATACTAGCTCATTCCTCATGGGTCACATAACAGCTGTTTGATGTCAACAGCTTTTGGACACTACTGACATTAGCAAGATTTGAACCCCACTGACCTGGAGGCAAGAGCTGTGTATCGTGTTACTTGACCTCCTCAAAATATTCAGTGTTGCATTACTGCCTTCTAGAAATACTGCTCTAAAGCGGAGTAATCCTAAATAAAAACTTCAAGAGTGAACTGGAGTAGTCATACAAAGGAGCAAAGGCAGTATTTCTTGGAAATATTGCTGTTAGCTAGGTACAATGATTGTTTTGATTCTTCTGGGCAGGTCAGATGGTTATGTGGTTTTGAGTGGTTTGTTTGTGGGGTTTTTTCGGCTTTTTTTTTTTTGTTTGTCTTTGAAGGGAAGTGGAGTTTTAATGAAATCCTTTTATGTCAGCTGTTTAGATGGGCTGCTGCCACGGCTCGTGAACCTTGGTGTTGGCAATCTCCTTTCTTCTTGTGCGTTGCGTGTGGAGGTGTACAGAGTTATATCAACAATTGGCAACACCCAAAAAAACTAGGCACTGGTCTCTGCTGTCTCGGAGTTTCAAACCGTGTCATTGTTAGTGGTCCTATAATGTTCAGGCTGTTGGTTGTTGGTAATATAATATGAATGCGAGCTCATGATCAGTATGTTAGCCATCAGCATTAATTTCAGATTCGTGACAGCAATTTTACCTTTCAATAATGGGAATTAGCAATGGAGTTTAGAGTTTCCATTAGTCCAGGGGGACTTGTATGTACTTGCCAAAGGCTTGTGCTCCAGGCTGGAATCCGGCATTGGTGTATTGCAGAAGCCTGTCTCTCTGTGAATCAAATGCAATTTTTCCAGCATAGATGTATACTGCAAGTGCTGGGCTGCCCTTCTGTGGTTTTCGAGTAATTGTGTGATGACCTGAATGTCAGTAGCGTTGATGAATTTGGTATATATTTTGGTGTAAATCTGAGTGTTAGGAAATGCATGACAAGGACTAGTTTTACTTGGATAGTTATAGCTGTCTAATGACAGTAAATTAAATGGTTATGTGCCCCTCTTCTGAGGGGTTATTCTGCCTGATACTCGTGAAGGAAAGGAAGGAGTTGCTTTGTAGCTGTTCCTGTTGGCATAGGAAAGCTGACTCTGTTTTTCTTTTTAATTAATTTATCCTTGTAGTACTTAGGAATGTACTTGCTTGCTCTGGGGAAGCCTGCATCTGGGTTTAAGGGGAGTTATTAACTAGAATCCACCTTCAGCTATGTCAGAAAGGTGGCACTGGTACAGCTGGGGATTATCTGCTCTCCTGCATCCACTTTCACCTTCATTTGAAGGGATGGGTGTTCCTCCACCTCAGCTTTGGTAACTGTAATCCCCTGGTAGCTTCATGAAGCAAGCCGTATGAGATGCAGCTGAGAGCAGAAAACAACTGAATATGCTTGCAGAGGCTTTATGGATACTGAGGAAAGAAAATGAGGTTGGCTTGTTGTTTTCTTATATGTAACCGCTTTGTTCTTACCTCATGGTCGTCAAAACTAAGTTAATACTTGTAAGACCAGTGGATTCTGTCAGCTGGATGCTGCTTGGGTGTTGCAGTCTTTGTGTTTCTCACACTGCATAAAACCTGTATATATGTGTGACGGGTGTATACCACTTGTAAAGGATTGTGAACGTAGTAATGAGAAACTGAAACAAAACCAAAGTACGGTGCTTGACAGTTATGCTTGTGTAATAAAGCTGGTGATTTATTTTGATTTGTGAACTTGCTGAGCCTCTTAGTCGTTAAGATCATTTTGTAAATAAGGCCTTCAGCGAAACGAGTCTTTTGCTGTATAGGCATAGGTAAAAAAATCGTGCTCACACTGAAGGGTGCCTTTCTGATGTAGTTATTACTGCATTGCATAGGTGGGAGGCTTTTCTCATGCTCTGTGTTATGAAAGTGGCTTGCTGAGCGTGCTGAGTCTCAGCACTGATATAAGGTGAGGGACAAAATTGCCTTATTTGTGTGTTAAAAAACTTTTTTATGCTTCTGAATTCCACACTGGCTAAAGCTGTCTTCCGTTACCTGCTCTTTTTGGCTGAACCTGACAAGAGAGCTGGTGCTTTTGATACTGCTGGCGGTAGTAAGAAACTGGAAAGAGGAGTTCATGCTGGATGTTATCAGCATTTAACTTAATTGGAAAATATGAGCCAGCTGAGGTCATTTTCCATAGGGGGATGTTGTAGAGAACAGTTGTTTCCCCTCTGTTATCCATTCCCAAATGGAATGGTATCTACTTCCATTGCATGCATCCCACTCAGAGATGATAGATGTTGCATGGTTACGCTTGCTTTTCTGTGCAGGTTGTGACAGGAAGATCAAATGCAAAATATATTTACCTTTGATTACATAACTCGATATTTTTCTCTTTTTTTTTTTTTTTTTTTTTTTTTTGTAGTTCCACAACTTCCAGCCCTCTCACATTCCTTCCCTTCTGGTATTTCTAAAGGGATTTTCTGTCAAAAGTCATTTTGGGTAATGTCAATATATAAGTACCTGTAGCTTGGATACTTCAAACTCTTTTTTTTTTTTTTTTTTTAGTTTCTTCTATTTTACTGAGTGGCTCCTACTTAAAGTACAAAAGCAGGACTATGTTTTAAATTTGGTACTCCATCTAAATATGGATATTAATTAGTCCAAGGCTTCCCAGTAATGACGAAGCAGCACGTTGTAGGGGTAGTTCCCTCTTTATAGCTTTAGAGAATGTGGAGAAAAGTACTTCCTTAAGAGTATTTTAAGATACAAAGATACTGCTTAACACTTTTCTCAAGCGTGCCATAAAAGAAGCCACAAGTTTCTGAAGTAAAAGCCACTTCAAATCATCTTCATGAAAAGGTGCCTTCTTGTATTCTTTTGTATGTGGTTTCACAAGTCAAATGCAAGTTACAACTGCATAATGTTTCTTCAGTTGAACACTTAAATAATTTCCTGCTCTGATAATCAGTCATTTACTTTGACTTTCCCCCATAAAAAATCATTTTATGGCTACTCAATCAATAATGGTGGAAAGAATCATCCCAGTTCTGAAAAATATTACAGCGTGTGTGCAGCCTGGTTCTCATAAGTGCGTGGCTCATTGAGCGATCTGCCACTCAGACTGTAGATTCAGGTTGCCATTATTGCCGGAGGTTGTACCCCAGGTATGTTCTTGTTGTTTTTCTTTAATTATTGAATGGAGGAAGAAATGGAAGGTCATACGTGGAGAAACAGGGAAACAATAAGTGCTATGATGGTAAATTTTACTTTTAAAGATAAAAATCTGAACTACTTATTCCTACCCTACTTGCTCCTGCACCAGAAAGCTGCTACTGTTGAAATAACACCTCCGGAGTAGTACCTCCTTGACAGTCACTTACGTGCATTTTAAACTGACTATGATATCTATTTTTATAAGCGAGGTTAGGCATGTTAACGTTGATATGGCAACACTGCTGTATGAGGAGAACATAACTGTCTTATTTAAGATTGAATTATGATGCCAACACAATCTCCCATCTAATTTCCAACTAATGCCATTTATGTTTGGAGCTGGAGAAGAGAAGGAGCAGAGCGGAAAGGCATGAGAGGTCAAAAACGGTGGTTTTAGTTAGAAGTTAATTCCTGGGTGTCTGGGGGTTGCATGTGCTTAAGGCATAGATGGCAATCTTTCCTTTTAGGGTGTATTTCATGAAGGTTTTGAAAACATTTGGTTTGAGGATTATCTACCACTTAAATCTCTTTCTACTTAGAAATAAAGCTGTGCTGTACTGAACTTTTGTGGCAGCTTCCTTTTGTTTTCAGTGAGTTGTGTGTGGTTTGTTTGTTTGTTTTTTTAAACACTTTGGCTCTCTTGTGTTTCAATATGCCCTTTCTTTTCCTGTCCATTCCTTTCCTGCATTTCTGCAAACTTTTCTCTCCTTATTGCTCTCATACTTATTGCTAAGTATGTCAAGCAGCCTAAGTTCTGCCTGGTAGCTGTGATTTGGGTGCATGTACCTAATGCAAGAGGTTCACCGAACACTGAGTCTTTCCTTTGGCGCATTTATATCTGTAGATGCCTGGGGAAGCATGTGAGAATAGGGGAAGTATATTCTACCTCTTTCTCAGACTTCTGTTTTAATTCTGCGGCCAGCTGCTGACTCCATAGCTTTCTTTTCAGTGAATAGCTCCGCTATCAGTGTGCTTCTCAAGCTCTTCTCCACTTGTCACAGAAGGATGTCTCTATTTTGCAGTTCAGCTGCTGCTTGCAGGTTGCTTAGCAGTAACGTTGAAAACTCACAGCGTGACTGTTAGTTTTAACTCATGTAGTTTGCAAAAAGCTCTGAGGGCTAGCATAGATGGTGGAGATTTTTGGTTAACTTGCGAAGAGAGGTGGTCTAAGCACTCATGCTTCGGTGTCTTTGCAACCAGACACAAGTTAATTAGCAACAGAAGGGAAGATTTGGTGAAGCTGGTAATACTTGCTTGAAAAAAAACCTGAAGTTCATGACAGATGAGTGAACTTTAAACCCCCCACTGTTAAACTCTAAGCATGAAAGGCATAGAACCTCGTCTTCACAGAGATTGTACAAAATCTTTGTGGTAAAGAAAGGCAAAGCTATGCTAAAATATGGTTGCGTTAAATCTTCCAATAGTAATAGCTATTTTTGTCTTTCAGCTAGGCATATATGGCTTAAATAAAATAATTGAAGTCTGATGCATTACAGGGCTTTCAAAATTGAAAAGTGCTGTGATGGGATGAAACACGTACTGATGGAGACAGGTATCGGTGTAACAGCGCCAGTATTCTACACCATATTCTTTTTCTCCATCCCATCTTTTAGATGCATGCAGCTTAGGCATTTTACTGCATCAGATTCATGTTCGCCAAAATACCTTTGCTGAGTCGTCCTGACTATTGCACAGTGTAAAACTGATGGAGTGGAGCAAAAAAGTATAACTAACCTGCTGTGGAGCAAATTCTGCTATAATGTTGGCTCTGCTACTTGCTAATTATACAAAATACCAAGCCTGCACAGTGTTGCCGCGAGAAAGGAAGTGCACTTTGAACTTCTGATTGGAATGGTGAAAATAACATGTGTTAATAATGGGTTACGCAGATGTGATGCTGCAGACAGTCTTTGACACTCACTCTGGGCATTGTTCAATAGGCTTAATTAATAGAATCTATAGTACAGGTTTTTGGCCTAATTCAGTGTGTGATTAGATTTTAATTTTTAATTTAAGCTTTTGTGAGTGTCTTTGAAGGTAGGTTGCATGATTTTTTTTTTTCCTTTTTTTTTTTTTGTTTGTTTGGTGGTTTTTTTGTTTGGTTTTTTTTTTACTTGCTGATAGTGACAGCTTAGTAATTGTGTGGCCAGATAAACCAAAGTTCCTGAGTTGTTCATGTTCTGAAGTAACCGTCATTTGGAAAGAAATCCTTTGCAGTCTAGATAGATGGCCGAAAGTGAGAAAAAGAGGCTCAGCTGCTAACCTGTTTTCCATTGCTGTGTTTGGCTGCACGTATATATTTAACAATTATTTCTCTCTTTCTGCAGGTAGGGGTACTTCATTTTTATCATTCTTTTGCTGTGGCTGTATTTATTACTTGTTATTGAGTTGCAGACTGGTTCTTATGAAAATGGGTGTATACTGCCTATGATTAGGTGGTAGTCTTTCTGAAGTGTTTGGAATTCCTCTGGAAGTGTTTTTCTCTCCTGAAGTGGAGAAACTGGTAAAAGGAATGGTAGTTTTCGTAATAAATTAGTGATTGCTTTGGTAACTAGGGGGATGTCCTGGTTTCGGCTGGGATGAAGTTAATTTTCTTCCTAGTAGCTGGCATAGTGCTGTGTTTTGGATTTAGTATGAGAATAATGTTGATTATTAAACCACTGATGGTTTAGTTGTTGCTAAGTACTGCTTGCAATTGTCAAGGACTTCTCAGCTTCTCATGCCCTGCCAGGGAGAAGCTGGGAGGGGGCACAGCCAGGATAGTTGATGCAAACTGGCCAAAGGGCTATTCCATACCATATGGCGTCATGCTCAGTATAGAAACTGGGGGGGTTGGCTGGGGGGCAGCGATCGCTGCTCAGGGGCTGGCTGGGCATCAGTCAGCTGGTGGTGAGCAATTGCATCATGCATCACTTGCTTTGTATATTGTTATTATTGTTACTACTACTATCTTACTTCATTTTGTTTCAATTATTAAACTGTTCTATCTCAACTCGGGAGTTTTCTCACTTTTACCCTCCAGATTCTCTCCCCCATCCCACCAGGGCAGGGGGGCGAGCGAGCGGCTGCGGGGGGCTTCGCTGCTGCCTGGGGCTGAGCCACAACGGGGCCGGGGGAAGCAGTGCAGGAGCTTGTGACTCCTTTCTGGTCTATAGTTCTGTATGGGTGATCTTGGAGGGGAAGGCACATGGCTAGAGAGGAACATACACTGTTGTATTTTCTCTCAAAATGACATGAAATTACTTGAAATAGTATGTTCCAGGTTCTGTGGAGATTTTCTGTGGGAATACACGCTAGCTTTTTCTCAATCTGTCAAGGAGTAATGCTCCAGTAGAGAGAATTGTATCTGAAAATTCTTTCTGCATCTATATATGTGGGGTTTCTTCTACTTTAACCTTTTCTTTGCAGTTGTGTATTTGAATCCTTATGAAACATCTGATTTGGTTCACATATAGTACAGTTAACAAAACAATAAAAAGCTTCTAGATGGGGAAGCCCACCCTGCTGTTTCATCATCCACTTTGGACTTGAGATACTTTTAATCAGCACACCTCTTTTCAACAACAAATTTGGGATTTCTTGGCTGAATTCGGCTTTTATTACTGGAAAAGACAATTTTAGTAATTTAATACCTTTTATTGACCATCTTTTTTAAGCAGTTTAACATAATTGACGATTTGAATGCAGAACCGTTCATACAAAATCCCTTCCTATCTCCCCAAACACGAAAAGCAACCCCTAAATAGAAATTAAAAAAAAAAATCAAACAGAATTTAAATATTTTTTTTAGTCTTTTTTCCGTGATGTTTGCCAAGTTTTGGTTTGATGTAGATTACAATGGTCATACTGTGTTACCAATCTTTGAAAAAGTGCAACTGGTCATTAGCTGCAATGACACGAACAGCTGTAGTATTTTATGATAACAGCTGGGAACAATCTAGTTCTCTTCAATAACTTTCTTTTATTGTTCCTTTCATGCCATTTTTAAAATGAGAAAGCGAGATTATTGTATTTGTTCTCTATTTTACACCAGGGATTTCTTCATAGACAGTGGTGGCAATTAGGTATCAAAATACAGCGTTGCTGTTTGTGACTTGGAACGTTTCCCTCCGCAGGACCTGTTTCATAACCCGCTGAAATCTGCAGGAGTTGGAGTCTTTTCATTAACTTGAGTAAACTGTGAATCAAGTCGTCATCCTAGGACTTATAGTTTTGGCCTTCCTTTTTAGTGCATGATTTCTCTTTGGTTTAAACTGCTCTGTTATGTCTGATCTTATGCAGCTTAGGACAGGACAGCATTAGCTCTTATTTTAACACTGAGCAAAGTGCACTTCTACTTTGCAATGCTCTCATTTAGCAAGTGAAAAGGGACTTGTCTGGTTGTAGGCGGCTGGTTTCCCAAGAAATAATTCGCTGTTCTCTTCAAAAGCGTAGTCTAAAATGTTTTCCGTGTATGTATGTATGGTTGTTTTTATCGTACGAGTCTTTTTCATGTATAATTTTTTTAGTCTTCCCTTAAAAATGAGTTTTCTCATTTAAATAAAATCGTTCAACTTATTTTGCTGGTGTAATAGAGTAAATCTTAATATTAAAATCACACTGGTAGTACTAAAGATGTACATACCAGATCTGTGTAGGAGCGTTGTTTTCTTCCCTGAGAGACCTGCTGTCCTGTGTCACACAAGTGGTGGTGTCTGTGGTTACTAGAGGGGAGCCTAATGGCATAGCAAGGTATATTGGGCATACGGCTGGCGAGTTTGGGAAGAAGAAAGGAAGAGCACAGTGTGCAAGGGTATGTGTTTTCAGTGCAGTAAAGTGTTACTTGGGGAATCCTATCTAGTTTAGAAATCAAAAGCAGAGAGCTGTTTTAAGAGTGCCTTGCCTAATAAGTTAGAATCATAGAATCGTTTAGGTTGGAAAAGACCTTTGAGATCATCCAGTCCAACCATTAACCTACACTACCAAGTCCACACTAAACCAATCAAGGGCAGACTAGACTAAACCATGTCCCGAAGTGCCACATCTACCCGTTTTTTGAACACTTCCAGGGATGGGGACTCCACCACCTCTCTGGGCAGCCTGTTCCAATGCTTGACCACCCTTTCCATGAAGAAATTTCTCCTAATTTCCAGCCTAAACCTCCCCTGGTGCAGCTTGAGGCCATTTCCTCTTATCCTATCGCTAACTACTTGGGAGAAGAGACCAACACCCACCTCACTACAGCCTCCTTTCAGGGAGTTGTAGAGAGCGATAAGGTCTCCCCTCAGCCTCCTCTTCTCCAGGCTAAACAACCCCAGTTCCCTCAGCCGCTCCTCATAAGGCCTGTGCTCCAGACCCTTCACCAGCCTTGTTGCCCTTCTCTGCACACGCTTTGGCACCTCAATGTCCTTCTTGTAGTGAGGGGCCCAAAACTGGACACAGTATTCCAGGTGCGGCCTCACCAGTGCCGAGTACAGGGGAACAATCACCTCCCTGCTCCTGCTGGCCACACTATTCCTGATACAAGCCAGGAAGTTATATTGGTTCAGGTGAGTATCTTAGAAGTATGTGTGCAGCAGGGCGGGAAGCTATGCGGTAGCTACAAGGGAGCTTGACTCTATCAACATGCAAAGGCAGTTGGTGAAGTTTTTAGTTAGTCATATACTCTGTGTGTATAACCCCAAGTTTGGTTCAGATTATCAGTGAATGATCTTTTTGCATCTTTTTTAAGAAAAGTTTCCTGAGATAAAGTGCTTATAATTTCTGTTAACAGTAACAACTTAAGCTGTTTGTCCTTATGTTATCAGTAATAAGGAGGGGAAAATGACTTTAAGATGCTATCTTTTGAGCATACTGAGATGAGGTTACTTTTGGTTAGAGAGAGGAAAGGAGGATTGAACTCAAAAAAACATATTTGTACTACAGAAGGGGATGAACCTGCATTCGTTTCAGTTGAGAGATTAGTTTTAGCTTCTGGGCTGTTGACTACCTTAGCAGGTATGTTTTTTTTTCTTTATCATTTAACCTTCCGCTTGCCACTCCACTGGAGAAATAGCATATCCTTAATTTTTATGAATGATGTGTCAAAGTCCCTTTCTCAATCTCTCACAGCTAAAAAGTCTGAGCCCTGACAACTTCACAGAAGCACAGAGCGGTTGAGTCTGGAAGGGACCTCTGGAGGTCATCTGGTCCAGCCCCAGCTCTCTCAACCTTTCCTCATAGGAGAGATGCCTGAGTCCCTTAAGTCGTCTTAGTGGCCCTTTGCTGGACTCTGCAGTTTCTCCAAGTCTCACGCTTTCTGTGTGAAATCTAAATGTAAATAAAAGTTAATTTATACACATAAAGAACTTGCACATTAGGGAGTAGCACACTCTTATCCTTTTTAACAAGGTACTGCTGCTTCCCTGGAGTTCTGAATCTCAGGCGACACCTACCTCACATGTAAACACTGTCTGCTTACCACATAAAAGATGAGGGATATCACTGTCATTAATGAAAGTCTTAAATGCATGTGAAATTTTTGTACGCTATTAACCTCACCTCTTGTATCCTATTGTCACAGACAATACTTCACTGTAGGATATTGTTTGTATAACCTAGGCTAATCTTAGAAGTACTGCCAGTCAGAAAGTTACTCTGCAGATATTGTTTTGGTTATAATCCAGTTGCTATGGCTTCCGAATGTGCATTAGACTTCCACCCCCCCCCCCCCCCAGATTTATGGGAGTTGCAGGAGACAGAAGTTTTTATAGGTCATCTTAGAGAATTTGCCAACAGCCTCCTGGGCTGCATTAGGAGAAGTGTTGCCAGCAGGTCGAGGGAGGTGATCCTTCCCTCTTGCTCAGCACTGGTGGGGCCACACCTGGAGTGCTGGGTCCAGTTCTGGGCTCCCCAGTATGAGGAAGGACATGGACATACTGGAATGAGTCCAGTGCAGGGCCACAGAGATGACTATGGGACTGGAGCATCTTTCATATGAGGAGGGGCTGAGAGAGCTGGGGTCATTCAGCTGGGAGAAGACAAGGCTCAGGGGGATCTCATCCGTGTGCATAAATACCTGGTGGAAGGAAACGAAGAAGGGGCATCCAGGCTCTTCTCGGTAGTGCCTAGTAACTAACAGGACAAGAGGTAATGGGCACAAATTGACAGCTCTCACAGTAAGTGAATTTTCTAGTTTTCAAACACTGGCACAGGTTGTCCAGGGAGGTTGTGGAGTCTCCATCCGTGGAGGCATTCAAAAGCTGTCTGGATGTGGCCCTGCTTGAGCAGCGGTGTGGGACCACATGACCTCCAGAGGTCCGCTTGCAACCTCGACCATTCTGTGATCACCTTTTACTGAACTCTTTTAAATGCATACTTAAAACGCTGTTTATCAATTCACAGACCTTTTGACCAAACATGAAATACAGAAATATCCCTTTGAAAATGAAAGGTTATGTCTGCTAATGAGGTATTCTACAGGAAGAATGCTTTGTGTGATTATGAGGATCCACTATACAAATACTTATTTTGAAATAGCAGCAAGATATGTTGCATTGGGAAATTATATGGTTTTCTAATTGACGCATCCATATGCAGCTGGTAGTGTTGCTGGCAAAACATTTGCACAGATCACTCTTGACAAGTTTCAGAATCTCCTAAGCATGTATAGCTCTGGAGTTTGGTGTACCTTGAAAGTGGGGACAGATAGTAGGCCCACTGTACTTTGCTTTGGGCAACTGTAAGAAAAATGGAAAAAAGCTTTTACATAAATCTTTCATAGTTATTACTAACGCTTCTGACATGACCATCAGAAAGGTCCATTTTATAATTACTGGAAGGAAGTGGTTATCTTTTACTAGTCCTTGGTTTGTCTGATTTTTCCATAGTGGCATGATGATTAAAACAGGGTGATGGCAATTGTCTTTCAGCTCTAATACTCTCTGGCATGTTTTTTTCTTTGCTGCTTCTCATGCTTTTTTATTTCCCTCTGAAGATGCACATTGCCCTCTAAAGTTGACTAGGAAATACCTGAATACTGCATGCATACAAGTAAAATCAAACCTGTGGTAAGGGAATCTCTTGATGTGGGTGACAGGGAATGAAAATAAGCATTTTGAAGAGTTTGAGTATGACAAAAGTTATGCTGACTACTTCAGGAAAGTTAGTAGAGCTACCATACTAGAGGTTTTGAGCAAGTTCTCTAGGTGGGATCACCTTCATGGATAATTAATCTGGATAATGGAGATAATTTTTTTTTTTTGTAGTGAAAATGCAGCTTCTGGGGTTGCTCAGTTGACTAGATACATTTGAGGAAAATGATAGACAGATATAAAAGTGTGAATTTCCTCGGTGCTGATATAGATCATACTGTCTAATAAAAACCTGGGGCAACACACATCCCTGTGAAAGAAGTTTCAATGCATTTACTGTCTTTGCAACATACTGAACAGCAACTGGAAAGAGGACTTGCTAGTGCAGCTAATAAATCTGTGGCCTAATTATTTATAATTAGAAAAGTGTGTGTCAAAAGATCCCTTGTTCTGGAGAACTTCTGGTTGCAAAAAGGCAAGCTGAAGAGTTGCCATAAAGATACTTAAAAAAAGGAAAGGAAAAGGCAGACTGAACGTAGATATCATGACCTGGAAGGATGTTCCTGGCGACAAAACACACCAAAGGAGCTGAAGAGGTGCTTTGAATAGATGGAAATGAAGAGCAAATGAGAAAGCCCAACAACCTGCAGGTGCTGTAAATAGCATATGTTCACCTACCTGCAGCATGAATGGCTATTCCAGGAATATCTCTTCTAGCCTGTGCTGCAGGGCATTTCTTCCTAAGTGGCCCTGATGGTGACACCATCATCTCCTGCTCAGACACAGGCCGTGCAGAGAGGCAGCTTTTTGGCACAGTGGGCACCTGTCATAGTCACAAATAAGTCACCAGAGGAAATTGTTCTTATGGATTATATTAATGAAAAACTTCTTGAGAGTGACCATGGAGGATAAGTTATTGTACAGCTATTAAAATATGTCTTTATTTATGAGGGAAGATACATGGTGCTGGGATTTGTTGTTGAGAATCTACTGTATCCTGGTGCTCTGATATATTGGACAAGATTAAAAGCTGACTTCAGTTTGTGCCACGTTTTATCTTAACTGATGATGCAAGCTGCTTCTAATAAATAATTTTATCAGCAAATCTTCACAAATTACCATGGTTTCGTAAGGCTTCTAAAATTTTTGCCTGAAGCCTTAATATAACAAAATTGGCAAAACTAAACCCTGTTTCTATCATGATTCCCAGAAAATAAAGGGCTGTGTGAGGGCAGTGGATTCTTCCTGTGCCTTGATGCAGGGCCAGAATTTTAACAGCCTCCCTAAATGTTTAGCAGAAACATTTTTGGCTTCAAGAATGCAGGTTTTGTCTTTTCTTCAAAGGTGACTGATGGCACCAATAATACTTCTTCTAATGTGCAGAGCAGCTGAGTGAACTTGAAGAGTCAGTGTAATCAGATGGCCTGCCTAGCCAGAGAATGCTACAAAATCCTTTCACAACTGTATTTTAACTACAGAGTGAATTATCTTTGCCTGAGTTTATATTAATCTAGTACCATGGATTATTTTGGTGAAACCATTCCTTTCAAAGTGTTCCCCTTCCCTCCTGAGCATCAGTCTTTTAGAAAAGCTGCCTTTTTAAAAAAGCGTAAGAGATCATTTGTAAACAGTAGTCTATAAATATGGGAATAATATATGGCAACCATTTCATTGCTGGAGTCCTCAGTGAAAGCAATGCTTTCTCTTCAACTTCTGGCTGTGCAAAATCATATTTGTTGATGAGTATCTGGCAAACTTTGTCAGATTTATTTTAAGTAACGTGAGTCCTCTGAAAGTTTCAGGGTAATAGGGACCTAGGGAGGAGCAGGCTGGGTTAGCCCTGAAACTTTCCATGCTGCAGGAGGCTGAGAAAGTAGCAGGCTGAATTTATTACTGGTGCAGTACACAACAGCAGTCAGAAAAGATGCTGCTTGGAGCTAGGGAAAAACACAAGGGGAGTTGGAATTACCTTTCCTTTTCTGCATCAGCATCTGTATGAAGCTTATCCTTATGCCTTCTGTCTGCTTTGCTGCCCTACTGTTAACAATGGAAATATTCTCTACAAACGTAGGAGGCCCTGCTTTTGCATTTTTGAATTAAAGAAGAAAGTGACTTTTGTACTAGCTCTCCCTGGAACACTCTACTTGGGAATTGTGCTGTTTAGCGTAAACTTAACATTTAAGTAATTCAAGGGATAAATCTCATTTGGTATTAACCTTCACTAGCGAGGAGTGCTGAGTATGATAAAAGGACCAAAGAGGATAGTTATTTATTCATGTTTGTGTATCTGCTGCACTGTAGAAGTCTCCATTGAGGAGCTGGTTTCTCTTGAAAGAAACCACCAGAAGAAAATGGGTCCATATAGGTGATGTGTTTGTACATGGCAGGACTGTAATATCCTGCAAACTTCTTACTGAGATCAACAGGTGCTTCCAACCTTTACTTCAGAACTGGGAGTAGAAAAGTTTTGGATATTTGCTATTGAATGGTAAATACTGGGCATGCTACTAGTTTGTTTCTGATAGAGCAGCATCCCCAGTCCATGTATGTGTACCTGTTTCTGGTTCACTGGCATTGCAGCAGAAGAGGTAGTATTTGAACCAGAACCAGTGTATAAGGTAAGTGTCAAAAGCTTTCTACTTGAAACCCCAACAATTCCCTTTTCAGCCTTTAACTTCCCATTTAGGTGGGGAAATAACTGTGGGTAGTTGTGTGGCCAGGTAGGCCTTGCAGAGGCAGTAGCGTTAATAATTTGTACTATGTACTGGCTAGATTTGGATGCTTTAGAAAACTTTTTGCCTTTTTTTCACCTCAGAACTCTTAGGTCCCAGGTTGCTAACTCTTACTGAAAATGAATGAATTTGTTCCTGAGTTAACCCAAATGAATGCCTTTTGATTCTTTAAGAAAAAAAAAAAATCAACAAACACCTTAGAAAAATGTATGCATCTGTACATGACCTTTTTTTTTTCTTCTTTGTATGCAAATTTGGACTCTTCATGAAAAAGAGGATGTTTTCTTGCTTTGGTGACCTAGCTGCTATAAACCTGTGTTAATATGGCCTGTCTAATGTCATACCCTTCTTCTATACCAAGAAAATTGTGATGACTGGAATGCATGTCGTCAACTTCTGTAATCAGGGTACTTGAAATATTTACAATACTGTGATTACTGTAAAACCTCTTATATACACACACACTGTAGCTGCCTTATATATTTTTGCCTTTCAAGTTTACGTCCTGGTTTGTCTCCTATTCTTGTTTTTTCTGTTTTAACCTAAGGTGTTTGGCAAAAATGAATAAAAACCAAACTACTTTATCTCCCGTCAGAGGTTTGGTTTGCTGTGTAGACACTTATAAAATATCCGAGTGAAATGAGCAGGAGAAAGGAGCAATTGTGCAAAGTCTGAAGTTTTTCACAGGCCAAGACCAAACTCTTAAGTGTCTACTGAAGCTGCCAAATTATGTATCAAGGGGTTGTCTGTCAAAAGACTCAAACCTTTTCATGGATCCAGTGAATGGAATTGAGCAGCAGGGGAATAAATCCTGGAAAGGATTTGCTGGAAAGGCCTCTGTGTTTAGAAGGCCACCTCAAATGGCTGGGACCAACCTGCGAATAACCTCCCACCTGTGTTACTTTCAGTAGGTACAAGGTGCGGAGGAGTTTCCGTGCAACACTCAGCAGTCCGATGTGTTTCTTTTCTATTGCGCTCAAGAGCTGTGAACAGTTGGTGCTGTCCTGCCTTGAAAAAGCCAGTGCTTTGTAGAAGCAACTTCTTGTTTCAGACCCTGATAGTCCAACGGGAAATAATAAGGTAGTCCAAAACTATTACAGCCGTAATATTTCCTGCCTGATGGGCAAAGTTCACAGAAAACCTTCTAAACCCTGACTACAGACTCATTTAATTGAATCTCATATTTTAAACTGGGCATATCTTGGATTGAGTCCAGGGCATGAAACTGGAGAGGATTTGGTGGTACTAATAGATGATGTTCTCCTATAACTGGATTGCCAGGCATCTGTTGACTGCCCAGGAGGAGGCAGCATGAAAGAACATGCCCACCCAGCGACAGGCAAAGAAACTCCCCTCTTGGATTGCTCCTTGCTGAGGGTCTCGTAGAATCTTTTATGCTGGAGCCTAGAGCTCCAAAATGAGGCTTTTTTAAGTGGTTTTGCTCCTATGGCACAAGGGAGATACCCACAGCGAGAGGATATGGGTTTTGCTTTCTTTCTAGGCTGAAACTGTAGAATAAAGTCCCTCTTCTTCCACTGGGATGAGGGGTGGTCCTAGATCTTATGCTCTGTACTCCTGTGTAAGACGTATTTATCTTTGACCTTTCCCTTTCTCATGCAGTCTATTGTCTGTTTAAAATCTGGGTGGTTTGATGTAACTCCTACCGAAGTGAAGGTTCTCTTTTTGCTTGCCCCTCTCTCTGTGGATAGGTGAAGAGTTCAGACCTCACGTTGCAGATGCTGATTCTTGTTGTTTAATTTGGTTCAGGTTCTTTCCAGGTTCTATCCCTGGAAGCGTTCAAAAAACGGGTAGACGTAGCACTCGGGACATGGTTTAGTCTAGTCTACCCTTAATTGGTTTAGTGTGGAGTTGGTAGCATAGGTTAATGGTTGGACTGGATGATCTTAAAGGTCTTTTCCAACCTAAACGATTCTGTGAGTCTATGATTCTGTGATTCTTTGGCAAGAAGGACGATGTAAGAACAAGAAGCGAGGAGAAAACAAGTATCGATAGAAACAAATCATGCCCGCCTATGTGGCTGTGTAGCTTTTGTCTTCCTTCAGAGCTGTGAGGGCTGCTCTGTTCGTGCCTGGCTGACTCACCTGGCCTGCACTGCTGGGCTGTGCAGCCTGTCTTCCCTAACAGATTTCAACAGGTTTTTTTCACCTCTGTCTGAGAGTTTTCCATTTTGCAGGCTTTTTTTGTAGGAGTCCAGTCTCCTCCCGCAAAGGCCGTCTTTGTATGTTGATGTACATAAACTACCTCAAGGTTTTCTTAAAGAATAGTGGAAGCAAGCCCACTAGTCCTCCCAGGGGGAAAGCACAGTGAGGTCAGTTGTATTCCTTTTGCTTCCCTTTCGGTTTTGTTCGCTCTTATGCCTTGTAAAACAGCCAGGAAGATTTGTCATGAATCACCTTTAATTTCCTCTTGTGCAGAATGTAATCCAATGTGGACTTCTATTTTTCTTACAATAAATCTACCAGAGATCGTTTGTCTTTTTAAAGCCTTAAAACAAAATACAAAACCAAAAAAAACCATGCCCAAAACCCACCCAGGTGTTACAAACATATCTTGGGCATAACTTCACTCAGACCATTTCGTTATTGGTCTCATTTGTTTGATCCCCATGTAGTTAACCGTTATTGACTCATGGGATGTGTAACTAAGGTTCACCTTGCCTATATAGCCTTTCACTATTTTGACTTGTGTTTAAAAAACCAAACAAACTATATTATAAATTTAAATGACTGTTATGAACATCTTTTTTCACATCTGTCTATGGACTATTATTCAGGTTTTCAGGTGTTGGAGGGTTTTATTGGGGGGACATCATGACATTAGCAAAAGTGCTGCAGGGAGGGATAATCTGCAGAAAGGGGGAAGAGTGGAAAGCAGGGGCAGTACAATATTTTGTTCTCTACCAACTTTCTTTCTTTCCTGATGGTTTTCACTTGAGCCCAGGCTAAGAAGGGGGAATGTTATTCTTTTTTTTTTTTTCTTTTTTTTTTTTTTTTTTTTCCTCCCCCTGGTTACTGTTGTGTGTTATCATCCTCCTTCTGTTCTCCGTGCGAGTTACTGAAAAGGAGAAATGAATCAGGTGGCCCTGGTGGGAGTTAACACATGTGCTGAGATACACAGCAAATTTTCTCTCTGGAAATGCACTGTGAGTTACTGGAGTTTGTTGCATGACATTACACACCAATGTAAATGACAATAAAAATGGTATTTTGCTGTGCTGGTACTCTTGTTAACATGCAAGCCGTGGGTTTTTTTTCCCATTCTTTGAGACACAGAGAAGAACTTAACTTGCCCCTCCGAGTTCCCAGCTGCTCAGTGACTTTCCCGTGTTCTTGCAGGAAGGCAGCGGCAGAGTCAGGAATGCCATTTTAGTCTTCTGATTTGGAATCCAGTGCTCCAATCTGTTATATCAATATTGCTCTCAAAATAGTGCCACCTGGTGCTACCTGGGTGATGAAAGCATTTGGTCTGGCATACATGGCTGTGTTTTCCTTGTACTGCTTTGCTTTTGTTGAAGTTAGAGCATGTATATTCCCTGCCTTCCCGCTCCCTCTCAGGTATGTGATCCTTCTCTCTGCAACTGGGATTCCAGAACAAAAACAAGGCTTAATCTTTAAATGAGAATATGAATCGTTACTGTGAAGCCTGGACTTCAAACACAGTCAGTTGTCCTTGTGTTTTCAGTAGCAAATCTCTTCTCTGTCTTCTCCAGCGGTCACAGTTTCTTTCCCTCTTATTTTTTTAACTGGAATATTTGCTACCTTTTAATAACTTCACTTGAATTGTTGTGGAAGGAAAGTATTTGAGTTGCTCGCAGTGCAATATTTAAAGGTTTACAGTGTATATTAAGAGGCTGTTGCTTTCACAGCACCTTTGTTTTGATTCCTCTCTCCAATCTAAATTCATCAAAATCCAGAGTTGCTCTGGCGCTGGGAAATAAATGTGAAAGGCCAGAATGTCTCATTCGACGACGACTCAGGTGTGTGGTCACTTAACTTTCCAAAGGCTTTGCTGTATCTTAAAACAGTGCGTGCATCACTCTGGTATGTCCTCAGACCTTGAGGATGTTCTTGGGCACTCAGCCAAATACAGATTATCGTGATCCTTGAAAACTGGTTGGATCCCAGTATAGTTTGCAGTACATTGTTTTTATGTAGCAATGACTAATTAAGACCAAATACCCTCTGAAAAACATCTTAAAATTTGGGAAAGAAAAGGTCTTATTTTCTCTAATACATGCTTTCCTAAGGCAAAGTGGTTATTCTATAAAATCTGAATCTCCTGTGGTGATTTTTCTCCCCCAAGAAAATCTATGTGAAATTCATAGAAGAGATATGCATAGAGAATATATTGCTCTCAGCTTCTCAGAGGGAGAAAGTATTGCTACAAATTGAAAGTGTGATAAATTTACAACATTAGGAAGGGCAACTAAGAAATAATTTTTGATATTTTTACCTTGAGTGGGTGGCAACAATTAAAAAAGTGGTTTTGCGATTCAAGCAAAAATTGGCATCGCTATGCATAATGGCTTGTGACTTGTGCGTTAAATGGAAAGAAGGCCCATGAAGATTAATCCTGTCTGTTTGCGGAACAGCTCATTCTGTGGGTTAGAGATGCTGGCTTGCAAGGGGCGGTGACGTCGTCGTCTGGGGAAGAAACCCTGTCCCATTTTATCTTTACTTCCACTTTTGTCCCTTGCCTCTCCCCCCGTCCCTTCTTTCTTTCTAACTGCAGTGTGTTGATTTGTGACATGATCTGAAAGATAATCAAAACAAAGTGTGTTGACAGGTTGGTGTTCTTTGAGATCTGTTGCCAGAAGGCTTTTGGAAAAACCCCTAATTCTAGCACGTACAGAAGGTCAGATCAAATATTATATGGGAGACTGCTTTCATTTTGGTCATTACAAGAGAGGGACAAATTATATTCTTATTACAGTGTTCTAGCTCAGGTGGGCTGTCAGGAGTATTGTCCTTCTGGGGACATTTGTAGACAAAAGTAAAAAAGGCAGGTTGTCTAGTTCTAGGATGGGATACATTGCTTTTAAGTTAAGGTTATTTTTATACATAAACTAACTTGCCATCTAAACTGACAATCACCTGAAAGGAGGCTGAAGGGGTTATTTGTAGATGTTTGTCTAAATCGCTCCTAGTCATATAGAAGATTTTCAGTATTTCATACCAGAGCTGTATTCCTAAGCCTCCATGTACTGGAACTGGCCATGGGTAGAAACGGACAACTCTCTTCAGTCTTGTCTAATAAAGTTAAAGTATTTGCTTCAGCTGTATGGAGACTATGTTTTGCCTTTAATTCAACTAATGTAATAGCCAATGAAAGCTATCAGGTGGATGGATCTCTGTGCAAGAAGCAGTGGTCTGGCTGCTGCGCCTGCAAAGCAGTTGCTAGGTAGGATGGCTGAGCACAGCCCTGGCGTCTCAGCCGTGCTTCCTTCTGAATCATGGAATCATGGAATGCTTTGGCTTGGAAGGGACCTTGAGAGATCATCGAGCCAAACCCCCCTGCAGTAAGCAGGGATTGAACCGCTTCTTGCAAGAAAGCCTTTTCAGGGAAGGGCGACAAGCTTACAGCTGAGTCTTCTCAGTTCACAGGCTTGTTATTGAGCCAGCTTATTAAAGTGGCAAATGCAGCCTCTTTTTTTTTTTTTTTTTTTGTTATTTGCTAATGTTGGTTTGCAGTATGGCTGAAGAGCCAGTTCCTTATAAAGCGTAGCACACAAGTTGTCTGCGGTGCACCCTGTATCGGCAGTCAGTCCTGTCTTAATGTATCAGATAAGCATAACAGTTTATAGAGGGCTGAGGAAATTCACTTAAGGACGGGTAAATACTGTTTGCCTTATCTCTGTTAACCTAAACAGTTTCTCTAAATGGCTGGTGGTAAATGATCTTGACTAAGTTCTATGAAAATAAAGTATTTAATTTTAAATTAGTTCAAGAGGCCAGCCAGAGTTTACTTGTCTGTGATGGTAAGTTCTCAAATAAATCACAAAAACATGTATGGGTGGTCTTGAGACAGGCTAATTAAATAATTAACTTAAACTCAAATTGAAATACCAAGATTTCTTTTCCTTAGTGTTTTCTTCTTAAAAGGTTACTTTTTTTTTTCCAGAATTATATAATCCGGTGTCTTACAGAAGTTGTTACCAGAAGTTGTAAAAGTTTCGGCATCCCCTCAGAATGATTAGAAGAGTAATTTAAGTGTAGTGCCTTTGCAAACATCTGCGAGAGGCTGGAGTTCGTTACTTCATCATTTTGTAGAAGCAGGGATGGATGAAAAGGCTTTTTCCTGCTGACATCTCATTTGCTGCTCCATGGTTAGCTGAAAGGATAATGAAGAGGCATGGTGTCTTGGCTGTGAGGGAGGTACAACCCCTGACATTTTCTTGCAAAGGCTAGAAGATAACCTGTTTTCTTAGGGTCTTGCCTAAAGCCAAGTACGCAGCACTTGTTCAGTAACTTAACGATGTATTTTTGATAGTGTTGCCAGGTCTTGTTCAGCTTGTGATGTCTTGCTGATTAATATAAAAGTTACAGTTCTTTTTAAAGTTTGTCATCCTCTTGCTTTTTACCTTTGTGGTATAAAACACTAGGAACATCTCTGAAATCTATTTTCTCTTGCTTTGCTTGACCTGTGAAATCCTTTTGATTTTACAATTTGGAAAAAAAGTGTGTTTTAAACAAATTCTGCGGCCACCTAGCCTTCTGGAGGGGATGGAGAGTGACTGCCCAGGGTTTCTGAATGACTCGATACCCGTCACCTCTGCTTGCCAAGGATGCTGCTGACCTCCATGTGAGAGGATAAGCTGCTGCTGGTGGCCTGCTTCCTTCTGTAGTCACGACCATCCAGACAGAGCAGCCTCAGCACTTCTGGTGCTGTTGCCACAATCACCGTAACATAATGCAGGTTGAGGGACTTCTCACCTAAGGGTAGGAAGGGCCTGTGATCCTCTGTATGGTGTAGGATTCTTCAAAGCCTCTATGCCAGTTTAAAATGGAATAGAAAAAGAGGAAAAAGAAAGGGAAAGAGAAGAGAAGCCGAGAGTCTTCTGATCCTCCTTTTTCCTTTCCAACATGAAAAAGCTCATTAGCTGATTGCTAAAACTTACAGCAGTTTCATCTGTGATGCAAGGCAAAAGTCACAATAGCTAATTAACTGACTAAACAACTAACTAAAGTTAACGTTAAATATCTATTCTAAAGTGAAGAATCAGAAGACAGTTTTGTAGAACATCTGAGATCATATCTGGAGGTCATAAAGTATAGCTATGGATGTACTTGTCCTTTAACTTCTTTAAAAGGTTTCTTTGGGTTGAACATTTAATCTTTTTAAATGACCAAACGCAGTATATTAACTATGATATTCTCCAAAGATGAAGTGTAAGAAAGAGTCATAAGCCTTTTCTAAATCAGTAAAGGAGTAAGCAGACTTGCTGTAATCTAGATTTGCCTTTCAAATCCAACTTTCTGTATCTTTTGTATTCATACAGAAATCTCTCCCCTGTGCTGGAGAGTCCTGAAGTGATGCAGAGCTGTGCTCGCACAGGAACATTTGTCCCTGGGCAGGGAAGCTTCCTTACAAATCTCCTTACCAGTGTTGTTCTAGCAGAACTTTTCTCTAGCCGTGTGCAGAGTATAGGCTCTTGTGACTTTTAAAACCAATCCTTACTGTTTATAAATGCAGCAGTGAGAATGAGGGCTCTGGAATCCAAATCCGTATTTGGGGGTGGGAGCATGTGAGGGTTTATGGTGTTCTTTTTTTTTTTTTTTTTTTTTTTTTTTTTTTTTTTAAATTTGACGTCTTGAGACAAGCAGCTGCAGTGCCTCTAGCATCGCTCAAAGGGCTGCAAAATTTAATTAACCAGACATGCTTCTTCTACTGATATTCAGAAACCAATAGCAACCCTGCCACTGGCCATGGTCAGCTGAATTTCACCCCGTTGGAAATCCCAGTGCTGTTCTCTGTTTGTAGCGGAGAAAGCTGAGCCACTGTTGCCTGTTGACCTTCTGTGGTGATTTCCACCTTCCCTGGGGAAGGCTCTCCGGCTCATTGAAGACTGAATGATTTGGTCCCTTTTTTCGTAGGAATCTTCTGTAATCCTAAACAATCCTGACTTAGAGGTTAAAGAGTGGAAGAATATAGACCTAGGCTTCCAGGTTGAGATTTTTTACGTCTCTCTCTCTTCTTTGGGGCCCAAATAATGCAGGCCGAACAAAAGTTACACTAGGCCTAATAATTTGTGCTTCATTAGAATTGTAATTTTTTAAATATAGAGTCTATATGTAATTCATATGTTGAAAATATAGCAAGGGAAACTATAGAACTCATAAGTGGAAGAACCAAAAATGAAAACATTTAGCTATTGACAAAACAGCTGACCAAAGCACTGTTTTCTGCTGGAAGTACAATGCCAGGAATACTTCTCATAGTCTCCATTTTTAGTCACTGACTCTCTTTCCTTTGAAGTCCAGAAAAAATAATGACAGTGCTTGTTATGTCTACAGGTGCAGTATGAATACATTTCATATAATATTTTAAAATCTGCTGGGTTTTCTCTGGTAATGTGTCAGGTGGGTTTTTTTGTCACTGTATATAAAGTCAAGGAGACAGTTATCGCTAAAGCTTAGAAGATGTGAATCTGATGGATAAAATGCCTGTCTTACTCCTTTACTTATTTCTGTATCTCATTGTTTAAAGATCCATTGGGGTGTGCTAACAGAAACAAAATGTAAACCAGAAACAAATATGTTTATCTCAGGCTAATGTAGCATCAGCTAAATATACAATATATTGTAATCTTCCAGACTAGCATGAAAAGTGCAAAACTCCTGAAGGGCTGGAGGATGCACAGCAGGTGCGGGATGGCGGCTGCTTTCCTCCGAGTCCCAGCGCTCCCTGCCAGTCCCGCAGCGGGGTGGGAGGCTCCCCCAGGGACAGCCCATCAGCTGTCCAGCGCTGCCAAACTGCTCCCAGGCATCTCCCACCCCTCTCTGGAGACCGGGGTGTCCTCTGGTCACAAGGCTAGGCAGAGGCTTTTCCCGCACCTGGGTGTGGATGGTGCCTCAGTAGATTTCCTCGCTCGTTTTTCTTTTAAATATGGAGATATTTGCCCAGGTCACAGAGTTGAAACTGGACCATGTCTCTTGGTACGCAGCCCCATGTCTTCTCGAGCTGTGGCTACGTGGCCTTAATTATGGTATGGAAGCAAAAGTAAGGGAGGGAGAGTTGGTGCTCACACGCAGTGTAACGTAGCATCCTGGTCACCAGTGGTGCCAGTAAGGTAGGCGTGTTTTGCCTTTGGTATTTATGCCAGGAGGCATCAAGCTAAAAAGGCTGTACCCCGCAGGGGAGGGAGTAGGACGGTGACAGCAGCGTACGGCTCTGCTGGCAGCACAGCAGCAGGCTCTTACTGCTCTTGAGGATGTTTCTAGTTACCCGATCTGCTAAATGTTTTGTCTTTCGGCCTCTCGGATTAATGCAGATGCTAACCTGCCCTCGGAACAGTCTTGGGTATTATAGTTTCAGATTTGTGAAACCTTTCTGCTTGATAAGTTTTTACTGTGTGCATTTCGCAAGTGGGGTGTAAAGACCAGGCTCCCATAGTGACAGCCTGAGGGAGCCTTGGCATGAAGCATGTAATGAATGAAAAACTTGGCTTGATCTAGAAGGTGGGGTTTGCATTTCTTTTGGAATGGCTCTTTTGTTGTTCAGTCTGCATAAATATCAGATCTCACCTTTACTGTGCTCAATAAAACCTGAATAATTCATGCAACTCTGACTAGTGGTTGACAAAAAGAAGAAGAAGCAGTGCTCTTGCAATTGTTGTGATTGTTGAGGTGGCTACTTGTTAAGAATGAAAATTAAGTTCCTAAAAACTGAGAGTAGAAAAATTATTTCAACTGGAAGCGTTCTATTTCTTTTTTACAAGCGGACTTGCAAACCTTGTTAAACAGAAGCATAGCGATAAGAAATAGAAACCATTGAAAAGGAAGACTGTATTCATGTGTTTCCTGTTTTATCATTACTTTGTGTTTCACTTAATTTGGCAGTGGCAAGATTCACGTGACCTAAAACATCCTTTTGAAGCGAATTTGCCAACTTGTATGACTGTGCCAATTAGTTCTGCATCTGAAATCCTGGGTGCGTTCATGAAGAAGCTTACTTTCATTATGATACAATATACTGTGAATTACCAAATACTGCTTTATTTTACTTCACTTAAGGTCATGCATACTTCACTTCCTGTAACTTAGTAGTAGGTAGTCCTTGTACTTTTTGGTATTTAATTTCTAGGGAAAACATGTATGAACCGAGTGTGGGAAACGTACATTTCTCTTTTTGTATGAATAAACAAAAAACTTTTAATTGCTACCCTAAAGAGTAGGATTTAGTTTATAAATGTATCCCTCCTTTTAGAATGTAACAGATATATTGCTATTCTCCCTCGGTCACTCTTGCATGAAACAGGAAAAAAGATGCAAAGCTTGCCTTCCAACTACAAGATAGCTACACTGTATAAAAGCTGTCAAAAGCACCAACTTGTAAGTTGATGTTTTCCATTGATAACATGTTTGTTAAGCAGTCTCCAGAACTTTGGAGGTCTAGTGGTGAGGTAGGAGGAGGAGGTGAATTGTGCTGGGACTCCTCCAAAGCGGCGGGATCAAGGCAGCTTCCCAGACTCACATACACGTCCCAATTACACTGTGACTCCATCTCAGGATGAGAGATGATGTCTGGCATCTTTCTCCCTTTCCCAGGCCCTCTTCTGTTGTATTTTCCAACACAAGGAAGCTTGCGAGTGGCATTTAGCAGGGTCCCTGGGTGCCGTGCAGCCCTGCCCTGGCTGGGGGTGCTGGACCCTGGGTGGGCTACAGAAGGCACCTGCAGCTGGGCTTCCTCACGAGCTCTCCTCGTTGAAGAAGAGGTGCCCAAGTCTGTCCCATGCAGGAAATGAAGGATGTGAGGGGCTTTCCAGGTAACGTGTTGAGCTAAGGGAAGGGATATTATTCATCATCTTCTTGTTTTAAACCCAGAAGCGAATCTAGGGATTTGTAGAGTTAAAAAAACGGTACCAATAATGGGCATTGGAAAGAGGAGCTGAGCATTTGTTTGCAGAACAGAGCAACAGGATGATATGCATAGCTCCTGAAAAGGCTGACGCTTGTCCTACTGACGAGATCTGTATAATGTTGCAGTAGACTGCTGACACTACAGAATTTTGATAGATTAAACTGCAGTTTGTTTATATAGATTTTTCTCTAAAGCTCAGTGATTCCAATTGAAGATGTAGGTCTTTAATTAAATAAAATTATTTTCATCTCTGTTTGCAAAGGTTGCATGGTGTTCAGGCTGAAGAGTAGTTGCTATTTTGGGACTTAAACAGTAAGTTGTTTTTTTTGTATAACTTGCAAACATGAAATAGCTCCACAGTCAAGTGAATAGTCTTCTAATCTGCATGTGTTCCTGCTTTATTTGAAGTACGTGGATCATTTAGCATAGTTTTATTGCCTGTGTCTTTTGTGTGCTCGGGAACGTTGGGTGGGTTTTGTTTTGTTTTTCCCCATTTAGGGGAGCACATGGTTTCGGGAGAGTTGCCTTACATCTGAAAACTTGGCAAGGAGTCTGCAGCTCATATAGTTAGTTCCATTTCTAGTGACTTCTTTTCCAGACATCTTTTTGGTTCCTGCTTAATTACATACTTTTGGCAACAAGAATGTTTTTTAGTACAGTAAATAGGTATATGCATGTAAAAATAGGCCTTGTTCAAACTCTGACCACCAAACTAAATGTTAGCATTTAAAAGTCTATCAACAAACTCAGTGAGGAAAGAAACGTTCACAGTGACGACATGAGATTAGCTTGGTTAAAGCAGATGTTGAAGAAATGATTTCTTTCCATTGCCTGGATAATGACAGGCAGTGCTGCAGTCCACTCAGAAATTAGACTGAAATGTTGAGCTAAGCTCTGTTGTTTGCTGTCAGACTATCAAGTTAATTCTTGGAGGAGGCTGGCTTAAGTTGTTTAGTAGTTGATATTCTCATTATTCATCATCCATTTGGTACTGTCGAAGAGGATATTTGAGCATTTTTGGAAGACAAAGCGGGAAAGGATTATAAACAGTTAGGGGGACAGGTTCAGAACTTCAGATGATGAATTGGAAAAATGGTCTGAAATCGATGAGGTGAAATTTAATAAAGACAACCATAAAGTGTTACACTTAGGAGAAATCAAATGCACAAATATAAATGGGCTAGGCAGCATGCTGGCCAGGAAGGACCCAGGAATCACAGTGGATCGCAAACTGAATTTGTCAGGGGTGGTGTGCATAACACTGAGATTTCATTAGGGCTGTATAGGTGATGAAACATGTCAGATAAATAGCAGAGGAGGTAATTATTCTTCTGTGCTTAGCACTGTGCTTTTAGCCTCTGTTTTAGTCTTCTTACTAAAGAAGGATGTGGTAGATAAAGGGGGCAGGGTCTTAATGGGGCACCAACAGGGCTAGGACCACGAGGTTTGAAAAACTCAGGCTTCAGGGAAAATCTGAAGGCTTTGCGTTTCTTTAGCCTAGGAAGCAGAAAGATTAGGGAATGCCTAAATCTTCAAAGATATGAAAAGATGCTGTAAAGAAGATAGAGAACAACTGTTCTTCATTTCTACTGAGGCTGAGGCTAAAATACGTTATTTTAATTTGCAGTGGTGGGCCTTTAGATTACACAGAATGGAAACTTGCCAGCACTGAACATGTTTTAAGGGCTGAAAGAAATTCTCCAGAACGTTGACACCGTTGCAAAGATGCACAAATAAAAGCTGCCCTAAGTAGGTAACCCCCTCAGTCCTCTAGCCGTGGGGTACTGCATAGGAAAGCAGATAGTAGCTGGACTCTGAAAGCAACCGAGCAGCAAGTTAACCCCGTGGAGAGCCTGTCAGCTCAGCCCTAGAGCTGCACTGACGCAGCCAGGGATATCTGGTTCTGTTCATGTAGCTGCCTGGGATGCTTCTGCAGAGAAATTATGCTGTGTGTGGTAGACATGGCCTAAAGATGCCAGAGTCTGTCCTGGAGGCAGGGACTGGTATTAGTCAGGGCTTCTCAGCTTTTCTACTCCATATCCAATTTTTCCTATGGAAAAACTCTTGTCTCATCATAGTACGTGGTTCTTGGAGTGGGGAAGGGTCTTCATGCCTCACTTGTTTTCTGCAGTGTTTCAACAGTGAGTTGTACCTCACAAGTTGGGAAGAACAGGCTTAGATGATTGCCAGGGGCTATTTTTTGAGTTCTGTTTTTCTGTCATTCACTGTTAAAATGATCAGCTCTTTGTGTAATTCAAGACTGTTTGCAATTGATTGAGCCTGAAACCTTACATCTGTCTCATTCAGTTTCTTTTCTCTGTACACTAGCTTCTTTCAGGACAGCATCTTCCATCTACCTAGTATTAACACTAGTAATATTGCTTTTAAGACATTGTTAACATTGACTTATACTCTTGTTTACAAAGATTATGTTCACTTTTCCCTCCAGTAGCCTCTGAACTGTGTTTGATCAACTAATGTGATGCATACTTAGCTCTATACTTATTGAGGTCAATCTTGTGTTGAAAAAATAGGCTTCTTTCTTTCTTTCCATTACCTGGATTCTTTAGTCTTGGGATATCAGGTTGTTGGGATTTGTGTTGTCTTTTTAGCTTTGCATAGTTGCATGCAGCTTTACCCATGAATTGACGTTCTGTAGCGAGTGGTAGTTTTATTGCTTCCCTTTTTATTTCTGCGAAGTACAGCATGTACTTCTGGGTTCCCTCTCTGTGTGTGTGAATGCCTTAATTGGATAGTTTTCATGTTCTTTAAATAGTACCAAGTGATTATTTCTTGGATGTTTTTCAGTTTTATCTAAAGGTGCATTTCAAAGGTAGGAAAATGAATATATGAGGATTAGCTTGCGACTTTAAAACAAGTCTCGGATTCATAAGAAGCCCTTAGTTTAGCAGGCTCAGAAGCAGGTAAAATAACAGAGTGGGCTGTAGCATACGCATCTGAGTCAACGCAGGGTTAGCTTCTCAGCTGGGTAAATTTGCCTACAAGAGACTCTGTGCTACAAGGGCTAAATTGGTTCTTGTACCTGAGCTAATGCGTTCAGAAACGGCTTGGGAATCTCTGCAGCGCTGACCTACCTGAGGCTAGGGCATGTTCTCCAGCCCCGTAGCTGTGGTACAGGGAAAAACAGTCTTTCCTTTGCGCTGTATTTGGCAGGACTACTTCTAATTTTGAGCCAGCCGCACTATGTTAACTAGTGTGTTTGGAGAATTATTAGGTGGTAGCTAGAGTCAAAACGTTTTTCTTTTCCTGTCCGGATCTATCCAGCTGCACAGAGCACTGGACTCGGATAAATTGTTTACTTGCCTTTTGCTGTGACTTGTAGTAGGAGCTGCTTGCACTGATGAATAAGAGGTGATATTTATTTTTTTTTTTTCCCCTTTCTTTTTTTTTCCACCCCCCACTGGCTTTAAACAACAGAGCGGTAGATTAAAGAATTAGTTATGCTTGAACGTCATGGGAAAAAAAAAATCCTGATTACAGATCCTAATGACTTTTTTGCTTTTTAAATATGCTTGCTATTTTTGAAATTAATGTCTTAACTCTTGCACACAAAAGGGGGGATGAGACAATTTCAGGGGAAAGGAAATGAAGAGTTTTTGTAGAATTTGTGGAGCTCTAGTTCAGGGTTTTGCTGGAGACTGGATTTTGAGCTTTAACTTAGGTGCTGTTGCAAATGAAAAGAACGCTTGTTTTTGTAAATTAAGGAGGGAAGATTAATCTGAGCCTTCTGTGAAGTGATTTTATTCTTGAGAGTGGAGGAAAGTGCATAAAAGTGAAATGATGATACTTGTACTCATTCAGACAACAAACTGGCTTTTTAACTCTGATTACGTAATTTGCAGGGGCTAAAATTTTGACATGCTGATACTCATGTAAGTTTGTCACTTTATAAGGGCCTGATTTTCAAAGCACTACAAGCATGAAATTCATGCATTTCTATAGTATTTTATTTTGGTCAAGTGAAAGCATGCAAAACCAAAACATTGGCTTTCAACGTTGAGGCCACTGACCGTTTATATCAGTCTCAGGGAAGTCGAAGTAAAATGTCACGTACAGAAGGGACACACATGCCAGATGATTTACAGGAGATGATAATTATAATTTAGTGCTATGTAATTTCCAGGCTGCTGCTGTTAAATCCTCATTCAGGTGCTTCTTGAGGAGATGGGAGCATTTCATTTGGAAAACCTTGTTCTTTGGGCAGCTGCACCTGGTGGTATTCAGACTTCGTGACTTCTGGCATGAGGTGAAGGCTAGGCTTAATCCCTACAGTTTCTCTTTTTTGGGGTCTCTGTATCTCCATTGCAGATGTGATGCTTGATGCGGTTGCCTCTTCAGCTGCCTTAAAGGTTATGTTGGAAGTCCGTCTTATTGCTTAGGGTAAAATTAATAAAGACTTCCCCAGGTAGTCCCCAGATCTGTTTTGTGGCAGTCGTTGAGGTGCAGGTTAAATGATAAAGTGACAGTAGTCTTCCAATGAGCTCTTTCAGCGCACTTTGCCAGCAGCGAGGCTGGGTACTTTTGAACCGACTCCCTCATTTAGCAGCTTGCATTAGCCTAGTCTGTTTTAATTTCATTTCCTTCTGTGACAGAATACCTACAGAAGTTTTTCATGCAGTTTTTTTCTCAAGTGAAAATAGCTTTGTTAATTGGCTAGCATCACCATTAGGGTTCCCTTTGCTTCTGGTCAGTTCTTTTTTCTTCAGTGTGTGAAAGTATTAGTTTGCTGTTCACCATACTATAGAAATGTTTTTTCAGAAAAACTCAAATATTTAGACAGCTGTTTCCTTTATTCAGTACAGCACTAAAGAGGATATTTTTACTGCCCTGACACTGTGTTCTTAAACTAACTCATTAATTCATTTGGCTTGTTGTTTTGCCTTCACTGTGCTAAAACAATTGGTTTATGATAGTCTGTTCTCTTATTTCTCTGGTGCTTTCTGCTCTCACTGTATGAGGTGAAGCAGGTATTTCATCAAGGGATTTGGCATGTGTAATATCCAATGGTGTCGGAGATGGGACTCGACTTCCCTGAAAACCTAAAGGAATAATTTTCAGTGTTGTAAATTCAGGCTTCGTAAATATTTTATACGTATCTGAAATAGGCTTGTTGCACTCAAGTGAGACTAGTGTTCTCTTACCAGCCTAGGCAGAGCTCGGCGTGGGTTCCTCCACACCGGCACTTCTGAACCCCCCCCAAAACACACTGAATGCTTTCCATGCCAAGTGAAAGGCATTTGTTATCTATCATCCGATAGAATTTTACATATTGGCAGTACCTGCTACTTTTGCACGTTGTAAGTACTACTTAAATACACCACATACTTTAATATACTGATTTAAACTTAATACTTACTTCAGACACGCTTGGTGTTTTCAGCTGGCACATCTTTGTGCATCCTCGAGTCAGGCAAATCTGAGGCACCTCCTGGTAGAGGTTTGCTGAACTTCTTTGCGAGTGGCATTTGCTGTCAGTCCCACTTTGGACATTGTGTACTTAATGACAATTTGTAGTCACCAAAGCAGTTGCACAGAAGGTTTGGGTTTTTTTTTTACCTGTAGTTCTATGTAGGCTAAATAATTCTCTGCAGCATGTATTCTAGGCTTTCTGAATTACTAAAACTTTTCATATTTTGAGAGAAATTTCCCCATGTTTACAGTTGTATAGAACTTCCAAAATACTCTTTATGGCATGCAGAGCTAGTGTTTGAAATGTGTGCAATGGTGGGAAAACAGTACAGCGCTCCCCAAAACAAGGCTTTCGCAGTCTACAGCTTTCTGTGTTGCAAGGTTGTGAAGCAGGGAGTGATGTTACTCAGCAGGCAATATCTGTATTTGCCAGAGATTGTTCCGAGTAGCGGATTCGTATGACAGAAGCACATTTATATGAAGATAACCTTGTATATGTTAATGTTCTTTTCCGCTTCTCAGTTAATTCTAGAAATGGTGGTAAATGTGGATAATGGGCTTTGGAGAGTTACCGCATGGCAGAGGTGTTCTCCCAGTGGTTCTCTCCTTTCTCTAAGAATCTTAACTATGAGATGTCCAAAGATGAAGAAACAGTATCTTTTTTTAAAGTATTTTTTAAACAGTATTTTTTTTTTTAAAGTCTCCCTCATGTCTTGTTTTCCTCAGAATTCCTTAACTGTCCTTGTTTTCCCCAGATAACTATTTATAGCTGGTATCTCTGTTACTGGGAGGACTCAGCGGGCAGGGCTTGGGGGGGATTCCTGGAGGTGACATCATCTCGTCTGCACAGCAGTCTCCTGCTGGCATGGCAAGGAGGGAAAAACCCTTTACTACAGATGAGATAAGAGAGCTTGCAAAATGCCTTTTATAGAGAATACGTGCAAAGACATAGTATCTTACCTGCTTCTTACTGCCTGAAGAAATAATGTCTGAAAACTCTTGTTGCAGGCTTGGTCTTGAATTTTTAAACTGTCCACCCACTCTTTTCTGTCCTGAAGACTCCTTTGTATTTCTTTTCAAGTGGAACTTAAAAGCTTTTTGAAGCAAACAGAGGAGTGAAGAGATTTTAATTTCCTTGTCTTCCAAGTGGTGGAACACAGGTTGGATAGAACTTGAGAAGCTTTGTTCTGACAATAAATCTGCCTTCAGTGGCAGGTAGGGCTAAGGGCGATACGTGTTTTATTGTCTTTTTGTCCTCTTGGATACTCAGCATCCCTCCTTCTACCTATCCAGTGATTAGATAGTATCAGGAGAAGCGAATGTACATGAGGCACATATGTAGCTTATTTGCCACCTATATTTTTTTATATGAGGAAGAAAAAGGCTTTCTGTGGGGAAAAAGGGAAATCAACATTTTCTTCTATTCATGGTATGCAATAAAATATTTTTTTGACAAGGAGTATGTATGTACCTCATCATTTGGGAGAGTCCAAGCAACTGAGGAGGGAGGATAAACCTTCTTGTCCTGTCTTGCAGATCAGGGTTTGGAGTGGACATGGGTGCGCTTTTTTTTTTTTTTTTTTTTTTTTTTTTTTAATTTTTTTTTTAGAATTCTAAAACCCCAAATGGCATGGGATCCAGCTTTCTGCATTTGAGGTTTGCCTTTGCTTCAGCCCTGAGCCCAGGTAACAGAGCTAAGCAGAGAGGCAGTGACCACGTAGCAAAAGAAGCAGCACTCGAGCTGCCCTGAATGACTTTTGATTTGCAGCATGGCAGGGCTGGAGCAGCAGCTGAGGAGCTGTTGAAACTTGAGCAACTGTATCCCCACTTCACTTGCCTGAGTGCCAGAACAGTTGAACTCCAACCCACCTTCCCCTTCGTTGTCCCCCAGTGGCCCAGCAAACTCAAGTTTAAGGTAGTGCTTAATCTAGAGATTTCAGTCATGGTGAATCAGGTTAGGGATAAAGCTGCAGCTAAAGTGCAGAGGAAACAAGTCCTTTTTAAAATGATATACCTACAGTGCATTTCAGAAATGTGTGTGTAAGAAGAAAGTAGTTTGGGAGAGGTGCTTTTTAAAAACAAACTGTTCATTGATACGATTGATGTTATGCCATTTATTGTTGCTGGCAGGACCAGAAGAGTATAGGTATGTACCAAATGGAAGTATTCAGGAAGTTATTTAAAATGGCAAGTACGACTCTCTGCTTCCCTCCCCAGTTTGGCTCCATTTTGAGGCATGAAGTGATCTGCTCAGCTAGGCAAAAAAGAAAAAAAAAGTTTGTAATCAGGGTGTGTTTGCAAACTTCCATACACCTGTACGTCAGTTTTTGTTTACTTTAAAATGACTGATTCTTGCACCTCGATTCTTGTGCAGGTCTCCAAAGCAGACAGCTAAAGGTGTGTAGGGGATGAGGTGGTCAACGCAGCAGCTGGAGGGCTCCTTCTCCTCCTGCCTTTCCCTTACAGAACCAAGGGGGGAAGAAAGCCGATTTCTTGGCCAAAAAATATACCGGTGTTTTCTAAAGGCAAGAAGATTTCAGCCTCAGCTGTCGAAAGCTGATCCGGCGATACTACTGATAATGTGTTCTTCTGTGAGAAGCTGGAACCCTGTCGCAGGTGACGGCTGACCTACTTGCTGGAGCCGGGCTGAGAAGCGGTGGCCAGCCCTGGAGCCCCCGAGGGACGGGGACGTGCGGCCGCCTTGCCGGAACCCTGCCCCGGCCGCCTGCCCTACAAGGAATCTTCTGTCTCCTCCGTGTGATTAGTGGCAGTGTTTAAACCGGCACGCTGGCAAGGGTTTGGTGATTTAATAAGAGCCCTTACCCAAGGGAGGAGAGATAAAAGGGGTACAGTTTGCAGAATGCCTTGGTGGTTTAAGCCTGTGTAAAAGGAAGGCGTCTGGTGGCTGAGCGGTTGTAGAAGGAAGGAAAGCTTAGTGTGTAGGTGATACCACTTAATAGAGTGACTTGCATATCCTTTAAAATATATATACATTTTTAAAACGTCAGAATAAAACCCTCACTTTGCTTCATCCCTTTTTAAATGCCTCAAAATAAGATTTAGTTGCTTAAGGTGAAGTGTGTGTTTAGACTCTTGTACTACCAGCCATGATTAACTCTCCTCTCTTACCTTGCTAATTGCTTCAAAAAAATGTATTAATTCCCATCAAATGTTAGCAGAGACCTATCACTTTGGGATCCTAATTTACTTGTTTTCGGAATTGCAGTGGGGGGGGGGGGGGGGAAGGTGTCGGTGGGAAGGGCCAAGTGTGCACATCAGTAGGAGTTTTGTTATTGCTACTTGTATGCCAGTCGTTCAAGTCAAGTGAAATTGGAAATGTATTGCATGCCTTGCGCTCTCTCTGGCAGCCATCCTGAGGAAGGAAAACAATTAGTTCCTCTTCATATCACTGGGCTGTGAGTGTGCGCTTGGGGCTGAGTGCACGTTGGAGTGCTTTCTTCAGTCGGGGCCATTAGTCATACCATGCAGCTCAGTCATTTTCTCTGTGAAGAGCTGATGTTTTTATGAACCTTAAAATAAAGGGAATAATGGCTGCGTACAGTGCAGCTTCTTAGAATTTTTTCGGTTAGGCTTTTATCCTATTTCTGCGAGAAGAGGTAAAGAAGCAAAGAGAAGAGAGACAAATGCAACTGCCCAAAGCACAGCTTTTACGGGTGTGAAGGCCAGTGTTTCCTAGCTGGGGCTTGTGAATGTGTGGGAACCAGGTAACACTGCTTTCTGGAAAAACAAAGATCTCTCCTTGTGCATCTCTCTATCTGTTTATTTTTAAAGTAGACCCCAACGTGTATATGCGAATAGATCTGAAATCTTTGCTTTGTTAAAGAATTCTGCTAGGTGCCCTTTTGTCCTTGATGGCAATTTTGTGGACTCAGAATTTGTGGGTTTGACCAACTTGAAAACAATATGAACATAAGGCAGAAGAGAAACGTATTTGTCAACTAGAAAAGGAAAAGAAAGAGGGCTAAGTATTTTCAACACCCATTAAAGGCAGCTCTTCGCGGTAGTTGCGTGAGTTAATGAAGACATCGTGTCGTGTAATAGCAGCTCATGTTGGTGTCCAGGTGCGAGCTGCTGGTCTGGTCTCCTCCAAATTCAGTCCTGATATGGCATAGTAATTTCTGACTGTTCAAAGGGTAGATCCCAAGTTTGGAGATACTACACAGGAGGATTTAAATTTCCCAGTTACTAAAGTAATGGTGTGTGTGGGGGGGTTATTTGGTTTTTTTTAGCATGATGTTGGGGATTGAATGATGATGGGAAAACTAGAATAAAACAGATAGTAATGGTCAGTTTACCTGAGATTTAAGGTTGCTTTTTCATGTGAAAGTTCATATTTTGCTTTTGTTTTAAAACAAACATCTGCATGTTGTTATCAGGACTTCAGGATCGTATTTTGTGGATGAGAAGTACATCACAGGCAGCAGTTCAGACATGATACTTGTTTGGTACTACTGCTTCCTTTATTTTCGTTGACTTTCCCGTTTAGCTGCCAGGCTCTGACAACATGGGAACGAACTGAGAAATGTTCGTGCTGTGGGTTAACTTAAGGCTGGCAGTCCTCTGGTTCCCCGGGTTGCCATGACTCCAGGAAGTGCATTCGTTGGTAAGCGCGTTGGGGCTCCTGAATGCCGAGATGTTCAAATGTCTAGCGACAGGATGATTCTTGAGGATGAATTTGTTTGCGATGGGTTCCCAGTGGGTCCGCACCCCATGGCTTGAGGCAGGATCGGTTAAAGATGGTCAGTCAGCGGTTGCATCTAGGGTTTTCTTCCCAGAAGCTCCAAGTTGTCACAACCTCCAGAGCAAAATGCAGGACTAGAAAGTAATTGCGCCGGTGAGGTTTAAGAGGTGAAGAACAAAGTCCTAACCAGTCCTGTGTCATTCAGTCATCCAGAAGCTGCCATTTTCTTCGGTGGAAGTTGAATGCCGTGTGTAATATCCAATGCATGTATTTATGGAAGGTGGGGGAGGAATCCTTGGGTGGCCCAGGCTGTCGCATACGCATCGTTCGCACCTCTAATATCCCTCTTCACAGTGGTGTCATGTCATGAGGTCCCTATGGCTTTCAATTCAGTGTTTGACTACTCCAAATTCCTCATACACAGTGCAGCATTGAAAACCCATAAGCTGTAAAATTGTTATATCTTAACATCGCTTTTTCAACCTCCTTCCTCCCATCCTATTTCTTTGAAAGTGGACATTTTTTTCAGTAGAGCTGTTGATTATGCATAATGTTGATTATGTACTGTATAATGTGGATGCAAATAGTTAATAGTACTAAGTAAGCTTTTAAATATTATTCCCAAGTGTCACTGTACCATCTGTGATATTGAAATACAGTAGCTAACTTCTGACCCTCAGACATCTTGGTAGAGTTGGAATTTCTTTTTTTTTTTTTTTTGGGCGTGAGTCAAGCCTGCTTTTAGACAAATAATAGCTATATTTGAAGTCCTGTAGTCGTTGTCAAGGTGCTGGCTTCTAATTTTCCACATCCTGTAATAGTGCATCTTGCAATACTACATCAACCTTGCAATTTGTGCTGGAAGGTGAAGAACCTTCATGAAATTTCTGGTAATTATTAGCCCACACGTTTTGGGCCACCAGAAGTAGCCTTCCCACCTTTCAATAAGTATCTTACTGTGGTTTTGAGCATATTGCTGAGCATATACTAATCTGTAAAGAATATTATTCTAATAAGGAATGATAAAAAAGAATAAAGAGTAATGCTTTAATTGCAGCTAAGCTACTTCTAAGAAGTTTATTATTATTCTTTAATGAGTTTTGTTTTGGTTTTAGTATCTTGCCAAATTCAATAACTAGCAGTTGACAGTGTCTTAAAGAGCAGAGTAATACATGTTAGGTATTTTCTCTCTAGTTGGGCAAAATTGGACTTTTGAGTGCAGAGAGGGCAAGGTTGGGAGCACCTCTGTAACAGTACTAGTGCACGTGGTCCTTCTGAGATCGGGTTTTGGGATCGTTACGACAGCGGCTTCATTGGCAGGAAAAACAACTATAGGGAATGATGTTGGTTTTAGTACAACTGGTTTGTATCTGAGGATTTGCAGATATAGCACTGTACACCTACAGTATTGAAGGAAAAAAAATACTTTCCGGAATTTTTTGCAAAGCACCGGGTTTTATTTCCCTGAGGAGCGAGCGTTGTTTCAGAGTGCGTTGCAGCTGGGATAGGGGATGTCAGAGAGCAATGCTGCTCCTGCTTGCAGCAGCATCCTTGAAAAACCTGCACAGCTGAACTGCCAGCGGTTAAAAATTGGCAGAGGTGGGGGGAGAGAGGGGGTATTGCTTACCTTGACAAGGACGTGAACATTGTCTAACAGTGCCACCCAGTGATGTCTGCCATAACAGCACGGGAGAGCAAGGCACTGTGTGTGTGGGGGGGGGGGACAGGCTGGGGGGCCAAACCCTGCGGACACGAAGCACTAAGCGGCACGCTAAGCTATCTTCTATGAGTTGCATATTTGCAATGAGGGAAATAAAGCTACCTGTTGACAAGGTAAGTCTACTTCCAGCTTGAGGGGTGCCTTATTAATGCACATGTGGGATTAAGCTTTGTAGCTGGATCTCAGGAGAGATGATTTTTTGGAGTGTACAAAATGAATTTAATTTCGTATGTCTCGTTCATGTGCAGTAATATTAAACTGGCAGTGCAGTCCTGCTGCTGTAAGTGTGGCAAGAGCTCGGCCTAGCTCTTTGACATGTTTGTAGCCCATGCGTACTAAGAACATGATCATTTTGAGACAGGGCTCAGTGACCCAATGTGTCAGTAATTGAGCATAACCGGGCTGTAGAATCAAATCACCACTGAGTATTTCTTACTGATCTAAACTATAGATCAGTCTTTTGCAAACATGCTTATCTTTTCTGTTTAAAAAAAAAAAACAACAAACCCCAACCAAAATGAAGGTCACTTCTGAAGTCTTACGAGAAAGAAGAGAGACTGTATAATATCAGCTTTAACTGGCATCAGGCCTTCTCTGTCTTCTGCTCTGTCTTCCCAGATACTACGCTGGAGAACAGCGAAATCTAGAAAGCTAGAGTTCAACTTGCAAGTGCTGAGTCCAGGGTTGGAACTAGGCAGAATTTTTAAGCTCTGAAAGCTACCCGGAGAGGTGGAAAGGTGACTGGGCTCTGCACAGGGAGGTACAGCATTTTAAGACTGTAACAGCAGCTATCACATTTTTCACGAAGGTAATACAGACAAATCAGAGCATTTTCACAAACAAACCATTTGTATTCAAAGCTGTAAGTGGAGATTACATGAAGTAAAAGATTAATGTGTATTTAAAAGAAAAAGACACTTAACAGTGTGGTTGTGGTCTGAAACTGAAAAGCATGGGTTTTATTATTATTCAGCACTTTAATTTCAAGCCAGACATAGTCAATAAAAGTCACTGCAAGGCTACAGAAAGATGAGCCGCCTTCTTTTATGGTTTACACTTTTTAATAGTATCCGGCTCTGAAGCATTTTGGAAAAAATGGAGGAAAGTGTTCTGAGTACTGATGATATCACTGGCTAACTTCTATTGTTTTGCATACTTTAATATATGCAATTAATTTGTTATTGCTTCAAACTGTAGAAGGTTAACATGCATTTTAACATCACAAGTAGGTGTTGAATGTTCGTGTATCATGCTTCCTAGAAATACTTTGAGGAAAAGAGGGATAAAGTGGATACTTACCTTTCTCCGGAAGTCAGTGGTAAAGTTGCCACTATTAGTATGTTATTGTTAGTATGTTAGCTAGCAGTGCTATTTCAGAAGAATGTGTTTGATTTGGGGTGAGGGGGGGTGATAATGTTAAAGCAGATAAAACAAATACTCTTGAAAAAGGGAGTGAATTTTCTTCTTTTTTCTTTTCTTGATGGTAAATAGAGTTTTCTTTAAAAACTCCCAAAACTGGAGTCTGAACACAGGTGCCTTTATGTAGATCAGGCTTTTCTGCATGCAATAAAATGTCAGCACTGGCACCCACTGCTGAGCCTTTTTGGCATGTTGGGATCTCCTCTGTACCATCACTGGTTCCTCTTGACTTAAACATTTGTTTCTAATGACAGTCGATGTTGAATCTTTGGCGTATGGATGTTCTGTGGCATTTTGCATTAGTAAAGTCTGAAAAATACACCATTTAGGATGCATTGGCAGTCCACTCTCTCATGTCAAAGTACTTGGACCTGTTGCTTGCAAAGGAAGATGTTCTGAGCTGTCTACATTCAGGGACATGTTATAACTACTGTTCCTGTGTGACAGTCAAGATCTAGTACTGGTTTCTCCATAGCAGGGCTGTTACTCTGTATGCTTGCTGGAGTCCAGTATTAATGTCTATACATGTGCAAACATAATGAGTGCTTTTCTGCAGTAAAGGCAGTTGTTCTTCTGTTTCTTTTTTTTTCTTTCTTTTTTTTTTTTTTTTAATAAAATGTGCACAATGGTGTATTTAAAACGTAAAAATATTTCCCCAGCTCACACAAATGATAGCTTTCTGCTGGGAGAAAAAAGATACAAGTGATCTCTTAGTAACATATTTTTTCGGGATAGTCTTTCACAGGATCAAATGTTTAGACTTTACTTAGTCTCACTGTCTGAGTTCTGGTGCTTAGCTTTATTTTGGCATCTGTTCTAATACGTTCTGTAACTAAAGTTAACCAAATTTTTTTCCCCTTGGTTTCTTAATGTCAGATTTGCAGTTGCATGCTGTGCATGTACCAGGACATGAGTGTGTGTAGGTGTTTTGGTCTGTGTTAGTTCTTTACTCAGATAATTGTTAAGACTATTTAAGTATTTGCTTGCCCAGCTTAGATTTGCTTGTTCCTGTTGGGTTTGAAAAAAAGTAGTCTGGTGCCATCTGCTAGTTTCAGACTGCTGTATAGCTTGACCTTTGTAATCCTTGTCAGATGTAGCACAGTGCTGCCTTTGCTGGAAAGTATTTCGCAAGGGAGGCTTCTTCCTACCCATTAAAAATAAACCTGGTTTGGTTTTGATCACTGTTTTGTGGGGTTTAATTATTGGTGTATGTTTTGCAAAGGCTTTTCCCACAGAAGAGGCTTGATCAGCGTATAGGTTCCAAAAATGTATCCGTTTACTCTGCTGCTGCATGCAGGACATCATTTTGGTCTGTCATTTCTTTTAGTTCACAGGACTGTTCAATATATGAGCATATATAGGAAACTTGTTCAGTTTGTTCTGCAGAAGAATGGTTTGCTTTCCTTAAATTGGTAAACCGGTAACCTTTTAACCCTCAACCCAAAACATGGAAAATCTTTTATTAAAAGTCTGTGTGCAGCCTTCCTACTGCAAAGTGAAGGGAAAAAAAAGGCACTAAAGGAACTTTTGAATTGTGTAAACACCAAAATTCTCGATTTTGAGCAATTTCTGTTTTGTGTATTGCCATCTTGTTGAGGGACTGATCTCAGTCTTACTGAAAGGTCCATCAAAATTTCAGTTCAGAAAGTGAACTCTCAAATCAGAAGTCTATAATGCAGATTCAAATATATGCCACCATTTAAAACTTGGTTACACTTAGAATTAATTCGATATTTATGATGATGATACTATAGTAGCTAAGAAAAAAAAACAAGTAGAAAAGTCCAGCGAAAGAAATGAGTCTTAAGGTGCCTGCATTTTCAAATAGGATGTGTTTGGGAACTTAAAATGCTTAACGTGGGACAAACCCATTGGCATTCATAGTCTTTAAATACTTGAAACTGTTCTTCCCTAAACCAAAGTTGTTCAGTGTGCTTCATACTATTTAATGCATCTTAGTGATAAGAAAGGAAGATTGCAAGAAAACAAAGCAAAACCCCAACACCCACCCAACCCTAAACCATCCGCTCTTAGAAACATGGCTGTATGGTTTTCTGTCCAATTCAAAGCTTTTTATCCTTTCCGGTCAAATAGGAGAATGTTGGGTATGGTTTTTGTTTATTAAGATTTCTGAGCTCACATCTGTTAATATTCTTTGTTTTCATAGCTAAGTTCTCCCCCCTACACCCCCCCCCAATATGTTTTAAATTACTACATTTCTTGCAGTAATTGAGCTGGGAATTAGCAAGACTCAGAGTTAATTGTGCATTTCTAAGCAAATGTGTAAGCTTCTCACTAGTACTTAGCTCCTTTACCATTACTTTATTCTGGAGAAATTAGGCTCAGTAAAATGGTATTGTAATTTTTCTTGCTGAACTACTTTTCAGAAATGTGTATTAGACCTGTGTATTAGTTAATCAAATTGTTGGCAAATTAATTGAAGAAGTTAACTAATTAATAATAATTTAGAAAGTCTTATGCATCAAGCGTTTGAGGTCTTAATGGCATCTGAGACATATCTATATGCATGAAACTGTCTATATGCAGTTTCATGTAGGCCTGAAGAATATCCCACATATGGGGATCAACCAAGGTGATGTTTACACCCTGGGGATCACCAAGGTGATGTGTAAATATAACAAAAATGTATCTCAGTGGAAGAAGAGAGAAGTTCCACAAGTTGGAAGCAGTCTAGTTTTATAGATAAATATACGTACAAAAATGTTGGTCTTAAGATGATAAACCCTCCCTGCATCTGCATGTTAAATTGCAGAAATAACCTGCTTGATAAAATAAAAGTAGTAATAATTGTCAACCTCTTAAGCCAGATGAGTTTTGTGAAGTGCAAGTGCCTAATACATAGCAGGGTTTCATAATGGAAACAGTCCCAAGAGTATCTTTGAGGATAATATCTTATCAACAGAAAAAAAAAAAAAGACAATTATTAGAAAAATTGTTCTGGCTTTTCGAGCCGGAAGAGACCTGCTGGCTCAAAAAGCAAGAGCCTCACACGATAAAATGGATTCCTTTACAGGAAGCACTGTAAGGTAAGTGAGGTGGAAAGGTACACGGGGCATAACGTTATTTAAACCACATTGTAAAATTATTCATACTTTTATTCATGCTTTTATACCTAATATTAGAAAATGTATATATTTTTCAGTGAAACTGTATGTGAACAGTCTTCAGCCTTTTATTTAGTAGAGAGGTTACTGTGCAATGATACTTTCCTAAATATTTATCTGAAGTAACTTTTGGATAGGAATTATATATATATATATTTAATATATATTAAATTATATAAATAAAATCTATTGTGTGTGTATGCACACTATAAACTATTAAAATCATATATATGAAATACATATAAAATTATATAAAATGTAAAGATGGGGTTTATATAGTGGCCACTGAGTAATGCTGATACAGCGACCGCTGCGTAAGAGCTGCCTGTGCTGGGCAGTATTGCCGAAACCCAAACCATAACTGCGAATGTTGATCTCTGAAGAAACTCCTGCCTCCAAGTCAGGAGCTGATGTCCTCTCCGTGCCGTAGCAGTGCTGCCTTATCGCTGTTAGGGCTCTTCCCTGTGTCTCTGCGTGTGGAAATGCTCGGCTGATAATGAACTAGCAGTTGCTAGCCTCCTCTGGGAAGCTGCGTACGTGAACCCTCTGGCTCGGTGGCGAAAGCAGAGCACTGCACGCGTGGCACTGCCAAAATTAGCAAAGCAGTAGTGGCAACTGACCGGGAATCTGGAGGGATTATTTTAAAATTGCACAAGGAGGAATTACAGGACCGGACGGACCACTCCTGGAGCACTGAATCCGCTCACCTGTCACCTCCAGTGCTCTTGCAGCCCCCTCCAGAAATGGTTCAAACTCCACTTGAACACTGCTGAGACTTGTTTCTCTCTCTACCTGGATTCAAAGACCTTTCCATTGCTCGTGTCTGGCAAGCTTCTTATTTATGACCCCATTTATACCGACTTGTTCTCTGGCCAGCACTGCCCACCGGTTCCTCTCCAGCCCGTCTTCCCCCTTTACTGCTCCGATGTCTCTACAGCACGCAACCATCTCCCTCCCTTCCCCCCGGCTTTCATTTTGCGTAGCAGAAGGAGGCAAACTCTTTTAGCTTCTCATAAAACAGGCCCAGGGTTGGTGTGATCATCTTCGCAGCCCTGCTCTGCACCTGTTAGGGTATGAATTTATTTCTTGATCGCAGGTGGCCAGAGCTGTATATGGTGCTCCTGGCCATCGCTCGCCAGAGCCTTCCCGATTACTCTGTCTCGAACTTGCCTCGTACGTTCCAGGGTTGTACGTATTAAATAACTTGTGCTGTTTACGACATTTCTTTCCTCTCTCTTAAATGTAATTAGAAACAGAAAGCCTGACTGTATGTAGCTTATTTAAGCAAGGAGTAACCTGATGGTGAGGGTCTGGAGCCAGGGCATGTTTTGAACTTACAAAGCTTGAGAAATAGAAATATAAAACTTGGACTAATGAAATGCAAAATTTTCATGTAGTCTTTCAGGAAAAAAGCAGAAGACCCTCAAACCCCTGCTGGTATATAGATATCAGTGACAAGAACAGTTTAAAAAGTTATTGCTTGATATTTTTCAAGTTGGAACTGTGCAAAACATCCTAAATAGGAACAAAACCCTGCCCTGTCAGGAGAATGCTCAGGGTGATGCAATCAGCATTTCCTTTTTTAACCTCGATATTTCTGTAATATGCCATTGATATTCACTTCAGAAAATCATGTACAGAAGCAGCCTGAAATAAATAGACTGCAGTGGAAACACAGCCTAAAAATGGTCTTGGATGTGATACACCAAGCCTCTAAGTGCAATAACCAGCTTGAGGGGAATCATCAGCTGGTTCTCTGCACATCAAAAAATGCTGTGTTGCAATTTTGGTGTTCAGAATATAGTACTGGAGACCTTGAGTACTTGCCTTTGATATTGTGGGAATACATACCTCAGTTTTTTTTGTCAGGCTTTTGTTTCTCCCTCCTTTCTTGGGGGAGGGAGAGCATATTTGGAAAGCAAACAAAACTTTCTGTTTTTAATACTTGCTGTTGTCATGAGAGAACAAAAAGTCAGGAAATTCAAAGTAATTCTTACCCGCTGAATGCCTAGGCTAGCAAAGACTACAGAGATGTTACCTCTAGACTCTGTTGTAATTGCTGTCACTGTGGATGTGATGCATTTACTTTTACATCAAACAAGATTTTTTTTTTTTTTTTACCCCATTTATCTCAAATTCCATGCGATCTCTGCGGTAATGGTAGTGATAAGCGTTGTTTAAAAAATCTTTTGAACATGGCATGAACTCTTAGAGGTGAGGGGGAGAAATTTAACAGCAAGGCAAATGTCTGCAAAATTAACTCCCAAAGTTATGCAGGTAGGAATTAGATAGGGATTCCTAGCATGGGAATATGCTGAACCCCTGATCCTGAAACTTGGGGTGGGGGCGCTGAATTCCTTATGGCTTGTCATAGAGGCCTGCATAGGGATAGGGCTATAAAAACCTGCTTCAAGCTATTCAAACTTCAAACATTTGAAATGGCAATCTCAAACCTTGTAAGACTTTCACACTGGTTGTGTGGACTGTGTGTTGGGAGCTGCGGCATGCATCTCAGAGGGCCTAGTAATTCTCTGTGGTGAAAAGGTAAAATGCAATAGCATCTTCCTACTCCATTTCTGCAGGAACACTTTAGGTATACAAACTAGAATATGACCTAATGTTTTTTTGTTCATCTGAGTTATCACACACTGACCTTGTGACTTCAACACAGAATTTACAGTGGCAGGAGTTCTACTTCATAAATGGTGACAAATCTCCTTTTAATTAATCTAGATATTTTTCCCTGAGGCTTAGTAAGTCATTTCTAGTTAGTCTAGTAGAAAGTTTGCTTGACAGTTCTATTCTTTTTTGACAGAATATTGTGCACACAACAAATACTTTATGCAAACTTCTCTGGTGTAGCAGCCAAATGTAGTCTACAGGACCAAAGATTGCATTGCATGTGTAAATTCAGTTCAGTGTTGCAGTTAGGAGCTGTAAGTCCACAGTTTGCTCATGTAATTGTCTACTTTCAGCAGGTAATACTTTTCATCTAGGGAATCATTTTTAAAGAAATCTGAGAGATTCTTGCAGCTTCTTGCAGGTTTTTGTCACGAGTGAGTCATTCTGGTGGTGTGGTTCTTCCCCACTACAAGACCAGTTGAAAATCTTGGGTTTGGTCTAAACCTGCAATGAGATGTGACAAAACAACCTACTTCCTTTTCCTTTTCACCCCAGAAACTCTAAGCTCAACACCTAATACGAACTGGGCAGAATTTTCAGTTGGTGCTTGTGGCAAAAAGTGCCTGGATTCATTTTGATTTTATGCAATGGTTTATCTGTTGTGGAGAGATGATATTTCAAAAGTTGAGGAGAACTTAATGTTGTAATTTAGAAAGAAATTAAATATTTTGACATAAAATTTCCATTGGTTCAAGTTTTCTTAGTCTAAACAAAATATTGACCCAAATCAGGCTCTATAAATTCCTAGTTTCCCCTGTTTCCTACGTAACACTTTCGTAGGAGGTAAGCTTCAGTGAAGTGCTGGTGAAGCAGAGCTTGTTTGCTGCCATGATGGTCTCAGCCGGTTCTGAAAATTTTTACTGCTGGGAAAATGAGCAGGAGAAAGCAAGAAGACTGATGTTTGATGGCATTTAATTTAAAAAAAAAAAAAAATAAAAATTTGTTGGCAATGTACAAAAGTAATCTGTTTCTAGTATAATTACTCTTCAGTAATTATCTCTCAACACATCACCAGCTTCTGTTTGATGGGGGGAGGACAGTTTTTTCCATTTTTCAGCTCATAGCCCTCTCCTACTCTCTCCCCACAGCATCCTCCAAGCTGGCTCCCCATCCTCGAATAACTTCCATACCTGTGCGTCCCACAGCCTTGCAGTCATGATGTTTTCATCAGTCACTCTCCAGCTGGCCGAGGAGCCCTGAGCAGCAGGCAGGGGCATCTGGCAGCCGGCATCTCAGGGAGCTCAACTCCACCAGTGTTGCTCTAACTGGCAGCTGGCCACAGCGAGCTGCTGTGCAGCACTCCGGTGCAGCTTTTGGAGTTGGCGCCGTGTAGCTGTGGTCTCGGGTAGCAGAGGAGGCAGAGTGGTGCTTTCAGACCTGTTATGAAAGAGCAAACAGTGGTTACTGCTCTTCAGAGTTGAGCAGAAACCTTTGCATCATACACCTGAATCAGCACCTTAGGAGGGCTTGCTGCACCCATTCGCGTTTTGCATCTTTTTGTGGTTCCTTCCCAGCCGTGACAGAAGAGATGCAGTAAATGGGAGAAGCAACCGAAGTAAGGCTGCAGAGGGGGAGGGTCTTGGGAGCCCAGAGGAGGGAGGGTGGTATTCTAACATGGGCTGGTTCTTGCAGCAGCAGCGTAGATGATATAGACTGGAAGACAAGGAGGTAGCCTGCTATCAAGGTAGTTATGAAAGGGAATTGTCAGGATCATCTCATTCTTCATTCACCCTCAATTAAGTATTGCTTGCTTAAATATGTATGTAATAGAAGGTGAAAGTTGTTGCAAACTGATTAAAAATCCTTTCTCTAGCTAGGATTTTCTGTAACTCCTTCTACAAGAGGTTTTCAGTTGTAATTTCTGTTTCTTACAGTGGTAGAGGTGTTACACTATTTTCCTGAATAGTGCTTTGGGTAGCCTATTGTGATTGTGGCATTCTAATAAAGCTGATGTGATTTTAGTATCTTTTTGTTAATTAAAATAGAAGATGTACATGTATATTATGAATGCAAGTTGCATCGCTCTTACGATGTTGCAGATTTATGATTATATCGGAGTGAGTGGGAACAAGCTACCAAAGTTATTTATTTACTGTCATAACAGGAAAGAAGATGGCTCTTTGCTTCAACAGTATCAGTCCCTGTCTTTAATCTTTAATTAACTCTCTGAATTTGACTAGATCTGCAAATAGCAGATGGTGAAGTGTTGCCAAATTGCCGCTGATCATCTGCTTCTCACATACATAATTTGTAAGAATATAAGTATAAAGAAAATATATCAAAAGTCTCAGTACAGTTATTCCCTCATAGCAGGGGGTTGTGTTCATTTTTCTTTTGGCAATTAAATTTTACAGTGAGCAAGAGATTAAATAAAGCATTCGCACAAAAGAATGCTTTCATGATCGATTTTTGAGAACAAGCAAACGTGCAGCTATTCCGAAACTTTGCATTGTACTAAACCAAATGAATAATTGATCTTCCACTGTGTGATGTTCAAATGAAATGGGTAGTGACCTACAGATTAAGTATTTTGCTTATATCTGGTGCTAATAAATGATGCCTTTTGTTACTTGCAGTGGTGTTTCTGAACTGGGTTGTAGTAGTTGAACACAAAAAGGGAAAGAAGAGTTCATTAAATGCAAGAGTCCCCTTTGGGTTTGTGGGGAGCATGGAGGCTCTAATTTCACCCAGTAGAAATACAGAAAATTTCTCCTGTCAGCTCTGAGGAAAGCTGGAATCGTCATGTTGTCTTGACAGCTTCTATAAAAGCTCTCCTTGGTTACTGAATATCTGTTATTGCCTTTAAAAGAAAAATATAAACACAAATTTAAATGTAAAATTGAAATATTGAGAAAACTTGCTGCTTGGCCAGTCACTCATCTCCTGATTTAAAAGTACTTCATATGGAAGGCTGGTTTTGTGTTATGTTTTCAAGGCACTAGTCTGTAGATGGTACAATCCTCAACTTCAGTATTACACTTGGTGTAATTCCAATAGGATTGCAGCTGTGGGGTTACATCAGCAGGTCTTTTTAAGGCAGTGATTTGAAGCTTAATGGTGTGGGCTTGACCATATTGCTTCTAAAGATGGCCTCACCATCCTCTTACTTCGGGGTCATTTAGAGTCCTGCAACTGGGAGATGCATATGTGAAAGCTTGCAAGGTGGGGGAGGAAATTGCTTCTGTCCGTTAAGAATTTACTTGGTTGTAGAAGCTTTTGATACCAGAAGAAGAAGAAATTAGCCCAGATTTTTATCCCAGGAGTAGAGCCTTACAGCACTCAAACAGTTTAACAAGTGTACAACTGAGCAAAATATGTCCGTAGAAGCAACAGACTTCAGGGAAAGACTTGGGGGAAGGAGGAGGGAGCAAATGAGTAGGGATTTTTATCCATTATCTGCACTCTTTGGCAATATTTTATTAATGTTTTTTTATGGCTTCTTAATTTTTCAATTCCATTATAATTAAGTTTGCATTTAGAGTGTACCCATTACCTCTAACTGATATTTGTCATGCTGTCAGGGTTTTATACTTATTTTTGCTGTCTAGTAATAGACATGTGGAAAGCTACATCTTGAGTATATGGGTTGAAAATGAAGACATTAATTTTGCCTTCTTCATGGATCAGTCTGTCACTGATTTTTTTTTTTTTTTTTTTTTTAAAATCTGTTTCCAAAAGAGCTGGTCACTGAGCAATGTTCTAATGTGCTTGTAGTGGGGGGAAGAACTTTTTCCACTGTAAGGGGAAAAAGTAAAGTATGTTTTGCTGAGCATGGTTCAGGAGGCTGGTTGACTTGAATCAGATTAAACCTCAGAGCTCAGCTGGTGTCAGTTGTGTTGGTGGGAGGCTGGTGGAAGTTGACAGTTTCTCCTGCTGTAGGTATTATGCATGTGGGTAGTGTGGTTGCCATCTTCAAAAGAAATTCACAGAAAGAGCCGTAGGTAGGAGGAAAACCTTCTCATTTCTGATTACTGTCATGTAAGCATTCAAACCAAATAGGTGGACAACCCAGCTTTTATGTATAGAGGTTTAGGTGTACTTCTATCACATTGTATATAACCAGAGGATGGGTTGTAACTGGTGAGGTTTTTGTTTCGGTTTGTTTTGCTCTGCTGACTCAAATCTTTTAACTGACTGTATTGCTGAAACTCTGTGATGGTAGCAGCTAGAGCCCTTAGCTGAAAAGGAGAGGCCATTTTATGGGGTACGTATAGAGACTTGGTGCTGGATTCATCGTGCCCTCTGTCTCTACCTCAGCTAAACTGCCTTCATCCCTTTTTCTAGGCAGTGGAGAGCAACGTGCGTGTGGGGCACAAGTCCAACCCGTTTAAGATTCATACTGTAGAATGAGCTCAATTGTGCTGTCAAAATGCTGGTAAAGGGAGTCTAAAGATACTAGGTTAGTCATGTCCATCTGTAGGTAATCATATGTTAGGGATAAGCTTTGCCCGGGTGGTCTTGCAGTTGAAGTCTCTGCTCCGGGAGCATGCTCCAGTTTACGACAGCGTCTCAGCATTTGTTACGTAGGTGGAAAATTCAAGGGGACTTGAAAAGGTGTTTAATGTAGTTCTGTCTGGGATGGTCACTGACGTGGTTTTGTGATCTGGATTCTGGTTTGCCTGGGTTCTCAGACAAAATGCAGAGTAGGCAAGCAAAGAGTATGGGAAAGTGGTGAAATTTGCTTGCAGTCATGGAGCAGGTTCATGACAGAGCCAGAAATGTTTAGTGCATATGAGAGCCAGTCCTCTGGACTTGAACTAACTTTTAGGTTCATCTAACAAAGCATAAAGGAATAGGTTGATCTAGCTTTGATGTTCAGTATATTAGGTCATCTCCGGGAAGTCTAAATATGACCTGACTATAATTTTGTAACTGGGTCAGGCAGAGCTAGAGGAGTTCTTTTCTCATCCTGGTTTTAGTATACTGAATGTAAAGAGGTCTTCGGTAAAATAAGGGAGGTCCAACATGTTGAGGAAAAAACCCTGACTGCATCCCCCTAGTACTCTTTGCTAAGTAAAAGAACTCAGACCAAAACATGACTTCCTCCATTTTGTATTTTACTTGGAAATGAACATATCTGATATATTCATCTGAGTTTCAGCTGCTTTCTCTGGAGTGCTGTGAAAAGATGGTTATGCTTCTTATGCTAATCTATAGATTAGATGCATAATGTCCTATATTTTGTCTCCCAACAGAGAAAACGGACAGCTCTTGCAACTGTTAGACATAAACCAAAACTGGAAATGTGCTTTTGCAAGAAAATCATGGGGACAGCAACGAGCTAAATGGATTTACGGAGATGAAAGCATGTTGAAACCAATGTGCAACTGTAATTTTTAAAACCTGACATTTAATTTCTGCTTTGTAAGTCCCTGTCCTTAATGGGGGATAACAAGAGATTTAAAGATAGAAAGACTTCTTGGTTACATATTTCGGCATAGTTGGGGTTTGGGATAAAACCTCATTTTCTCTTAGCCTGCCTTTCATCCTAGTCCCAAAAAATCTGACGAAGAAAAAGAAGAGTGAGAAAAAAATATGGCTGGAATTAACACTGTGTAGATGAAATATGTTGTTTGTGGTTTTGTGATTTGTTACATGATCTAAAGCTGATTTGGAATGACAACGTTTAGCAATAGTTTCTGATAGAAGTGGGTTGTCATAATCCCTTGTAGGTGGGAGTGTTACAGGAGTACAGCAGGAGGGGAAGAGAGCCCCTGGCAAAGTCAAGCCCTGATGTCAGGGTGGAGGAGGCAGCAGACAGGGCTGTCTGCACAGCAGAGTCACGTAAAGAACCAGAGATAATCCACTTCTTTTTCTCGTTAGCCCTCGCCTTCAAACCAGCATGAGTGTTTTCATACTTTGACTCCAGGATAGTCTTGGATTGGCAGGAGAGAGGTGGGTAGTCATTTGTTGCAATTCCTGTTACCTTTTAAGCTTGCCGTTGTATGTTTGTGACCCTGCTGGGTTGCGCACAATGGCTTTATCTTGGCAACTGCTTTGTTTGCTGTAAAGCAGATAAAAAGCTGTATAATCCTCGTGGCTGGCACTTGCAGAAGATTTTTTTTTTTTTTTAAAGTAGATGTGAAGTTGCTGCCCGCGTGAGCGCTGCCATCGCATGGCATTCCCCCAGGCAGCATGCTCTCCCCTCCCCTGGCCCCTGCGTTCAGAGGGGGAGGTGGGCATGCAGTCTTGCACTGATTTCCAGCGGTGGCCAAATGAAGGGCATGTGCAGCGATTCATTTTATTGATTGTGAATGAGCAATGTACTTGGAATTTGTTCTTCCTTCTTGCTCTTTTTTCCGGTGACAGTAATGTCAATGTTCAAAGGAATGAAGTTTCTAATAGCTTCTTGCAGCTGGCTCTTCCAGTTAAAGAGATGTCCATGGCATACGGACAGCAATGTTAAATATGAATAGGAAGGCCAGTGATTGTAACTGTGGGAAGAGCAAGGATATCAGAGGGACCAAGTATGTAAAGGCTGACTATTCAAGTGGTGAAGCTCTTCCATGGTGTGTACGTGCATTTGTGTCTTTTGTGAACACAGTGTTAAAGTGAAAGGCTTTGGTAGACCACATCTTATCTTCTTGATAACTCCCTGAAATCAAAATGTTAGGAAATTAGGGCAGTAGGGAATACAGCTCAGTGAAATGGTCTCATACCTCTTTTTGTTCTTGCTGTAATTGATTGCAAAAGATATGTTAAAACACAGAATGAGAAATGCTGACTGGTCGCCTTATTCTAGAGGCAGCAGTATCACACCTGAAACTTGTCATTAGCTAATTTTAATTCCAAGAACATGCTTGTGGGTTTCTTAATTTAGAAATATAGACATTTTAAAATACTACTACCCTCTCTCCATTCTTCTGTAGGTATACTTAAGTCAGAACTTTTTTCTTTTTACAAGAACAAAGGAAGTTTATCGTGTTTCTAGGGAAACCTACAAATTGATTTCTCCCTGTCCATCTAGACATAAAAAGATATTGTAGGTATTGATAATCAACTGATCAGTCTGCTGAGTGTGCCCTGTCTAGTTTGGCTGTTAATACTATGCTATGCTAGGGGTCTTTTTTTGTCCTCTTGGAATGAGAGCACGGTAAGGCCCAACCAACACTTGCTGGTGTTTGCTTTTCTTGCAAGTTGTTGGAATAATAACGACACAGTCACAACTGAGAGTTGCACAAACCAAGTGCTGCTTCTTGGTAAGGTTTACTTACGTGGTAGGTAGCCCTGTATTGGTTAAATCCCAACAAAATGTTACATTTTCTCAAGTTGTACCATAAAAGAATTACCCAGTTAGCTTCATAGGATCAGGCCTATGCTAAAAAGCTGTAGCTTTTGTGTAGTTGCACTATATGATGGGGTAGATAATCTCTTTCGATATGTTTTGCTCCAGTTTCTAACAGATCAGGTTTTTTGGTTTTGGGGTTTTTTTTGGTTGGGGTCTTGTTTGGTTGGTTGGTTGGTTGGTTGATTTTGTTGGTTTGGGGTTTTTTTTTTGCAATAGGTGTTGGTATTGCTTTTCCTGCTTCTTTTAAGATTGTTTCCTGTGGTCTGATATATAGTGAGGACTAAGCAGTTCTAGGTTTATTATTAAGTTAGTGTGTGTGGTGTTTAATGTTTTAACTACATGCTGAGTGAAAATGACAACAGAGAGACTGAATCTGTATATTTGTTTAGCCTTTAGTGATTTTAAGGTGGTTTGGTTGGGGTTTTTTTTGTGACAAAAGAGTATTTTTGGTGCTTAGAGGTGAGGTTTTTTTTTTCCCTAACTAACATCAGGGAACTTTATTTGCAACAGTACATCAACAGATGCTTTTTAAAGCATGATTGATCATGATTGAGTTATGCTTTCTTTTAAGAGACTCTCCAGAACAAATTTGCTCAGTCTGCAGGTAAAAATAATAATTTTGTTTGTTTGTTTTTTCAGCTTGTAATTGCCAGCTTTTCAGTCATAGCCTAGAGCATGAAAATGAAAAAATATACATATAATATGTATTTTTAGTACCTACATTATTCCTGGTTCGTAGAGGTTCTGCAATTAAATTTAAAGAGCTCTTTTAATGATGCATGAGTCAGAAGAGAATCCAGCACCTACTCCTATAGGTTTCAGCTGCTGGTTCTGCATTGCTAGTAAGGACAGTGGGACACAGGCTTGTCACAAAGCGGATGAGGTGAAGTCAGTACCAAACACTAGGGCTTACAGACCAAGTATTCTTAAAGTGTGAATACCTGTTCAGCTGCTGTTTACATATGCATCGTGGTACTGCTGTCAGTTGTGTTATCGCAGGTGAGATCTCCCCTGAAAGCTTCTTTTTAATCTGCCCTGGCCTCCCAGTTTTTCATGTCCTTTGTGATATGCTTTCCTTTTGCCTCTGAATTTTAGCTCCTGTTTCTATGCCATTGAGTTCTATGTGTTGAGTAAGGAAGGAACTCTTTTGCACATCTGACTTTCTTCTTGTAGCTATTCTTCTTTTTATTAAGAAAATATAAATGTTCCTCATTGCCAGATTTCCTTTGGCAAGCAGTTCTCAATGTCAGAATACCAGTATGTCTATGTGTCAAAATATGAGTTGAGATAGTCAGTTGAGTCAGAGTGCAAATGGATGCTCTGCTTAGCCAGAGCATAGGTAACTCAAATTTAAATCCATGTTTGTACCTCAGTTTTTCATGGGTTTTGTCACTTTTTGACCAATTCTACTAACTTTCAAGTTGAAATAATAGTTCATTTGTCATCTTAATTTGTGATGACGTTATTCTGTTGGAGTGATATTGAATTACTACAAGTTAGTAGTGCATCGGATCACTCTGTGCTGTAGGACAATTTATAGAAATCCAGAACTGTGCTCATTGTTAAATATCAATTGATGTCTTTGTACATGGTATGAAACGCTGATGCTTCTCCACCAGCATCTCAGCATGTGTTTGGGTTATCTTGGCACAAGCAGGAAGTACCCAGTTACAGGATCAGTCCTATGCAGCACTGGTGAGGCCACACCTGGAGTGCTGGGTCCAGTTCTGGGCTCCCCAGTAAAAGAGGAGAGAGGGATATACTGGAGTGAGACCAGCAAAGGGCCGTGAAGGTGACTGTGGGACTGGAGCATCTCTCACATGAGGAAAGGCCGAGAGAGCTGGGGCTGTTCAGCCTGTAGGAGAGAAGGCTCGGGGGGGGGGGGGGGGGATCTTGCCAGTGTGTATAAATACCTCATGGGAGGCAATAAAGACGACAGAGCCAGGTTCTTCTCAGTGGTGCCCACTGGCAGGACAAGAGGCAGTGGGCACAAATTGAAATACGGAGAGCTTTGTTTAAACATAAGAAGAAATTATTTTACTGTGAGGGTTGTCAAACACTGGCACAGGTGGCCCAGTGAGGTTGTAGATTCTCCATCCTTGGAGATGCTCAAAACCTGACTGGACATGGTCCTCAGCTTCAGCGCTTTTGTGAGAATCTAAAGATTTAAATGGAAAACAATGCAGGATTAATGAAAATGGTAAAAAGACTAGGATTAAAAATGAATATAGTACAGTTTTTTGCTTTAGGTGAAGTTTAGTAACATTTATCAGTTCATGCAGTTGTGCTGGATTTTCTGCAACTACTTTTATCTGGACTGACAGGAGACTCTGGAGCACAGGCTGCCGCCTCTTCTGGTTTTGTCTTTCCTCCTGTTTGACCTCCTTGCATCCTCCACTGCAGTTTCCCTTTGCTGATCTTCCCCTCCCTGCCAGACCGAAGTGACAGAATCGTGTCGTTAGGGCTGTCACAGTCCCTGTGCAAGCAAACCAGCATCACCAGGATGACTGTCAGAAGCCATGTACTTTCAGAGCGAACAGGGAGAGAACCGTGCAGGCAGTGCACCTCCAACAAGCCAAGGTCCAAATCCCCAGTGCCGCTTGTGTCCTTTGCGCCATGTGCTTGCAGTTTGCCGATAATTTCTCCTCCCCTCCTCCTAATACAGAAAATATGCTACCTAGGAGGATGTGCTACCAGTGAAAGACTGTAAAAGTGTGATGTGTGAAGAGATTATTAATGATATCATGATGAGCATGTTTTAATGGGTTGAAAAGTCATTAAAGTAAACATTTTGGCAGCCAAATGTTCTATGCAGACCTCTGAAATGCTCCTGAGTAGGAGTCTGAACAGAAAGAGCAATTAGGCAAGTGAAAAAAGGGCACGCAGAGGTATGGCACCACTTCTCTCTTTCTGTAATTAGGGAGGGGACAAAAGGAACAAAAAAGTTACCTGTGTGAAGAAGCCAGACCAAAACCCATCTACGATTCACAATTCAGAGTTAGAAGAGAAAAAAGAAGTCTTCTTGCAATCCAGTCTTTGAATTTCTAATCACAGTCTTTCACTGTCTCTCTTGCATTCTGCTACAAGCAGTAATTTCTGTTAAAATCAGAAAAGACAGACAAAAATGAAAACCCACTAAGAAAATCACAGAAGGAAGAGCTTTTTCAGGAAACATTAAAAGAATATATTAACTAACTTGTAACTCACACTGGTTGCTCCTATTTGGATTCCTCTACCTTCTATCCAATGTTACCATTTGTCCTGGTTTCGGCTGGGATAGAGTTAATTTTCTTCCTAGTAGCAGGCACAGTGCTGTGTTTTGGATTTAGTAGGAGAAGAATGTTGATAACACGCTGATGTTTTTAGTTGTTGCTAAGTACTGCTTATGCTAGTCAAGGACTTTTCAGCTTCCCATGTTCTGCCAGGTGCACCAGAAACTGGGAGGGGGCACAGCCAGCATAGTTGATCCAAACTGACCAAAGGGCTATTCCATACCATATGACATCATGCTCAGTATAGAAACTGGGGGGGGGGGGGGGGGGGGGGTTGGCCAGGGAGCAGCGATCGCTGCTTGGGAACTGTCTGGGTATCGGTCAGTGGGTGGTGAGCAATTGCATTGGGCATCATTTGCTTTGTATATTATTATTGTTATTATCATTATTATATTGTTATTATTATCATTACTATTTTACTTTATTTCAAATATTAAACTGTTCTTATCTCAACCCAGGAGTGTTTCTCACTCTTACTCCTCCGATTCTCTCCCCCATCCCATCGGGGCAGGGGGAGTGAGCGAGTAGCTGTGTAGTGCTTAGCTGCTGGCTGGGGCTAAACCATGACACCATTATCTTCCCATTTAGGTATTTCATGGAATCTGTGCTAATGAATGATGCTATATGGCTACAATACAGAGATGGTATTATGAATAGAAATTCATGTTTCTGTGTTTAAGCCAGTTTCTAGCTACTAGACATAATAAGCAGTGGTGAGGTGGATGCCAGCCCTCCAGTGTTGGCCTCTTGTGTATTTTCTTCTGAAATGTTTGGTAATGTGTAGTCTGAAGAGACATGTAACAGTGGGAACAGTTAGGATACTTCACTGTATAGGGGAATAGTCATCCCCTTGATTTCCTGCCCCCCCAAGTTTTATAATCCTAGCATCCAGGCTTATGCAGACACTTAGCAGGTATTGAGCCAGCAGTGTGCCCAGGTGGCCAAGAAGGCCAACAGCATCCTGGCCTGTATCAGGAATAATGTGGCCAGCAGGAGCAGGGAGGTGATTGTCCCCCTGTACTCGGCACTGGTGAGGCCGCACCTGGAATACTGTGTCCAGTTTTGGGCCCCTCACTACAAGAAGGACATTGAGGTGCTGGAGCATGTCCAGAGAAGGGCAACAAAGCTGGTGAAGGGTCTGGAGCACAGGCCTTATGAGGAGCGGCTGAGGGAACTGGGGTTGTTTAGCCTGGAGAAGAGGAGGCTGAGGGGAGACCTTATCGCTCTCTACAGCTACCTGAAAGGAGGGTGTAGTGAGGTGGGTGTTGGTCTCTTCTCCCAAGTAGTTAGCGATAGGACGAGAGGAAATGGGCTTAAGCTGCACCAGGGGAGGTTTAGGCTGGAAATTAGGAGAAATTTCTTTACGGAAAGGGTGGTCAAGCATTGGAACAGGCTGCCCAGAGAGGTGGTGGAGTCACCATCCCTGGAAGTGTTCAAAAAATGGGTAGATGTGGCACTTCGGGACATGGTTTAGTCTAGTCTGCCCTTGATTGGTTTAGTGTGGACTTGGTAGTGTAGGTTAATGGTTGGACTGGATGATCTTAAAGGTCTTTTCCAACCTAAATGATTCTATGATTCTGTTTACTTATGTGCCCCAAATTTGCTTTTTTTCAGTTGATCTGAGACCTCCTTTTCTTCTGGCTTAGTTGCTACAGCATGTAATATGCACCTTTTGCTTTTGTGCTTCAGGAAGACCTCTTGTGGATTGTCATTTCACATAATATTTTGGTAATTAGACCCAGATTTTTGTTTGTACCTGTTCTTTATTACATTAAAAACATATCAGCTGCTGAAACTGATGGGTGCAAAGATAAATCCATTATTATCTTTTACTGTAACTATGTATTGCGTGCAACCAAGATATGCTGACTGGAAATTTTATTCCCGACTTCCGTGACTGTTGATTTCGTCTTCCATCTGTTAGGTCTTAGACGTTAATCTAGGCTTCAGCCACGTACTTTAACTTTATGAGAAATTCCTCCTTTATTAATCTTCAGTAACTTAATTGCAAGCCCTGCACCGTCTCTGTGTTAGGCATAAGCTGCTAAGTTAGATTTCTTCTCAAGTGTAAGCGCCCAACTGTTTCACTGCTTTTCCTCTCTCAGCTACTACCTTGCTCAAACATGTGAAGTCTCACCAGGTCTGCCAATATGTGTTTTGTTAACTCTTTCCAAAATAAATCCCCGTGCTTTAGAGGTCATCAGGGCAGGAGGACCACAGGATTATTAATTCATCTTGCAGTGTGACTGCAGTAGCTAGCAGACTTGAAATTTTATGAAATGGGATGGAAGATCTATTGGCAAAAGCCAAAATGTGTATAGTAAGCACGGAAAAAGCTTTTTCTTGTGCTGAAATGACATTTAAACAATCTTACTCTAGTTTTCTAAGTAGCATGTCTCAGTACTTACCCTGAAGTTGGAGTTTCTTATTTTGCGTTCCCTTTGAGCCAAGTCCCTGATAATAGATCAAACTGTCATCTTAATGGAATCGAGGACGAAGTGCGATGTGTTGTAACAGTGTGAAACTGGAATCAGGTCTGTTACTGTGAAAGACATAATGGCACATAGCTCATTCCTGCACGCAGACTGCATCACCTCAGGATAATGATCTCCGTGATGAGACAAAGCGTTTCTGAGAGAGACTGCCAAAAATGAAGAGTATGAGTAAGACAGTGGTTTTTTTTTTTTCCCCTGCAGAAAAGCACTATGTTCCGTAGCCCTAAATGTCAAATTAAACGGTAACTTCCAAGTATAAATACACTTTGGAATAGGCAGTATCAACTGTGGAAAGCTGGAAACCTTGTAATACATATTGGAAAAATAAGATGAGATTTCTGCTCACTGTTGTGTTGGCTGTATAGATGATCTGGAAGAGCAGGTGAACAGTGAGGTAATGAAGTACTAATTTATTCAGGGTAGTTAAGGGCCATCTCTAAAGAATTTAGATTTTTACAGTCCTGCTTAACTAAGCCACAAAGTGGTAAATGAAGTTCAATGTAGAGAAATGTGAGTACGCACATGGGAATGGGAAACATGAGAAAATTACAGTTCTACCATGCTAGGCTCTGACCTGGCTCTTGTCACTTAGTTGTTGCTCCAGGATCGTCTTTCCATGGGTAACTCTGGGAAAGTAGGAGCTTGATGCTCAGTGGGGCTAAGTAGTGCACAGCCAATTGAATGGTGGGTATCACTAGGGGAAAGACAAAGAGCAACTCATAAAACATAGCTGTACAGTGGTGTGCCTACATCTTAAATGTTAGAACAGTTCTGGACCACCACACAGCGTAGCTAAGCTATAGCACTGTCTACCACAAGCTGTTCTGAATGATAAGCTATGATGAAAATTTGGAAGAATTAAAAAAGTGAATTAAAAATTTGAGAGGAAGAAATCCACTGAGAGCAAGTACAAAAACCGTACCTGGCTCAAAGTTCCTCAACTCCAGGTGTTTCCATTCCTCTGTTTTTAAAAGTAGGAGTTAATCCTAATCTAACAAAAAGCTTGGTTGTATTATGATGATCCTGCTTGCTTATATAAACAGTCAGATGTTAGATATCTGTTTTTATATGTTAGCACAAAAAACCCCCAAAATCCAAACCCCAAGTATCCCCATACCATGACAGCTATAAAGCCCTGCAAACTGACATGTGATGTTACAAGTACTTGTTCCTAAGAGGAAGAGAAGTATTCCAATTGGGATTCCTTATATTAGGGGGGGAAAAAATTGTTAGGAATTTTCTTGGCAGAGTCTCTGAGGGTGAATGTTGCCTGACTTCTGTGGCAAATCTTGGAGTGCTGAGCTAACGCAAGCTACCAGATGTTCAGGAGTTATTTTCAATTCTGGAAGAGAGTAAGCCTTTCCTTGGGCCTAAAGCTTCAGAAAAAGAAAGGGAAGGAAAAAACATCATTAGTGTAGAGGCAAAGGCAGGCAATACAGCCTCCTATTTGAAAGAAGGGCTTGTCTATGCATTATGTATAAATTTGTCTTTAAAGAGCTGATCGGTATTTACACCAGAGTAACTGTTTGGAAATAGTGCCTTGCCTGTCACTGCTGCATGAGAGGTTGTTTGTTGTTTCTGGATGTGGTTTTATTTTGTTGTTTTGTATTTTGAATTAACTATATATGCCTGTTATTCGGAGAAACTTGTGTGCCCCTGTTCTGTCCTTGCCTCACAGATGCATTTATTCTGTGCTTGTGGTTTGCCATTAGGGTTTTTCCAGTACGTGCTTATGAACACTAGAATATGAGGGAGAGAATGTGGTTCAAGTATTCTGTTTGAAAATATCATTTCTCAAGTAACCAGGTAGAGTTAAATGGCGTGGATGGCAGACTTCGTTTCTTAGTGCTGGAAAAAGAAAACAGAAGGCAGTATGATTGCCTGTCCTGCTTCATTTTGAATTCCAGAGGAAAGGATTTTAAGCTCTCTCTGTTAACATATGCATATGTAAGTATATATTTTGCTTTTTGATAGCTGTTTTTTTCCCTGTGGCAAAATTTTTGCAGTGAATACATCTTCAGCATGCTTCTGTTATGTGTTTCACTGGAAAATGTATGAAGTTAGTTCAACTGAGTGAACCGTTAGGGTTTTACACAATACACCTCTCCCACATACTGTGAGAAGTAATGCGTTACAACTAGTTTATAGACCTGGTGCACTGGGAAGCAAGCCTTTTGCTCTTGTGCTGAAATGTCTGTAACACAAATCAATTAAGTCTAACTAATTCTGAAGTTGCTGTATGTGAGCATTGCTGGACTTGTTACTTCAGTATGTTCATCTCGTTACTGGGGAATCCCACGGAGAAGAGCAAATTTGAATGCAGGCCAATGTGCATCCCAAAAATTTCAGGGTGAAGTTTGAGGAAAGAGGGACAGCTGTGGAAACTAGATCGCTTCTGTTTTGCAGGATCTCTGCCAAGGCCCGTCATTTGTAGAGGAACGTGTAATATGTTTTATCTATGCTGTGGCATTATAAAATAAAGCACAGTCCCTTGTATGGAAAAGATGGATATGCAATGTTTTCTTCCCATTTTTTGGGAGTCTGTGAACCTCGGGAAACCCATTCATCATCCCCTGGCTTGTATTTGCTGTGAGGAACAACATTTTCTTCTTGCCTGCTGGATTAGCCCAAACAATTTTTTTTTTCCCCTCTTGAAAACGCGGCTTCATACATAGCTTCTAGCCAGGAAATGTTCTGGGATTCCATTTGGAAGGTTTTAAGCATGAAGGGGGGGGAAAAATAGACAAACAACTTAACTTGCTTGACATCTGCTGCTAAAGTTGACGTGTGTAAATGTGTCAGATCATTTTGGCTGCCTGCAGAAGAGGGAAATACTAAAACCATAAATTCAGTACAGTATTGTTTGTCCTGTCAGCCAAGGTTGCCGATTCAAGTGATGATTACTGGTTAAGTGATCAATTTAACGGATCTCCCTGCGTATCTGCCCCTGACTGTAGGCAGGGTAGACTCTGACAGTGATACTACTAACATATGAAGTGTAAGCATAGGACTCAAGTAATTTAGAAATAGCATTTTTGTAAGACTGAGAATTTAGTGAGTAGGGTTTTTTCCCCCAAAGGAGTTAAATCAGAAGCTATTAAGTCTGACTGTAAAGCTTTAAATATAGAATTTATCCTTTTGAATTTGCCATTAAGTATTCATTTTAATATTTAAATATCTTTAAATGATTAGGACAGTGACACAGGTTTTAAGATCTTCAGATAGTGAAAAAAGACTGGATAGCCATGTACTGTGTTTCTTTAATGCGTCCCACAGGGCACAACCATAAAACAAGTTTGAGTTTCAACTCAAAGGCCTTAGAAGTGTGGTAACTGCCCTCATGCAGCTGAGTCTCTTGTTTTTCAGGTTGATAGGCTTTCTATAGGGTTAAGCCTATAAAAGGTAACATCAGAGCAGGGGGCTGAAAGAGCCCGATGATCATGCGGCTTTTGCCAAAGCACATTGTGTGATAGTGCCTCAGGTAGAAAATGGCAGCAGTGCAAGAGTCAAAAGTTAATATTACTGAAAACTAATATGATTATTTAGCTTATAAGGTTTAATTCCAACATGCTCTACTGAACTAGCATGAGGAAGGGTGGAAACTATAACATTATTTGCATCTAGGGGAGCAGAGGATAATTTGGGACAAATCTTTTAGACCCACATTACTGCTTTTTGGATGGTGGTGCAATTAATCCAGCAATCTTTGAGATTATTGTTAGTCTAATCTCTAAACAAGGAAAAATGTGAAAGTTATTCTGTGACAACAACATGATCAACAACGATAAAACTTGAGAAATTGGAGTTTGAGCTTGCTGATTTACTTTCATCTGGATAAGGGATGGATTCTTTGCTGCTTTGGGAAATTCCCAGAGGCGGTCTTGGACGTTGTTAATATATGTTGAAGAAATTAAGCACAAAGGATTTTGTTTCTTGTGTGCTAAATCCTACTTAGTAAACATTAGTATCTTTATGTTCTTAATGCCAAGATAATATTAGTCTTAGAAAAGCCTTTTTGTCATACGAATGTAATATATAATACATTTGTACTTGCCTTTCACTTACATGACAGAAGGGCAGGATTTTCTACTCTTTACTAAGTTGCCGAGCAATTTGAGACTGCTTCAGTTGAAGTGCACTTAATTTAATCTCCTCTGTTTCACTGAGTATTTGATAAAAGATAATTGAAAATGCCTCAACTTGTGCTTCACAAAGTTGTACTTGTAGTTAAACCAGACTTTGGTTTGCTCTTTTTTTTTTTCTGCTCCCTCTTAAAGGTCAATGGATCTTATTTGTAATGTGAATTATGCTGGAAAGTAAGCCATTTATGGACTCAGTCCAGAGCTAATGGAGTGGCCAGTTAAATGTGCATCTAAAACGTAGTTGTTGCATTGTTCTCTGTCTTACAGAGAACAGCGTGGGAATGCTGAATTGGTAATCTGAGCAAGTTATCGCTGGCCACGAGGTGGACAATAATTGATTCAATAACTGAGGAGTTCTAGATTTTTCTAACAAGTCTCTTTGTTCATTTGTGAAAGTAACTCGGAAAGTGTGAGGGGAACACATGAAAGGTTGGGATTGGTTTTGCTGCTTATTTCACAGACAATAGTTTGCTGGAAGACTGATCAAGGTGCTGGTTCTGTAAGGCGAGTTCCTTACCAGTTATCCCAGTCATTACAATCACCTTGATAATGACAATGGTGAAAAAGGCAACTCTTTTGTCTCACTTGCATGTCCCCAATTTTTCTTTTTAAATAAAGGCAAAAATGGTCTCCTTTTTTTGTTCTCAGTGCTTTTTTTTACTGATTCTCTAATTCAGTGTAGGGTGTTCTGCATTTTTCCCCAGAAGACAAAGCTAGAAATGCTACCCTGTCTTCAACAGAGCAGATTTCCGCCCTGTCTTTCACCATCCTTTTTGTTAGAAAACAAAGTTGTCTCCTTCTTGTCTAACAAAATGGTGATGATTTTGTTAAAGACTGTTCTTTAAAGCTATTCAGGAAAGCAAAATATCTCTTAAAAAAAAAAGATCGGATATGGTGTATGAGCAGAGCAGTCAAAGGGATTAACAAAGTTTGAAGGAGATAGGGGAAGGAAAAAACTTTTAAGCAAATAATGACTGTAATTAAATCTACTATTTTGTAGTTTAAACAAAACCTAAAATAACTTGCCAGTTGTGAAGTGAAAGATATTCTTTCCACAATCTGTGTGATATTGCTGCTGTTGTGCATTACTTCTGGGGGAATTAACGAAGAAGTAATATAGCAGATAATTGTGGGGTTTCACTTCATACCTTAAAGAGAGACAGAGGGAAGTCTGTGGCTGCATGGCATAAACCCTTGTTAATTCAAGCATTCAATAAAATTGGTTGGAAGATGGGTTAAGAAGCTGAAGCATACCAGTTCTGGTCAGGAACTTGAGATGGAGTACACCAATGAGCTTCTGTGCCAAGGAGTTTCCACAGCTCTTGGCAGGTCTCTGCCAAAGCAAACTAAGTAACGATTGTGTAGCTCAGGTAAGGGCTGAAATTATTCCAGCAGTAGCTTCTCTTCACCTGATGTACCAAGTCAGGAGATGATGCAGCATAATCACTGTATTTCATGAGAGTGGTAGGGCAAGCACGTTGGAAAATGAACATGCATAGTTATGTTGGAGGAAGACTGTTGGACAAGCTTTTGCCACGATCTGTAGTACCAAAATATCTTCTTTTTAGTGTAGTAACCTTTCCTAGCAGGGAGGTAATATAAACAAAGTCTCTTCCATGTGGTGTGAGGCATGCATGGTTAAATGAGCTACTTTGGGTTGAAATACGCTGTGCTGTGCCTTGTTTGCTTTGACAGAAACCTCCTTACTGGTTCTGCAGGCTGTGATAGAAGGAGATCAGCCACGCTGAAATGAAGAGCTAAAACCCAAACTCTGTGGAGCTTGAACATACATTGAACTGAATTGCAATACTTACATACTCAAAGATGGATTAATTCTTGGGTATGCTTCTTCAAAAAGGAAAAAACCCAACCAAAACCCCGCCAACAATTCTTCATAGACTCCAACAGATTAGGTGGCCACCAATGGGTGGTAGGCAGAATGCATAGAACTAGTTACACCTGGAGTGCTAGCTGAATTTTGGAGTAGTAACTCCCCTCCCCACCCCCAAGCCACAGTAGTTTATTGCATTGTAATAAAAAGACTTAAATTTGACTTAAGTGTTCAGAAGATACACAGTGACATGTTTCAAAACCAAATTAGATGCAAATCACTTAGGCCTTTGCAGCTCCTGTTGAGATTTTGCACATTGGATGACAGGAATTAGTTCTGTTAAGTAAGACTTATGCAAGACAGTATAAGCATTGTGAAAAATACAGCTTTCTTTTACGGTAAAGTACAATTGAGATGGTTAATCATATTTTTAGTATGTTTTACTGTATGGGGGGGTGGAAAGCAGGGTAAGGGAGGCAGATTCTGCAGTCTTTTTAGACACATGCTACTGGAAAAGTGTGAAGTGAATGGTAAAAGATACGCTTTCCTCCATGTCAGAACTGGAACCAGATTAATGGACTGGGAGCATTCTGGTCTGAAATAGAGCCTTTTTGTGTTCTGACATCTACAACGTAGTCTACAAGGAGCTGGTTTTAACAAGTGTAGAAAAATGCTTTTGTGTATCCAGTCATAACATGCTCTGGGGAAAAAACAAAGTTATTCCTAACACAGAGGTGGTTATTGATCTCTATTGACTCTATTTATAAATTTATTTATCTTTAAGCTCTTTTCTTTTTATACGGGAACATTTTATCTTTTTGCTGATGTGTGTACAATGTATTAATAATGCAACTCTCAGCTGCATTTACAAGGAAATACCGTGGGCCATTCTGGAAAGCTGTAAAGTCAGGAGAAGCAGCTATTCCACGCTGCTTAGTATCCGTTAACGTTGTAAATATGAAAAGAGTATAAAAAAGTGTGGAAGCAAGTTTAAATATTCTTTCAGCTCTCCAGTGATATTCCAGAGGAACAGTTAGCAGAATGGGAGGGCCGGGAACTGCTATCATCTTTCTAATTTGTTCTGTGCTGGCAAACTTATTTAAAAAAATAGATTAAATTGGAAACAAAGGTATTCTGTACCTTTTTGATTGTGTTTTTGAGACCTTTGTAACAGGACAAGCGTTTTATACCTGATCAAAAATCATCCCTTCGGGTAAGGAGGAGACAAGCATCTGTCTCTCAGCTGAGCACTTACCTGCAATGTCTGCCTGGCTTTAATTTGTTTGTACAGGCACTTTTTGTGAAACGGGGAGGGCTTTTGAAAGGCTCACCTTCTCCCTTGAGTTTTCTGGTGATACAAGAGGGTACTTCAAACCTGAAGGTACCCACTGGCAGCCCATAGAACATGAGAGACTCTTTTGTGTTCTCCTCTCGGAGCAATGTCGCTTCTGGAGGTAATGGCTTTGCTGAAGATACTCTTTGAACAGAGGCAAGGTTGCCGTAGTGATTTGGGTCAAAATGAAAGTAGTCTGTACTGAGGAGTTTCTTTCGGTGTGCACTTTGGGTGTAATACACATTGTTTTAGGAGGATCTGAAGGATCCAAATTGCCTGGGGTACTCACAGTCCCACGATGAATTTCTTCTTATCCATTCCCTCAAAATGGAGGTACGGAATGGATATTTCTGGTGGTAATGTGCTTTTGGGTGTTTGTGCTTGAATTTGTATTGATTGAGACTTAGTAGAGTTTAGAAGCCTTGCAGCTATTCGGTGTGTTTGCTAGATGCGATCCTTGAGGCTTGTGGGAGTGTGTGGATTAGTGTCTATTACTCTGCATTCAGCTGGAATCTCTCATTTGAGGTGGTGAGACTTTAAGACGTATACTTCCCTGAAACTTTTAGAAAATTGGTTTAATTTCTTAGGGCGGCACTCTCAGAAGTGACCGATTGTTCACATCTGCACAACGTAATGTTTCCTTCACCAAACCTGGAGAAGCATTTTTAATTTCTCAGCTGTGTGTGATGTGGGTTTGGTTTTTTTTTTGTTTGGTTTTTTTTTTTTTTTGTGAGAAGGAAATAGAAGTCGGTACAGCCTTTGGTACTTCTCTCTAGTTCTGTATAGCTTTAATAGATAAAAACCTGTAATCTGTATAGGTTTTACTTGTGTGTATGAACACGCACGCAAACACTGGCACAAGGGTATATAACTTAATTACAATTTCTGTAATTGTAATTCACTCCTTTACTATTAAACATGTAAGAGTAACAAGGGCGTCAGCAATATGTTCTGATACCACTGTGGTGTACATTATTTCCTCAGTGGATTGTCTGTTAAATACAAAACATATCAGTGTGTTTTGTTTAGAATAATTGTGCCCAATAGGTATTTGTCCTGGTTTCGGCTGGAATAGAGTTAATTTTCTTCCCAGTAGCAGACATAGTGCTGTGTTTTGGATTTAGTAGGAGAAGAATGTTGATAACATGCTGATGTTTTTAGTTGTTGCTAAGTACTGCTTACGCTAGTCAAGGACTTTTCAGCTTCCCATGTTCTGCCAGGTACACAAGAAACTGGGAGGGGGCACAGCCAGAACAGTTGATCCAAACTGCCCAAAGGGCTATTCCATACCATATGACGTCATGCTCGGTATATAAACTGGGGGGAGTTGGCCGGGGAGCAGGGATCGCTGCTCGGGAACTGTCTGGGTATTGGTCGGCGGGTGGTGAGCAATTGCATTGTGCATCACTTGCTTTGTATATTATTATTGTTATTATTCTTATATTGTTGTTATTATTATTATTATTTTACTTTATTTTATTTCAATTATTAAACTGTTCTTATCTCAACCCAGGAGTGTTTCTCACTCTTACTCCTCCAATTCTCTCCCCCATCCCATCGGGGTAGGGGGAGTGAGTGAGCGGCTGCGTGGTGCTGAGTTGCTGGCTGGGGCTAAACCACAACAGTATTAGAAATACTTCATGTCTGGGTGCAATCTCTGTCTGCCTTGCAGGTACTTCTGCATTTACTGCAGATGGTGCAGGGTAAGAGAAGTTAAAAATGACTTCAAGAAGCATAATGATTGTGATTTTTGCAAGTATTTTTAATTGTGCAAAGCTGAAGGTATTTAAAAAAAAAAAAAACAAAACAAAAAGCCCAAAACCTCTTGATTTTGAAAATCTGTGGGGCAAACTGCTCAGTGTGGGTTACCTCTGTGTATTTTAAACATGCTTCCTTTTGTTTACACTGTTCCCTGTAGTAATTGTTGCCTTGGTCATAGCATATCCAGAGAAGTGGTAATGACGTACAGGCTATGCAAATCTTCATGTACCTTTCAGGTCAGTAAGGCATATATTTCGACTCCATCTTGCAGTTAATGATCTTATGTACCCTTTTTCAATGTCATTCTCGCATATGGTCAAAACTGGGCAAGCTTTGCCCTTTCTCTGAACAACAACCCACTTTGCAAAGGCGTTCATCCTCTTACCAAAGAGAGAACCATAGCAAGCCTTGACAGAGACAGTTTGAAGTGCTTGTCTTGCAAGTAGATATTGGGCGTCTGCAGGACCCCCACTGGAGGCTCAGCTGAGAGAGGTAGCAAATAGTTTGCTCCTTCTGTGATGTTTTCACCCAGCCTCGTTGGGTTTGCATCAGGGCGTTAGTCAGCACGCAGCGTCGCCTCAAAGGTTTTGCTGCACGTGTATTACCAAATCACAGGTTGACCTTCCAATGCAGTGAGGCCGTGCTGGGGGTTTTGAATATGCGGTACATCAGAAGTTTGTGTTTAAAACGGGGTGAAAGAAAGGACAATTCCAAAACCTACATATTTCTTAATTTTGGATGCCTTGGGAATTACCAGGTTTTATGTTGGTATTTTTACCCCATTTGATTTTAAAGGCCAGCTATACACCAGAGGTCTTTGGAGATTGGTTTGTGCAGGAGAAATAAAAAGTGTGTGAGGGGTAATTTTGTTGATCATTGATTCCCAAGGCTTTATTAAAACTGCATGAGTACATACAAATATAAAAGAGTCGAATCAAACAGGAGAAAGTCTTCTGTGTGTGCTTACAGATCTGTTTCAGGAGGTGTTGAGCACCCAAACTCTTTTCTGTACGTTTTTTTTTTCCTGCTTGTTTTCCCACTGCTTGTTCAGACTGACGTTTTCTTTCCCCCTGAGCTTCTCTGACCTTCCTGCTGCCTCTCTTGCACCAGTGGGGAGATCTACATGAAGCAAGAATTCTCTGGCCTCATGCCACCTTGTGTTCCCTCATTTAAGTTGTGAAGTGTGCCTTTTATCTGTGGGTCTTTATTATATGCTTCATGCAAACCTGTTGTTCAGTGTACGAGGTAACTGCAGTCTTGGAAAGATGCTTCATTCATTTACAAGTAGCAGGAACTAAGCCCTGGACATTTGAATAAAAGCATTAACAACCCCCTGTTCTACTTAAGTCAGAGTTGTTTTCGTTGAGTCAAGATGATACGCAGAAATGAAGTAATGCATCTAACAAAACAGCGCAGCACTCTCTGAGAGAAAAAACAACCGGCACATCCATGGGTTGTATGTGCTGGATGGCTTCTCGGTGCTAGGTTGGGATTGTGGCTTCCTTCTCTAGGTCCTGCTTTGCCCTGTGCTGCTTTGCTTCATTATGGTAATAATGTAGTAGGCCAGCTATATATTAGTTAGATCAGGAATGTCAGTATAATGATATTTCAGATAGATAAATTCCTGTTTCTTGCTAAGGTCATTTAATCAAAAAATTCTGATGAAACTTACAGATAAGCTCCTCTCTTGGTAATAGAGTGAGCAAATGGTCTTGAGAGATTAAGAACTAGTGAAAAGGTGTAGGCTAGTTTTATCATTTGCAGTCCATTGGTGAATGGATCTGTTTTTATATTTCCATGAGAAATAGCACCTGTGGGTTCTCCTCTGGCTAGTGGTGCTTACTTTCATGTATAAGCAGAAATCTTAGAGAAAACCTGTCTTGAGATCTTTGCTAGAGCACTTGAATCCTGTTTGCCACTTTTGGTTTTTACTGTTCCTTATGTGGAAAACATCTTAATTTTATTTGTCCTAACATTCATTATTAATAATAGCTTCTATAAATGTATGCACACTGCAATCTTGCCATGCTGCGGCAATAACTTGCACAGTTGTCCCTCCATTCTTCTCCCCCCTTCATCTTGTAGCCATAGCTGCATCCCAGGCTAACTAAAACTTTTCAGTTCAAGGAGGAGTAAAATTTCTCACCTTCTGGGAAGGTGCACTAACATTCTATTACTTCTTCCTGGAGGAAAAGAGAATTTCCTCAGCTTCTCTTGAAAACTTAACTGCTTAGCATGAAAAAATGTTCAGACTACTTAGGACCAGAGAAAAGTTGCTCATGCAGGAGAGGAATGCTGCTGTCAAAATTCCTGACCCTAGGACAGATGAGGCCATTTTTTATGCCCAGTGACCACCAAATGTCAAATGTGGAAGCGGTCTTTGGAGCAGAAGGCATGAGTTTAGTTTCCCCACTGCCTGGTGTCCGCATCTGCGTAGGGTGCAGCATCACATTTCCTCTCCTCCCATCTGATCTAGGGCTTTTAAGTCATTTTTGGAGAAGTATTTTGGGCTTGGTCAGGGTAGGGGAGAGGACCCCCAAACCTCAGCCTGGACAGGTCTATAGCTGAGATGTTCACCGAGAGCAGAGGAGGTGGTGTTGAGCTAAGGCCCCTTAGCCATAGCAGTTCACTGAGTGAAGTGAGCTCTGGCTGATTGAAATCTCTTTTGATCTTGGTTTGAAATAAGTGACCCGTTCTGCGTTAAGGGATTTGAGACCTCAGGTGTGACCGAAAGGGCCTCCCTCCACCTTGTCGTTAGCAGATGAAAGAGTCCTCTCTTCTTGCTTTGTTTCTGGTATGTGCTTGTTTGCTGGCTTTTTTGGAAAGGGTGCTGGAAGTCCTGTTGTGCTGTGCTGGTCTCCAGGCAGGCATCCCTCCTAGAGCCACCATGCCCAACACATGCCGATAGATGACACAACTGAATGCTCCAGTGCTGAGGTCTCTTTGTGGGTGTAATCATCAGCAAGTGAAGATTAAATTGCTTGCACACAGCAGACCTGGGAATAAAGCACAGGTCTCAGATTCTCTCATAGCCTCGTAAAGCTGCTTTTTTAAACTCCAATGTTCTGCTTAAGAACAGGATGCTTCAGAGAGTATCCGCAAAATGGTAAGTTTAGACAGATTTATTTTTATCCAACACATTTATTACGCAGCAATTGAGATTTGAGGGAAGGTATGGTCTACAAAAAAATATAAAAGCATCTTTAATAAATAAAAGGAGGATTTGGATTAAATATCCTTTTAAATAGAGGACTAGAAGCTTATACTGAGGGCTTTGAAACTCTATTGCTGCCACGTATACCCAGATAAAATCCAGAACAACAGTTCAAAAAAAAAAAAAAAAAGCCTATTAAAGTACATAATGGTCCAATCAACAAAAACTTGCCTTTTAAATTTTTTAAATTTTTGTTTTACAGTTCTGCATGTGTCATTTTTAAAATAAAAACAACTTTCGACAGCAGTCCAGCTTTTAGTTGGTGGAAATAAATATGCTTTGGAGATGAGTCCAAGGCAGAATTTCCATGCTGACGCTCCGTGGTGTAAGTGCCGGTAGTGGCGAGCCATGAAAACAAAACAAAAAAAAAAAACCAAAAAAACCAAAAAACCACGGCTGATTCACAGCCACATTACTTCAGATTAATGCCAGTGTCACTGGGTTTGGTTTGGTAAGTTTTATTTAGACATCGAGAGCAGGCTGCACCCCATTTCAAAGCTCCCAGTGTGATCCGTTAATGCTGGATTAGAAAGAACATTTGTTTAATGGCATTACAGCAGCATAGCGCGGTGGTGAATGTGGTCCATAATCTTTAACGTTGATCTATGCAAACTGTAATAACATCACAAGAAAATTAGTTCTCTGAGTGTGTTGGAAGAAGAACAAGTTGTTGGGAATCAGTTCATACAATGTACTGGAAGAGTTTCAATTCTTTTCATCGGGAGCGAAAGGCACCGTCACTTATAGGGCCCATGGAGGGCTTACGTACCCTTTGCCTTCTGCTCGTGCCCTTTCTGAAAATGAAGAGCTGAATTTCCCTATTAAATGTTCTAGTTTGAACTGGGGTATTAGTTTGAACTGGCAAGCAGTATCTCTGGTATCAGGCAAGACGAAACAAATTGTGCTGAGCATGTGCTGAGTTGATTTAAGGTTCAGTTCCAGGAGAAGCCAGTCATTTCAACTGTCTTTGGGTATTTAGTAAAGACTGTGGGTGTTTTGGGTTTTTTTAATATGACTTTGTGTAACGTGATGTGTATGTCCCTAAATCCTAATCTAGACAAAGCCAAACCATGCTGTGAAGACTGTTGGTATCTAGCTGTTAACTAACTGCAGAGGAAAAAAAATATAAAAAATGACTTTTTGCTTTGCTGTTTTTCCAGGTATATGACCTGACCCGTAAACAAGAAAGGGTCATTATTGGATCAGTGATAGGTGTAACCTGGCACAAATTAGTTTTCTAATAAGGTGCATTTCTTTATGCCTATCCCATGTTTCCTGTCTATTGATTATGGCTGAACAAGCAGAATTCAGTTTTAGTGTAATTCTGAAATGATGGTTTTCACACTAATATGTGTAGAGCTTGGCCAGTTCCTCATACAGCATAAACCAGTATGAGTCAGTATGGAATCACTTGTGCAGAAGTATGCTGATTTAAAACTTCTGTCAAAGGCAAAAATGCTACTAAAACAAGCAAAGCCTTTTGGGAGTAAAAAAAAAAAAAAAATTAAAACAAAAAAAATCACCCATCAACTGCTGTTTCTAACTATTTTTAAGGTTAATCTGGCTCCTGCTGCACTTACTCCATACACTTATTTATATTTGTAAGGCTTTACTCTTTAATTTTTACAGCTTTGGCCTTGTCTGACTGATTTATGAAGTGCTGGTGTAGATCTGCTACTTGCTGCATATCTCATGACCAGCAAAATAATAAGCCAGGTTAACGTTTACAGATCAGCATGATTTTTTTATTTGGTTCACCTGGAATAGTTCAGACATTAATGTTTTAAATGTTCTTCACATCCTGATATTTATTGGCTTAGGTAAGGTGTTTGGGGTTTTTATTTGTTTGCTTTCCTCAAGGTTTGTTGTTGGGGTTTTTTTTAATTAAATAAACTAAAACTTAGAGGATTCAAAGATGCTACTTGCAAGTCCTTTGGTCGCCATTAGCAGCTTAGAGCCTGGAAGATGCAGGCAGTAAAGTACTGAGCTCTGTTAGCGTCCCTATCCCCTTATCTTTGTCCTGTAGGCTGCAGGCTCTTTGGGCAAGGTGTCAATTGCTAGATGCCAAAATGGCCTAAATTTGAAATGCAAGATTTTTTTTTTTTTTTTTTTTAAAGGATTACTTTGTAATGCTAGCAGGAATTTCCATTTACTCTGCCCATAGCTTCTTGAGTTTCTTGTGGCAGCAAGAGGTGAGCTGGTGTTGCTTGTTCCAGGAAGCAACTTCTGCAGACTGACATTTAAGCAGAGCAACTTCTGTAATGTAACATTTAAGCAGTGTTAGAAAACAGAATATCTGCAAATAAAGGTTGCTTTGCCTGCACCAACTCATTTCCCCTTCTAGGACGATTTTTCACAAATTTGTGTGACTAATGCCAGACTCTGCACGGTGGTCAATTTTTGGAAGCTAAATCTTCATTGTATTTAAACCTTGTCCTGATGGAGCAGCTTTGGAAAGGAAAGGATGTTTGCTTTTCTGCCCTTTTGCATGTCACTGGAGACTTTGAGGTACACCTCAAAGCTAAGCTGACCTCTGACCAAACTTGGTAATGGTACCCTGTTATGCTCAAAAGGTGTGAGAGGGTCTTAACTAAGACTTCAGTTTCTAGGTGAGGAATGGTCTGCAGTGCTCCTTCTAGCTACGTTGCCACTTAAGAGACTGTAATTTGTTTGTGTTGGCTAAATGAAGCAGGTTGAACCAGAAAGTCAGAAGAAAATGGTGCCATAAATCCCTATTGAAACCCAAAGGTTATTCAGGTCCTAGAATCGGTTATTTTTTTTTACCCATAGATTGAAATAATTTCACATGTGATCACTTCTTTATTGCTTCCAATTAGGAACAATAGTGAATTCTTACAGTAGAAAAGAAATTATCCATCACCCAAGTGTTTTGAGGGATGGAGGAGTGCGCCTGATTCCTTATCTAAGTCTTGGAAGACCTTTGGTATTTTCCATTGTTACAAGGTTTCTTTCCCCTGACTTTGTTTTCTCCAAATGAATTGTTCCTATAAAGGAATTTAAACTCTGGATAATTATTGTTCTCTGTTCCAAAAGCTAATAAAAACAAAACTCAACAGTATGCAGTTGGAGGCCTATGGAAAAACTTGGGTGTAACACGCAAAGTAGAAAAACAAACTTTGCTGATGAGTCCAGGAAGCTACGATCACATTTTCCAGTTTTAACTGTATGTGTTGGTCCTAACTGGGAATGTTTCCTGTTAAACTGAATCTTTCCTCTCTATTTTATTTTGTAGTTGGTTTTTTATCAATAAACTGTGGACAGGAGGGGATAATAAATGTCAACGATACTTGTGTATGATCTCGAACACAGGGAAAGGATATATTTTTTGTAATATTTTGTAGGGATTCACGTTGCTTTGTGCTCTATAAGACTGGTAGGATTTGTTTGCTTGTTCCAGTAGCTGGCCAAAAGATTCTCTGGGAATGCTGTTAGTAAATGACCACATACCCTACAATGTGATATTTCAAATAGACCTGTTTCTTTGAATTCTGAGACTTTTCTTTCAGGCAACTCTTTTAAAGTGTACCTCCTTCCCTTCCGCTTTTCAACCTATACCTCTTCCTAGGTTCTCAGGGTGTGCTTTCTGATGTATCTGTTGCCTGTAAATGTTCTTCTGTAAAAGTTTTGATATCATTATTTTTTTCAGATTTTTTTGAGAAACTAAAATACATTTTTATTGCCAATTGTTTAGTAACAATTGAAGATTAGAGTTAGATTTGGCTGCTTATGGTAATCCAGATTTATGTGTGTTAACTGATATCAATGCTTTAATTTATTATAAAAGTGTTCAGAGCAGTTGGGATGGGTATGTGTCAATCAGTTCACCAGGTGAAAATCAAACCACCAAGGGAATCTTGTGTGTTTATCCTTTGTGTGTTTTATTACTCTTCATTTGAGCCCAGGGTAAGAATAACGTGTCGCTGCTCTAACCCTTTTGAAGAACTCCTTTATGTGAATTCTTCTTTAGGGTTTTTAAGGTTTCCTGTGGTGAATAGAAAGAACATCAAAAACTACATTCTGTGTGTTTGTTTGGGTTTTTTAATGGATTTTGTGTGTGTGCATGTGGTGGCTTAAGGTGGCATAGCTACTTATGGTTGTTCTTGTCAAGTAGAATTTGACCTGAGTTTATGAGGAGATCGATTACGTTCTTTTAAAGAGTTGAAGAAAAGTGGTGTTGTATACTTTTCTTATTGTTAGGTACTTTATATTCTGGAGAAGGCTGGTAATTTAATGAAAAGACTGTACCAATTCCTGAAGTGGTGTGAAGTGGTAGTACTGTGACTTCTAATCCTCTGAGAACGGGTAACTTTGTTGCAAAGACACCTTTAGGAATTCAGATTTGAGGACGCTGAAATACTCCCTTGCCTCAGAGGGATAATTCGACAGAAATGACAGGATTTCAGTCCAGTTCTGTGGTTCCAAGTTAATGGTGACTTTTGGTGCCGTTCCTCTCTGCAAAAAGGTCCCTGTGTGCCCATTGAAATGAGGGAGGCGGTCGAGACAAGATTATCCTGTCAAAAACGTATCCGCATCATTGAGAGGTAACGAAATCGCTGCCGGCGCAACGTGCGGTCCCTGCTTTGCGGCCAGTCGGATGCAGCCTTCTCCTGTGAAGTAGCAGGGTGCTACAGAGGGGTGAGACTTAAATCTTTCTTTTGCAAGTTTGAGGCTCAAATCCTGCAAAAGTGTCTTGTGTCAAGACTTTTCTTCCCATAGGTATCACAGATTTATGCTATGTGAGGACTGCTTGCGGCCCGCTCGAATGGGTTGTCTGTGTCCCTCACAGCATCCTTCTGGACAAGGTTGTCCAACTGTGGAATGAGCGGGTTTATAGTGCGCTGGGTGAAGAGCTGGCTGAAGGGCAGAGCTCAAAGGGGCATAGTGAATGGGGCTACCTCTGGCTGGCAACTGGTCACCAGCGGTGGTGCTCCTCAGGGTTCAGTCCTAGGGCCAGTTCTCTTCAATATATTTATCAACGATCTGAATGCAGGAATGGAATGCACCATTGGCAGGTTTGCTGATGATACCAAACTGGGTGATGCTGTTGACTGTCTTGAGGGACAGGGGGCCTTGCAGAGGGATCTAGATAGATTGGAGCATTGGGCTATGATTAATGGTATGAAATTTAACAAGCCCAAATGCCAGATTCTGCACCTCGGACGGAGTAACCAGTTGGGCACAAGTATAAATTGGGAGAGGAGTGGCTGGAGAGTGGCCCTACAGAAAGGGATCTGGGGGTGCTGGTTGACAGCAGGCTCAGCATGAGGCAGCGGTGTGCCCTGGCAGCCAAGAGGGCAAACCCCATCCTGGGGTGCATCAAACACAGCATAACCAGCCGGTCAGAAGAGGTGATTGTCCCGCTGTATTCAGTGTTGGTGCAGCCTTACCTTTTGAATATTGTGTGCAGTTCTGGGCCCCAGAATTTGAGGAGGATGCTGAGGTCCTTGAATGCATCCAGAGGAGGGCGACAAAGCTGGTGAAAGGAGCGGCCGAGGACTTTGGGCTTGTCTAGTTTGGAGAAAAGGAGGCTGAGGGGCAACCTCATGGCTCTCGACAGCTTCCTGAGGAGGGGAAGTGCAGAGGGAGGTGCTGATCTCTTCTCCCTGGTGTCCAGTGACAGGACGTGTGGGAATGGTTCAAAGCTGCGCCAGGGGAGGCTTAGGCTGGACATTAGGAAGCATTTCTTTACCGAGAGGGTAGTCAAACACTGGAACAGGCTTCCTAGAGAGGTGGTCGATGCCCCAAGCCTGTCAGTGTTTAAGAGGCATTTGGACAATGCCCTTAACAACATGCTTTAACTTTTGGTCAGCCCTGAAGTGGTCAAGCAGTTGGACTAGATGATCGTTGTAGGTCCCTTGCAACTGAAATAATCTATTCGAGTCTAGTCTATTATTTTCCTCCATATTTCTCTTCACTTCAGGTGTGGCATTTCACATAAGGAGTGAAAGGGTGAAGCGTACTGAATAGAAGGCCACATCAAGTGCCTTAGCATCTGGAAACAACTTGGCACTATGTTGGGGACACTACATGACTGACATAGCCCTTCCTCTTACACACACCTTCCAGCACAGCCTCTGTCCAAAGTTAGACAAGCTTCTCTGAGGCAGTTCTGTCTTTGCCGTTGTGTTCTCCAGTTATGATTGAAATGTTGGAAGATATTAAAAATAATCATCAGAGCTGGGATATTTGAGGAAGTGTCTTTGTTATTTTCTTGTTTATTTTTTTTTTATTTCGAGCCTTCATACATCAAGAAATGATGCTAGCAAGGCTCATCTCAGTCTTCTGTGAAGCAGTTTCCTTGCCAACCTGAAGTACCTTCTGGTGATGACACCAGGGACTGGAATTGGCTAATTACTTCAACAGCAATTAAGCAGCTCTGTTGTGGTGGGTTTTATTGCCCCCAACTGTTCTTTGAGAAAAATGTTCCTCCTGACATGTTACATTTCAGAAATTTGTTTACTGAAAGAGTGGTCAAGCATTGGAACAGGCTGCCCAGAGAGGTGGTGGAGTCACCATCCCTGGAGGTGTTCAAAAAACATGTAGACGTGTCACTGTGGGACATGGTTTAGTAGGCATGGTGGTGTTGGGTTGACGGTTGGACTGAGGATCTTAGAGATCCTTTCCAACCTTAATGATTCTATTCTAGTTTTACTTTCATTAAAGAATAATCCAGCCACCAAGCCAGGAAACCTGAAATTAGTTATTACTCTACCCTTAATTGGTTTAGTGGTGGACTTGGTAGTGTTAGGTTAATGGTTAGACTTGATGATCTTAAAGGTCTTTTCCAACCTAAATGATTCTATGATTCTATGAAGAGGAGTCAGTGACCTTGGGTAAATACTGATCGTTTTTACCACAACTGACTGCCAAGTCTATTGATAATGATTATTTCTGGGTCACAGGTGTTACTGCCTCTTCTCAGGTGGCCTGTTTTCCATGCTGGCAGCTGAGATACCTGTCAAAGGAACTCTTTTCTTTCTATTTTCTCTCTAAATATGGTATATGTGGGCTTAGTTGAGGAATGACCCTCTTGTCTGTTCCCGGTTTGGTTTACAGGTGCTGTTACTCTAAGGTGACTTAATGCAACAGCACCTTCTTTTGGATGGACTGTTTCTTTATGCAGTATTAACTAGCTCACCCAGTGTAACCCTAAGCTTTCTGTGAGGCAACATACCTTGTTCCGGAGTGACGTTGATTTAATTACATCTTTAAACCAATACAGCTGTGTTGAGCACTTCTGATTACACTGCAAGAACTTTTTGGCCATGGGGAAAAATTAATGCTAAATTTCTATAGGAATCCTCCTAGTTTCTTATTTTTTTTATACTGTAGATTTATTTTTCAGATTTTAATTTCCAACACTTTAACCGTATCAGCAATTATTGAGTTTTGTCAAATTGTTCAGTGAAAATCTGGTAAGCAGATTTGAGGACTATTTCTTTTTTTAATACTAAATACATAATGTCTTAAAATGGCACATGGAAGTTTGATCTTTTAGAAAGGAGTTGCTAATTCCAGTGATGTTTCCAAATCGGGAATAGCTACCAGGCAGGCTTTACATTGCGTGTGCCTACTCTTACTGAAATTAGCTAATGTAAAATGAAACCTGATAGGTTTTGTTAGAAAATAAAAGAATATGAGTTACACTGAGAAAAAATTTTGTTTGAGTCTTACACTGTCATATAAATAGTTGGTTTTTTTTTTTTTTTACCAGGTAGAAACATATTTTACTGTCTGAAATTCAAGTGGACAAAAAACTAGTAAGAAATTGCGCACATTCTGAATGCTATAGTACAATTTTTTTATATTGAAAAGAAATTTTGTCTTCTAAATAACTCACACTTCTATATACTCCTAAAAGATACCCGCTAAGAAAAAAAGGTGTAGGTTAAAAAAAGATCCCAGTAATCCAATGTGTTTGAATGGTGAATCTGTCACCAGATAACTTGTGCATGGAGATGAAAGCATCGTCCACGTGCCACCTGAGGAAGTCTGTGGAAGGGGATGCTTGTCACGTGAGAACTTCATGTCCTGCATGGCCAAGCATTTTTGGCAGCGCCCTTTCCCTTTCCTGCCGCTTTGAGCCCTGTGCTGCCTGGGAGGTTTCGCTCTGTTCCCCTTAGCAGCTGTGGATGGCAGTGACGCATCCTCTTGTTCCTGTCTGTCACCTGCAGTAAGTAGTGTTCTCGGGGGAAAAAAAAAAAATTCATCATTCTTTCCCTTTTGGTTCATAGTAACCCTGTAAGCTAGAAATTTGTAGGCAACTGGACAGGAACATGCTCAGAATTATGTAGTGTTAAACTATTGCCATTAGGTCAAAAAATTGATCTGTGGCTGCTTCTTTATATACCGGACCATAGCTTTGGTCAGACACAGCATGGTACAGAAATGCAGAACTCTGATTAAATAGTAAATGCTCCAGTACGGATGTTGTTATTGTTCAACAGGAATGCCTAAGAATATGCCAAGTATTGAACCGCATTGTAAAATGGGGGTAGATTTTCAAAGTCAGCCTGCAAAAAGTGTTAGTTGGCTATTAAAAATGTTCCTGGCTTTCGAAAGTACAGTTTTGTTGGCATTTGAGAGACGGGAAAAGTATTACGTATCCTGAGTCTGAAGATTATGAATAAGTAGATGTAAAAAAAAAAATAAAGCTGCAGAGTGACCTGACTTTTTCTGCATGTGTAGAGTAAGTGTCGACCTGTTTAATAACTTGTGCTCTAGCCACTGCTGTAGTGCAAATGTTTCTCAAAATGCAGAATTGCAAATTGCCATCAGACAAATGCAATGCATTGGGTTATTGAGATGATGATAGTTATTGGTGTGTTTTCCCTACAGATGAAGAGGAAAGCATTTATTTTTCATAAAAGCATGGTGTGCTATAAACATAATTACATACAGACATACAGCATAAGTTATATGAAATTACAGGACAAGCATTACGGAGGGATGTAATTTGCAAGGAAGTTGAATATTGATGAAAGATAGTTTTTCTTATGGGCAGCCTCCTCTGAGAGTATTAATTTAGTGTGCAGCTTCATTTTTAAATGAATAATAGATAAACAAAATAATGCTTGCTTTGCCGCATGCTTGTATTTTATTTATGTGTGCACACATGGTCCACTCTAATTAAGCACAGCTCTTTATGGTTTATTTATTTGTTCTAGAGAGGCTGCTTAGTATTTGAGAGAAACAGTAACGATGTGTCTGACCTTTGCAGTGGCTGTGTTATCGGTAAGATGGGTTTTGCAGGAGCCTGCAAGAACAGTTAAAATAGCAGCTTGATCTTTTTCTCCATTTGCTGGAACATGCTCAAGAGACCTGATAGCACAAGGAAAAACAAAAAAAACCAAACCAGTAAGTGGTTAAAGAGTATTTTCTTGTGTTTTTAGATCTCAGGAGGATGCTACTTGACAGGCTGAGTTAAAGGGTTCAAAACTTTGTTTCTTTGCTTTTTGTTGTGGTCTGTGTTTTATTACCAAACCACCAGGGTAGTATTTCACATGGTGAATAGTTGTTTGGTTGTTTGGGTTTTTTTAATGCCAGTGCAAAGAAATAAATGTAAATGGGGGTGGAGACCAGTCCAGGTTTTAAGTTTTACAGAGTATGGATAAGTGGGCATGACTTTCTTGTGCGGTGGTCTTGTAGTGGGATTTGGCGCTAAACTTCCTAAAAACACATCTGGTATGTACACGCAAATTTTATCACCTCTCCCTTTTTTCAGGCCTCTGCTTAATACAGATTCCCACCTCTTCTTAGAAAAGCATCCCCTGAGCCTGTGCCGTGGTGAGGAGCTCGGTGCTGGCAGTTCCACCCTGGCGCTCTTTCCTCCTCCTGCCTCTCCCTGGTGGGCTCCTCTCCCAGCTCCATGCTCTTGCCTGTTCTGCCTGCTGTGTGCACAGCTGCTGTCTGATGAGGCTCTCAGTTTTATTTCAGATGAAAGCAAAGATGAAAGAAAAAAAAAAAAAAAAGGGAGAGAAAGAGTTATTTGTTGCAAGCACTCATAGAATCATAGAATCGTTTAGGTTGGAAAAGACCTTTAAGATCATCCAGTCCAACCATTAACCTACACTACCAAGTCTACTCTAAGCCAATCAAGGGTAGACTAGACTAAACCATGTCCCGAAGTGCCACATCTACCCGTTTTTTGAACACTTAAATAGCATAGGTTTAAAAAAAAGCAGAAAAAGAAAGCAGGTATGGAGAAGCTGATGGACACCTGTGTATTCAGATGGTAATGTTCCTATATATAAAGCAATGGAAATTTATAAATATAACAAACATTTAAAGGATTTTGGTTGATCCAGGCATTTGTAGGTGGTACCAGTAAAGAACAATGTTTAACTGACTTCCCCATGAACATGACCATTTCTTACATTGTTCTTCTGTGGAAGCTCTGTGTATGCGTACATACAAAATTAATATTCTCATAATGGAAGATGCAATTTGTGCTCTATTCAGTCGCTCATGTTTTTGCTAATTAATCATTAATCATCTGCTGTTGGAACAGTATCTTTTTTCTTTAATTAGCCACTGGTACATGTTTGTTAGAAATCTGCCTGCAGAGCTCTTACAGTGCTGCAGTGTATGCCATATTTTTCTCTTAATCAGTAGGTAACTTTTCATAGTTTTTGCTTGCTTGCTTGTCTGTTTATCTTTACAAACGTAAAAATCTCCTTTCACCATACATGCATATATGGTAGTTACATCAAAGTAATAGTATGTTGCATAGGTTTTTACACCATGATACCTTTGAGGAAGAGCAGAGGTGGTTGTCTTGCAAAGGAATGCAAGCTAATGGTACATGCTGCTTCTGGCCAAACTGATTGGAGATAACAACTTTTCCCTCGCCGCCTTCCTCCATGCAGGAAATGCAGGATCATTAGGACTAGCTAGCCTTCTGGGCTTTTGGGTTTGGGGCTTGGGGTTTTTTTTGTTGTTTTGGGGTTTTTTTGTTTGTTTGTTTTTTCAGAAGGAGAATGGAGGCTTGAAGAACTGCTAAGTTCTCATTCACCTTCCTTCTTCTTGCAATGATTATTCTTTCTCTGTGTTGCATAATGAATTGTTTATAGCTCTCATATATAGCTGTCTTGCTTTTGAGGGTCTGCTGCAGATATATGTGAAAGATGGACAAAGCACGTAACCTCATTTTTGTGAGTGTCATGGGATAGGCTTAACTGCAGTAGCTGCAGAAAGCGGGGTGAAGTTTTGGTCCTTAACAGCCTACCTCTTATCATAGAAGTACCATTCAAAACAAACTAATTTAAAGCAGTCTAGGAGTTCTTGTCAACTGAGTGAGATCATCATCACAGATCTGTGGCAGGGGCTTTCCAGAGCTGAAGGCTGTCTTTTAACTTCATTGTTGGTTGTAGGCGTCATTGCTTCAGGAGAATCCCTGTGGTGTCAGGGATGTCGTAAACGTCCACCTTCTCCCCCTTTTGTCCCACATTTAAGTCCGAGAGCAGTCGGGCTGCAGTGTATTGCAGACACACATTCATTAGTCCACACTGGACTGCTTCAGTGAATGGACTGCTGGAGCTAGGGCAGCAAAAAGGAGGGGAGGGCGGGGAGGAAGATGTTTGTGTTTAAAATATCTGTGGAAAATAACTGCTGCACAAAACGAAATTTTTTTTTACTACCTGCTCTGTTACTTCTGGTAGTGTAAGTGAAGAGTTCTTGGCTTGGGCTTTAAATGACGTGCGTGGTTTGTGGGCCGTTTCTGAAGTACGCTGCTTGCGAAGCGAGAAGAAAATTGAAGCTAACAGGTACATCGATCCGCTGCGTTAGGGTTTCGTGTCTCGCAATGTAGCAGAGCTGCCAGTAAGACGCTCCATGGGAGACAAGGCCCTTTGGCAGGGATGGGGTTGCGCTGCGGACGCGGCCAGCTGAGAGCAGCCCTGCAGCCACCTCCTCTCCCCACTCGGAGCTGCCCAACAGCCGGACCCTCCTGCAGCTGTGGCAGGGATCAGCAGAATTACCCCGTGGCTGGCGAGGCAGGCAGTGCCTAATGCCACTCCCGACTGACCTGCAAGGGGAAGGGGGTTAAGCTGGGATAACGCTCCAGGCTCATCCTGGCAGCTGACAGCATCACCTCCGAGCCGTCTCCCTCCAGCTGGCTCCGGGAGAGCCAGAGCGGGAGCAGCTGAAGTTTAATGTGCACCTCAGACCTTACTTGACGGCAGCATGCAGCTCGCTAGTCGCTGCCGCGTTGCTAGGGCAACCCGCCTATTTATTCATGTATTTCCAACTTCAGTCTGATACGTCCCCTGCCCTGCCTTTGCTGGAGTGGTCTGTTTGGCACTCGGGCGTGCTTTGATAGGCTTCGAATGTATCTTGCGTAGCCAACTATTACTTATGCAGGGAAGACATCTTCCATCCCGCTACCTCAAGTTGCTAGAGAGAGGTCTGTCTTGGATTTTAGCATTTTAATTGGAGTGTATCTAGGCACGTCCATGCCCAGAAATTAAATATTGCGCTTTTTTGTGCTTTATGCTCTTAATGGAAGGGAGCGTTATATCAATGTTCTCTAGTGCTACTAGAGCAGTTTAAGCTCCATTCCCTTCTTACCCTGATATTCTCTTGCCTTTTTGAGGGCTTGTTTGAATGTATCTTCCTGTAAATATGGCCTAAATCTTCCTCTCAATTTTTTGTAAGCGTGAATTAGTTGTTCTGGCATGCATGAATAATGTAGCCTGCAGAATACATGCACTCTGACGGTATCTTTGATAATCTATGTACAAGTTAAACCACAAATTATAAGAGGCAGTAGAAAACTCATGTTGATGCTGTTTTGCAGCAAAGATGTCCTTTGAAATGTGGTCATTATCAGCAATAGAGGCTTTACTGTAAAAAGTGACCAGATATTTTTGTTTTTTTCCATTCAGCTGTCCCATTTCCTCCAAGTCACCGGCTCACAGCTAAGGAAGTGTTTGATAATGATGGAAAACCCCGTGTGGATATCTTAAAGGCACACCTTATGAAAGAAGGGAGACTGGAAGAGAGTGTTGCTTTGAGAATAATAACAGAGGGAGCTTCAATTCTCCGCCAGGAGAAAAATTTGCTGGACATAGATGCACCAGTCACAGGTTAGTATGGAGTTATGATGATGGAGGGGATGGTTGCTGGTTTGGGACACGTTAAGTAATGCATTGCTGTATGTGGCTTCCTAAGGAGCTGAAAGGAAGCTTGAAAATCATTTGTTCTCTTCAATACTTGATTCTCTCTTTGTCTGCTACCACCAGGACAATGGAGGCCATCAAGCAGGTTGTAAATTAGAGGAAAGGATCACCTCTGCTGAGCCCTTTCTGTTTCTAAGGCAGAGAACATTTTTAGTCTTTAGGAGAAGATCAGAAGAACTTTCTTGAACTTGAAAAGTTATCTGGCCTTTTGCACCAGGTATTAATTCCATAGTTTTATAGATGTCATTTACTGTAGTAGCACTGTTCAGACATACAGACAGCGTTGGGCTCTGAAGGAACAATGGTGTCAGAGTAAATGGAAATTTTAATTAAATGCTAAGGAAAATAGTGAGTGCAGCAAAAAGGAAAAAAAAATTAGCAGAATCCCAGTTTGTGTTGCCTGGGGGATTAATGAATTGTGCTGGTTGCAGAACCCATCCTGCCCTTGACTATCAAACACTACCACCCACTCATTAATCCTCAGGAAATGCTTTATACTTTGAATTTCCTTCTCTAATTATCTCCTGCCTCCGACTGCATTCTGAACTTATGAATGCATTTGCTTGCTTTAGTGTGCCTCCTCCCCTGTTTTGTTGTTGTTATCGGATATGAATGCACTTTTGGCAAGAAATCAATCTGTGGCATAGAAAGTTAGCTGTGGGGCAAAAGAGAACTAATTTCAGACAGTTTAAACGATGAAACCAAACCATAAAACCTGATTTAAGAAGGCAGGTCCTTTTGTCACTTTTGTTTCTGGAGAGCCCTGACAAAATTAAAAGAAATAGGTTCATCTGCTGCAGGAGAAGGGTTACCAGTCTTTATTATCAGTACTGGTAGCATTCACCAAAAACTACACAGAAGTAGCAAAACCTTTGCTTTCAGGAAATGTTCTCTGAAACTGAAAAGCATAGTGTCTGGACTAGAATGATGCACAAATTATTAAACCTTGTCATTTTAAAAATGATGTCCAAATAGAGGATTGTAGCTTAACCTGGAGAGGCAATGTGTATCATCTTTTACGTAATAATTAGCTTGACATGCTGCTGTACAATTCTGATGGAAAAGATGTCAATCATGTTGCAGCTCATGGATGAATAAAGGAAATAAGACAAAAGATCCCCCAAGTAGACTGAGAATAAAGTTCTACAGACATTTTCATTGGCACTTCAGGATAAATGGAAGAAGCTGTAGAGGTGCAATACCATTGTCCATGACCGAGTGGCAGACATGCAGAAATTCTACCTTTGTGTGGCCTTTGTCTCTTTTTTGAGTGTGATTTTTTTAAAAAATCCATTGCGAGATGTAGACTGTAGGAGAACAGGTCTGGTGTGCTGTGTCCCAACTGATTTCCATAAGTCCATGTTTAATGTTCTCTTTCGAATTTTTCTCTTTAAAAATTATTTCTTAAATGCTTTTGAAGGTATCGGAATTGTTCTGAACTATGTTTTGGAGATTAATCTCCTGAAGGTTACCCCATTGTATAACACTGGTATAATTTAAGTCTTTGATTCTTTCTTCAGTTGAGCCTACATCTTGCTTTGTTCCCGCTTTTGAAATTATTCTCCTGCAGTGATTATGATACTGCAGCATTCTTCAGGGTGGCTGGTAGCTGCTTTCTTTTAAGCTAGCGTAGGAAAGCTGGGCTCCTAATGCTTGTTAGTGGGGTAGCTGAGAAGTGCTAATGTTCTGTATGAACAAACATGAAAGCTGGAGTTATGAAAGTGATCATCAAAAGAAGGAAAAAAAATAAATTGTGAGGAGGAGGTTGGGAAAGCTTGTGAGGCGTGTTGTTGTGGGCCTGACAATTTTCTTTGTATGAGTAGTATGACAGCAGGTGACTGGATAAAGAGAATATCAATTGACCAATGATGTGGTGGAAGTGCAAGGTATACAGGCAATCAAATAACTATGGAGCAGAGGAAAGCTTTTTTCAAAGCTATGGAAGAACAAACAAAACAACTGATAGAGTGGAGAAGAAAATAAATTTTAGATTTTAGACATGGTACACAGTCTTGTTGAAGAGTGACAGTCATAAATATTAGTATGGCATCCTTTGTGGGAGGTGCATTCATCTTTTAGAAAAATATCCCTGTAGCTGGTTAGTGAGCTGGTGATCATCAAAAAGCAGAGAGGTGGAAGAGCTTAACTTTATAGGTAGGAGCACTGTGGATTAGTACAGTGGTATACTTGATAAAACTTTTCAAGTTTTTAAACATTTTTCTTAAAGCCTTGTGCACCCATCCCTCAGTTTGAAATTTCTCTTGTGTTTATTTTAATGGGTGTCCTGGTTTCGGCTGGGATAGAGTTAATTTTCTTCCTAGTAGCCGGCATAGTGCTGTGTTTAGGATTTAGTATGAGAATAATGTTGATAACACACTGATGGTTTAGTTGTTGCTAGGCAGTGCTTACACTAGTCAAGGACTCTTCAGCTTCTCGTGCTCTGCCAGGTGCACAAGAAGCTGGGAGGGGGCACAGCCAGGACAGCTGACCCAAACTGACCAAAGGGCTATTCCATACCATATGATGTCATGCTCAGTATATAAACTGGGGAGGTTGGCTGGGGGGCAGCGATCGCTGCTTGGGGGCTGGCTGGGCATCAGCCAGCAGGTGGTGAGTAATTGCATTGTGTGTCCCTTATTTTGTATATTCTTTCATAATTATTATTATTACTACTTTGTCTTCCTCTGCTGTCCTATTAAACTGATTTTATCTCAACCCAGAGGTTTTACTTCACCCCCCCAATTCTCTCCCCCATCCCACTATGGGGGGAGGGTGAGTGAGCGGCTGTGTGGTGCTTAGTTGCTGACTGGGATTAAACCATGACGAGGGGTGAGATAAATGTCCTCAGAAAAAATATCAGAGTTCTGTTTATAAGTAAAGTCATGTGAAATGAAGTGGGTACGTAGAAGACCTGGATTTGAAGGAGATGATGATTTGTATAATGGGGGGGAGGCATGCAAAGAGGCTTAACGTGAATGCACAATTCATTGTTTTACATTTATGTATAAAACTTACTCTGTGTCTGTGGTTAGCTGGGAGCTGTGATTGTCATTTTGAGTTAATACATTTTGTTTTCAAATTTGGCAAGGCTATAAGCCTTTTGAAGCATTGCTGATTAATTCATTGCTACCTTAGCTCAAATTCTCATTGTTTGCTACATACATATGTACATGCATGCATGCATAGTTTGCTGCAGTTCTGGCTTACAACCAAGGTGAGCTATTCCTGCAGTTGTTACACAGGGCTGCTGTTTGCTGGGTATGAATCTGAACAGAGCCTGAACAAAGAAGAGACTCCAAGTCCTCTGCTATCAGGACTCTTCCTGCATCTGGGAAGTGTTGCGGCAGCTTTGTCTTGACTTGTGAATGTGAGTTGGGAAGGATGGAGAGAATTGGGTCAAAAAAAGTGAGTGTATTGAGGGGAAGGCTGAAAGTAGGGATGAAAAGTGGTGATGGGGGCTGTTCAACAGACAACAAGGAGGTGGTTGAGACTGGCCACCTGCCCTGAAGACATAGAGGTGAAAAGCTTGGGAGACAAGGAAATGGCCAAGAGGCTGAGTCAGAGGTTGACAGAGGATGGCTGGGCAGGTGAAGCACGAAGATGAGCAAGAGGTTGACAGGGTATTGGGACTAGCTGGGCAAGGCCTGGCTGCAAAGTGACAGCTGTGGTAGAAGCAGTTACCAGTACAGACCTGTCTCATGACTGGCAGCAGTGAGGGGCTGGCAGAAGGGTTGTGGGGTCACTGTGTTTCCAGTGTGGGGAAGAAGCGAGCCAGGTACCCTGGGCTACCAGGATGCTTTCCAGGTGCCTGCAGCACCGTGGGGAATGCCCATGCCAGCCTTCACCCATCAGGCAATGGGCAGACAGCAAGGGGGCAGGGAGCCACCTTCCACAGATGGATTGTTCCCAACTTCTTCATCTGTACCCTCTTCTCTTGGAGGCATGTGGTCTTCATCTTGAGCTTGTGGGTTTAATGAGGTTGATCTACCCCACTAGACTACAGCTGTTCAGTGTTCAGAGGAAAGATGTCTCTATGGCAGCCTTAGAATTTCCAGTCCTGTTTTATGTTCATAACAGTATAGTGACACATGGAGAAATTGGCTCATTTCTAATTGTTTTTTTCTAGAAGGCTAAGGAAGTATATCTCTGAACCTCCCTGATGGTAATATTTACTGAAGTCACGCTCCAAAGAACAGTTGGGAATGCCAGATTTCGAATTGCCTGGGTAGCTTTATGTGGCCTTATTATATAGGTTCATTACTATACAGAGCAATTCTGGGCAAATGACACTACCCTTTGCATGATGATTGACTAATTACCTGCTTGGTTTTATGGGCCCTCACTTCCAGATCTAAAATCTGCAGTTCTTAAGTACTGAACACTCTTAACTGCATGCCAAGCATGTGTCCCTTTGACTTCAGTGCATGGGTAACTTTCTCTGTGCATGAGTATACGTGTATACCTCTGTATATTATAGAATTATCTACAAAATGGTAAGTTCTTCGGGTTTTTGAATGTGTTATGTCAGAAAACCAAATTTAGGTAAAGCCTTTGATGGCAATGTTGCCTTGCTTGGCTCCCAGTCTGTAAAATGGACCCTTTAGCTCACCTGTGTTTTGAAGACAGTAATTCACACGTCTTTTGAAGTGATGAAATACTGCTATATTGACTGGTGTTGAAAGTATGTAAGCAAGCTAATCACGCTATCTTCAGAATAAGGTTTGTAGAAGTTTTGTAACTAAAGCATATTTCACACTAGTGAAGACAATACAACTTGCAAGTTGTGTGAGTATGGTTCATTCTGTCTACTGCATGGAAAAGAGCAGAAAGTGGCCATATAAACAAGGAATTTGTAGCATAATGCATACGCAAGAGAGGTTGTACTTGAAACTTTAATTCTGTCATATCCTAAATATGGAGTTCTTTTTTTTTGCCAACATTTCTGGTGTTCACTTTAATTAGTAGGTGTATGATTTCTTGACATTAATGGGCCTCAGTTCACCAGTCCTTTTCAAAGCAACCAAACCTGTGCTTTTGGAACACGATAAATTGTTGTTTTCCAACATCTACAAAAATTACCAGCTTACAAGAGGGGCTGGGATTAAAATACAAGAACCCAAAGGTCATATTGCAGAATTTGATTTCAACAGCAAAGTAGCTGATGACAGCAGCCAATTCCAGCTTCACAACTAGATCTAATTTTGAAGTTGGCCCTGTTTTGAGCAGAGCAGGTTACGCTAGATGACCTTCCCACCTTAACTTTTCTATGATTTTAGTTTATACCTCCTTAAATGACATACTTAACTACAGGGTAGGCCTAGAACTCTAAGTGGTGTGTTTGTCTAGTATCTGTCATTGTGTGTCTTTGCTTTTACCTTTTGGATTATGTTTCTTGAGGACATTGTTAGATTTAGAGATACTGAATGAAAATAGCATGGTATCTCTTGCACATATGACTGCACAAGTGAATAAGCTTGTAAGAGATGTGTGGTAGTGAGATGTGTATTGGTGTTTTTAAGGTAAGTCTTTTTTCCCTGTTGATATCTATTTTAAAATTAACATGTGCTCTGTTTCTTCTTGTAACATGACAGCTCTCATTTTGTGTACTCAGCGTGCACTCCTTCTGGTTAGTCTCTGCTCATTGTTATTAACAAGAGTTTTCTCTAGTAAACTAAGAACACAAAAGCCTAAGCCATATGCATCTTTATAAATCTGTGCTTTTTTGCATATGGTACTTATGTAATGTATGAGCATTACCCAGGCAGCTGCCTGCGTACAGATGTTCTCAATTCTGTTTGCATGGGTGCTAGCACCAGCAGTGGCAATGACAACGGTTTCTGACCCGGTGACGCTAGCCAGCCCATGTGCAGGCACAGGGGGCAGCATCTGTCAGTCCCCCATTTAGAAAAAATGGAAAATAGGTAAAACAAAGATATACTCTTGTTCTAAACCTTCACATGCTTCATTGAGAAAGCCCTGACCGTGCTATCCTGTGTTTAGAGCTTTCTGAAACGCCAGGTACACGCAGCTTGATATGTGAAGATAGGTGAGCACTGGATGAAGACAGAACAAAAGCTTATTGTTGCAGTGTAGAAACTTCTATAAAAGAAAGGGAAAGTGTCTCAGTCTCTGCAGGTCTTTTCCTTGGCCATATTGTTTTCCTCTACTAGTCCTGGTTTTTGCAGCTCCCGTGTTTATGGGTGTGGTAGATGCAAGGAAATCCCTGTTGCTTGCAAAGCCTTCCTTGCTATTCCCCTTGCATCGCATAATGTAAGGTAGGGCGCGTGTGTATTTCTGGTAGGTATATAAGTACCTGCCTTGTGCATGCTAAGGGGGAATACGCCCACTTGCAGTTTCATTATAGTGTCTTTAGGTAAAAAATTCCATTGGCTTGGTTGAATGTCAAAGCAGTGTGGAAATACGACTTTTAAATACTTGAATTTCCTGTAATGTTTGTATTGTAGCGAGCATGCTGAGAGTTTTTGCAATTTGAACTCTAAATTGATGGGGGGGAGAGGTTGCAGGCATCTGGGGATAGCCTGTGTGGGAAGAACTGTGGCAACTCTAGTGACCTTTGGAAACCTTTCCACACTTAAGTAATTTAATTTATACTCTAAACCTGATGTACCATGATTACTGTTGAGGAAACTATTGAATTTCCACTGTTATAACTAAAATATTTAGTTTTGTGTCATGAAAAAAGCATTTACATGATCAAATTGTAAAATTTCATCTTGAGTGGCTGATATCTTCAGACTCCCAAGTCTAAAAGCTTTAATGCTGGCTTGAAGTCTAGGTGTCTGCAGCTTCTGACGGTAAGTGTTAAACAGAAGGGTTATTCTTTTCCCTTCTTTGCCATAATGCATTCATTAAAGTTATCTTTAAAAAGTGTCTTTAATATTGTTTGTGATACCAAAAGTAAGTCATGGGGTCTGCCCTCCAAACAGGGTGCTGGTTACAGTACGACACTTTTTTCTGTATCTCAGCCAAGTAGTGGTATCTTTCAGTTGCAAGTAACTTCTTTAGCTGCTTTAACTGTATTGCTAGTCATTCTGAAAACATGCTGGTATTTTGTTTATTCTAGCCTTAAAATGCCTGAGACTCCCAAATGTTCCTGGTATAACTACATCAGTTTGAGTTTCTGCGTTATACTGGTATACATTCCCTGTGTGGACCAGTAACACCTGAGAACTGGACACTTTTCAGCAAATTATTCTCACTCTCAGAATAAATTGCCTGCAGTTAATTCTCCTTCATTACAGGAAAATTAACTTCGGCTGCAGTGAGGTAAATGTTAGTTTCAAATAAACTTTGACTTGTTTCTTTCTTAAATATCAATTCACGATCTTGTTTGCATAAATAATAAGACATTTCAACAGAACAGGTTGAAACCATGGAAGAAGAGGAAAGGGAAAGTACCAAAAGCACCATCTGCTCTTGTGTCCTTCTTGAAAACAAATGACAGTCCAATTCTTTTTACATGCCGGTATAAGGCAGATGTGTTCTCTGCCTTAATAAATGAATTGGACTTTATGAAGAAATATTTGCCATAATTTTTTAAAATGTGTTAGATATACTCTTTTCTCAACGTACGCGTGAGCGCAGTTTGCTGTTGCAACAATTATTTCCCTTTACATATCACTGTTGAATATGCTATTAAAATACAGAGAACGTGCATGTTTAACTCCTGTTAAAAATAATTTATGGTATAAACATACTGTTGAACAGCTAAAGTGAACTTGATTGGATCCTTTAATTGGATTGCTGATGAAAACTGACACTGCTCCAGCTATTTTGCATGCTTTATTGAGAACTCATAATACACCAAATCACTTGTGGCTTAAAAACTGGGACTTCTGAAAGAAGGTGAAGAAGTAAGGCTGTATGTATTCAAATTTTTTTCTATCTGTTTTTTCCATAAATGCTTCTGTGGGTTCCAGATATGGATTGAAATATGCCTGCCTGCATCCCTGGGAGAACAAAGTGATTGCATCTTGTAGCTTAATTGAGCTGCTTCAGACATGAGCATCTGACATTTTGGCAGAGCTGATGTTTTCTAGTAGCAGCTGCTTAAATCTATCATTATTGCCAAGACAGTGGATACTACGGACCGTATTCTTTACAACTACCTCACTTGTTCTTATAAATAATCCATCTACAGTTAACTTGCTTTGGTGCAAAAATTATAGTCAAATAAGCCAAAGGGAACGTGAGATGCCCGTCAGGTATGGAGCTTAATTTGATGCTGTGAAATGGAGGATCAAATATGTACTGGGGTTCAAGTCAGCACAGAAATTGCATTGATTAAAAAATAACCACCAGCAAAAATACAAAAACAACTGCTTGCAAATACCTAAGTCTTTAGGACTTTGTTCTTACCATCTTTTATTTAGTGGGTGGGTGCTGCTTCATCATGTAAATACTGACGGCACAGCGTAGCATGTTGGCACTTCTCCTAGGGCTATTCCAAGAAGACACAGTACATCATAGCAGCAGTGTTTATTGTAGCTTCTCAAAGATTTTTCTGAAACTTGTAAATCAGGTTTTTTTATTTGCTTTGCCGTTACGTAGTCAGTGGCACAGCTTGAGTTAGAACTGGGCAGTTCTGGGTCTTTGACACTTGGATTCTTTTTTGAAAATAACCATGATGTTTGCACTGTGTAATCCTCATTAGAAAGAAAGAGATCCTTTGTTCTTGTCTTTTGTGTTCTCTTAGCTTTGCCTAGTTATTCCTCCTTTTGATTCTGGCCTCAGGTTAATTTAACTCAATCTTAGGTCGTAGTTTATATTGGCAAGGGGTGTGCAAATGCAGTGGGATCACTGCTGAAATCGCAGCCACCCACGTTCCTTCCTCCCCCCTTTTGGATGGAGGAGCTACCAAAATGAGTAAGACCTGGAAGGGGGCAGAGGGAAGTTCCAGCATATGTTTGCCTTCCCCCCGGCCCCGCCCAGCAAAACAAAAATCTACCAGTCGCGCATAAACCGATGTTCCCCACTTTGCGTGCGTGTGTGTGAAATAATACCAGATCATGATTTATATGTGCGTGAGGCTGGAAGGGGGTTGATTCTGTCTTAATGACACCGTACCTGCAAGAGCTGTAGAGCAGCCATAGTCTGGAAATCAAGCTGGGAACAGCTATGGGAGAGAAGAAAAGGAACTGGAGGAGTGCAAGGGGCGGACTAATAGCAAGACAGAGACAAACAGCGTTTTGTGTCAGATTATCATTGCCACTTGGAGGTACCTCTGTGTTCGTCTGATTTGGGGATTGCTGTACAGATGTGTGCCCTTCTTGTTTAGAGTCCGGTTGTGCTTTTGGAGCTAACACCAGCTGTCTCTTGCCTTCATCTGTGCTTGACATTTGTGTGTCTAACCTTTCACCAAAACCTGACTGTGAAGCACTGGCAAGTGCAAAGGAGATAACTAGCAGGTTCATTCTCAAGAGATATTATAAACATTACTTGTCATCACTTAGGAAGAGCATAACTCAGAGAACATTAGAAGTTGGAAATGATGCTTCTAGAAGTATGGTATTCTGGGATGGGTTGTTCTTCTACTTCTTCCTGCATTTAGATGCTTTTTCATTAGCATTTTACTTGTTCTAAAAAATACTACTAGACGTGAGACAGATGCTTTATCTATTTGGTTTTCTGCAGTTTATTTAGGTAAAACATTTATAGAATAATTTCTAAGTGTATATAATATCCTCTGTGAAGATTTTGCCTTTTAAAATGAAAAAAATCTGCTATAGTTCAAAACATTTTAATTTTAAAAAAATCTCATATTTTTAAATTGTCTTTACACTCCATAAAATCCATGCTCTCTAAATAAATGCACCAATTGTGAAGATTAATTGTTCTGAACAGGAGCATGTCTTCAATCTGCAGTTGATTTTGGAAAGTCTTGGTAAGTGTCACAGAGGAGTGTGGCAATAGTGTGTGTGACTTGTACTGGTAGTGTGTCAAGCCATAATATTTTCTTCATTATGTCATTATGTGCCTTTTTTTAAGGCATCAAATCATTAAATGGTGAGTTTCAAATTGTTCTTTGGTGCTGTCTCCAGAATGTCTGTGTTGGCTTCTGCTTCTCTATTCTCTTACGTATGGGCATCTAGATCGAGTTGAAATTCATGTATTGATACCACTTGGGATGCTAATTACTTCCTGAGAAAATATTCTTGGTAAGGGAGGAGAATCTTGTGCCTCATCCTCTGATGAAGATTCAGCAAGAATTAAATTTTCAAGAGGAATCTAAGGCCTATGCCATTTTGTCATTCCCTTTCTCTACTGCATAAATAATCCCTTGAGCTCAGCTGTTGTGTTGAACCTTGTGGATCACTTGGTTTAAGTCAGTGTTGTTCCTTTTTGTGAGGTTTTTTGGATCCAGTTATGTCATCATCTTCAAAGCAGACAACCCAAGGACACAATAGCAGTGGCTTAAGCTCCAATTTAAAAGCCTGTGGCTAAGAATCAAAACCAGTTTTTTGGTGCCAGCACAAGGGAGGGCGCTGCAGAGAATCCTTCTGGCTTATTAGGTGTATAAGCATCATTGCTTTCAGATGTTACTTCTGAAAGTTGCCGTGTTGAATATTTGACAGTCACTTCTACTCCCCCTTCTTCTTCCACATCTACTTCTGCAAGAAATTCTACCTTTACAAGTGGAAAATGCCACAAAAGGATTGCTTCAGTCAAAATAGGTTGAATTCAGAAATGAAAATGAACTGCTTGTGAGAGTTCACTGAAGGAGTGTATCCAGCCAGACCAAAAATATTTTTTTCCTGAATAATCAAGGAGATAAAATTGAGTTAACTGTCAGATTTATTCTTTATTAACCTATATTAATAAAGAACACTTTTAAGTAACATTTTTAATCTATAACTTTAAAAAAACAAACAAAGAAAATGACCCACAACACATTTCAGCTCATCTTTCATGCACGTTCTCTTCTGTGTTCAGTGCCTTCTGTACGTACAGCCCAAGAGCTCAGGGTGGCAGTGTGGGTTGGGGGCATTGCTGGTGGCCATAGAAATCAATCCTGCAACTTCAGCCTTTGATGAAGTGGCACTGCAGGAACACTTCCATTTTCTTTCTGCTTGGCTTGCTTTCTGTCATGGGCAATAGTCGGAGTTGTCTAGAACAATAAATTATGAAAGCTGATGTTGCTTCTTTGTTCCACTTCATTTCCTTTGGCTCTTACCAGACTTAAGAGGGAAAAAAGCTAGCCTCAGTCCAGATACACAATTAAAAGTAAGGAGAAGTAGACCTAAGAGCTGTTTGCAAGATCAGCCTACATACTTAAAACTAGGTAATACTATTTTTCGCCAAACAATCTCAAAAACTCCAGTTGAAAGGATAAAACTCCCTTGAGGAGAAATCGTCTTTAGATTCTGAACAAATAAGAAAATATGCGACTCTCAACTGTAGTTAATTATTAGAGTATATGAGAGGTGATAGCCATTTCACCAAAATTTTACTTGAAATGAGATTAGTGTGGTAAGCCAGTGTTGAGGGGAGACTAGGTTGCTCTCTAAGTATAATAAAGCAATCATTTTTAAGGATTTGAGGGTGGTTTGTATGTTGTACTTCTTATTTTAATGATTGATTACAGCAGATTAGAAATAGGTTTGTAGTCTAGTGATTCTCTTAGAATTACTGGGGGTTTGGGGTTTTTTGGTTTGGGGTTTTTTGTGGTTGTTTTGTTTTTATTAAGGTATCTGCTACTGGAGATAACTTGCTCATTATAGTGGAAAAATTTAATTTCCAAACACACATAGAGGTTATTTATGGTCAAAACCATCTCTTAATATAGAGGGCCAGCATTGAATGTAATTAAATCCTGTGTAAATCAGTAGTTCCTCTGTGGAAATCCAGTGGCATTTCACCTAGATTTTACTGTACAATTAGCGAAGCAGCCTTAAGGAGATGTGGGGGGAGAGGAAACCAAGCATGGTGCAGAATACTTCTATGGCTCCTTGAATCCATGTTGAGGGAACAAACGTATCCTCAGTAAACTGATGGTTTTAGCAATGCAAACTGACTTTCAGATCATTGGCGGCAATCTAGGTGTTCAAAAGTGCTCCTGCTTTTTGTAGTATAGAGGCTTGAGGCTTCAGAATACGAAGACTTATCAAATGTACGATCTCCTTCTGAAGGCATGAGCTGTTTAAAATGTAACTGGTTGAAGATGCCATCTGGTGGTATGCGTTTGGTATGTCTGGCTGCTTCCTGATGTACCTGCCATCAAGACCATATATTCTTCAATGTGCAAGAGAGAGAGAAGAACCATTATGGTAAGGCCAGAACGCAAAGGTCTCCAGTTGTTGCTATAGAAGGCTACCACGAGTGTGGGAGAGAAGATAAGCATAAGCAACTGATGTAAGTCATCCTTTTATTTTGAAGTCTAATTTTCTTTGTCTAAATAAGCGTTTGGGAAAAATTACAGGTTATCTTACTTGGGGAGGCAGTGAAAAATAAACTGGATTTGTGTTGAATTGAGGTGGCAATGAAATGATGAAGATCTGCCACCGTTGCTTGGTGCAGGTTTTTATGGCAGGAGGAAATGCGTTTCAATTGCATAAACAAAAATTCTAAGTTTTTACATTAGTTGATCAAACCTTGTTCTGTGTGTGTGTTCTAAAAACTCAAGAGCTTTTTTTTTATCTGTAAGAATATCAGGAATATGAATATCATCAGGAATATGAATATCATCTTTCCTAGTTTTTGTGTAAAGCCTTTTTCTTTGAGAAAAGCTTTTAAGGTCTAACATTAATTGAATGGGTAGAGGTTAAAACTTTGTAGCAATAGCAGTTATTCACTGTGCTATTGAAGCTAAATTACTCACTTAAGCTAGTTTAAACAAAATCAAAGCATTAGTCTGCCAAAAGGTATCTATCTTCTCTTACATTTGCAGGTTCTTTTGCTCTTATTTCATCACACACTTTCCCTAGGCATCAGTGACTTATTCTCCAAGCTAAAGCTTTTTTTCCAGCATAGGGTTTCGTTCAGTAAGGAAGATAATGTTATTTTTGTTATGTTCTTCCTACAGTAAGCCCTTTTCTTAAAATCACAGAATAATTTAGGTTGGCTGGAAGTCACATGGTCCTGCCCCTTGTTCAAAGCAGGGCCAGCTTCAAAGATAGATCAGGGCTAAATTCTGCTGCTTCTTTTCTCAACTAATCCATCTTCTTCCTTCCAGCTTGCACACATTCCTCCTTCCCTCTTAACACCATGTTTCTGAACAGACCTCCTACTGTTCCAACTCTGTAGTGAGGGAGGGAGGTTAACTCCTCACAAAAGCCATCATATTCTTCAAGCATCAAGACTATCCCTCTTAATGTCTGCCCCTATTTTATCAATTATCCACATTGTCTGTTTTGCTCCAAGAACCCCAGTGACTCAGCTGAGCTCAGACTGTTTCACACTAAGCCTCTGCAATATTTCTTTGACTCTTCATAGGAGGACTATATGCAGTTCCTTTCCCCTTTTTTTTTTTTTTTTTTTTTGTTCCCTTGGTGACTTTATTCTTGAAAAATCTGGTCTTGGAAGAGTTGTTCTCTGATCACTGAGTTGTCTGTCTTTGCTCAAGACCAAGTACTTTCACATGTGCTTCCTGGGACAGACAGTGTTGACATTTGTGCTATCATTAATAGCTATTACTCTGCAGTACCTGACTGATGATTATTCCCCATTAAGCTTACCGAAGTGTGTGGAGGAGAGCATGCTGTTCACAGAGGCTGTTATGAGTGCCTGCAGCTGTCTCATCTGTACCCTCCTTGACCACCTACCCTCTGTCTGTGTTTGGACTCACAAAGTATTGCTTATGCAAGACTTTGAAGAAAGAGTAATAATGAAGAGGATCCATCCACCTGATGTGTCATTGTTCCAACTGAAACATTGGCCTCAGTTATAGATAATATTTAAAATATTATTTTTATGTCCTCAGGAGTACCTGGCCACAGAATCTGACTTGCAAAAAATCTGACTGGTACTTTTATTCCATGCTGAGGTGGCCCAAATCTAGTCAAACTTTTGGAAGTGAAGTGTTTGGTTAAACTCCTGTTAGTGTTTTGCAGGATAAAAAAGGACCCCTCCAAAGTATCTATCTACAGGGAAAGCTGTGGGGAAAGGTATTTCAGTAAGAAGGGTATGTCTCTAGTTTCAAGAAATTAATTCATATGGACAAGAATTTTGTGGAAAATATAGATGCTAATGGTTAGAATTTTTGATTCGGCGTCTGTTCTGCTGCATTTTCCATTTTTTCTTGTGAACTAGAAACCTTTTCCAGTAAATAAGTATTTATATCTAGAGAGTACACCATATGTGATCTCAAAGCACAATTGTTACAGCTGATAAATGTTCTGTGTGGGTGCTGTATCAGTTGTGAGGCTCTGGTGTATTTGCATGCGTACAGGGAATCATGTAATTAACCACATTAAACTGAATAACACACAGCCTCCCCATTGTTCCTCTTTATGGGTGTAATTAGATGCTGAGAGAACTATAGCAGGAAATAGGAACAGTTTCCTCCTGCCACCCCTCAAACAAGTTTTCAGTTCCAATTAAAATAAATTACATTTTCAACCAGAAGAGATTACTCACATGATATCTATGTCATTTAGAAACAGGCACAGAAAGCCTGGTGTAAAGGTAAATATTAGAAAGGAGAAAGCAGAGGAGAATAATGTAGAAATCCTAACCAACAGGAATTCAAAAGCTCTTTCTTTGAATTGCTCAGTTAGGCTCCAATGAGAAATTTCTACTGGAGGTTGAGCAATGGAAGGGAAGCCTCCTCACAAGATTTTGAGTACTAGAGATTTCTTTAGTTAAACTATATGATGTGCTTTAACACTTTGACTGAAGAGTAAAGTTTTATGGGTTTATATTTTTAAAAAACCTTTATCTTATGAGACTACTTAAGGAAGAAGTGATATATGGCACTTTCTGCCCAACACCTTCCTATTTTGATCCATCGGATGTTCCAAGAGTGCATCCTTTCCTGCACTGCTGCGGCAATAGGACTTGTAAAACAAACAGAAAAGAAGAAAGCCCTTCATTACGATGCAGCTAGGTGGAAGGATAGGATTTTTTTATTATTATTATTATTTTTGCTGAAACACCATGCATTTCATGTCACAAATAAAACAGTTGTTTGGTTTTGAAGGTATCAGTAAGAAATGAGAAGAAAAACCACATAGTGAAAATCACATGAAAAAGGAAAAGCCTAGTCTTTTGGGCTATGATGAAGTTTAAAACTAAGATTATATTTGCATTCTTAATTAATAAACTATGTAAAGGAAACCAGCGATCTACTTAGTAAATGTTGTCCGGATTAGGAGCCTTTTATCTTCTTCCTGAGGATAAAATTATGGGTAAGGTGGTGTGAGAAAGATTATTTGAGAGATGAGAAATTCCTAATTCTCTATTATCATCATACACTTCCAGTGACTTTTAAATCTTTTGATAGACATTATGACAAATTATGGCTTTTAGCATAATCGTGCAGAAAAACTTATGCTACATTGCAGGAAAAAAATGCTGTCTCCTGTCCTTTCCTTAAGTACTGTGGCTGTTTAAGATGGTTTAAACATAGTTGTGAAGAAACATATAATTAGTATATTCATATCACTGCTTTCCATCTGTGGAAAGTCTTCATTTCAGTGGCTACTTAATCTGGGTCTCCATGGTACCTGCTACGTACATTACTTCAATACGCTAACCAAACTGTGAGGGGGATATGGTCTGGGGGAAGATTCTTGGATGCAACAGAAGGGCGCAGGTATATTTTTAAAATATCACACAGGTGTATATTTTTCAGTAGTTTCTTATTCTGCAGATGCAGTCAAGCTGTGTGAGTATGTCTAGTGGAGGAGGCCTTTGACAAGGCCAATGCCTGATGGTCTTTCATGGTTATCCCTCCTTGCTTTCTTCTTCTCCATTGCATAAATATGCTTTTGAAGCCATGCGTGCAACGCATCCTTGAGTCCAAATTCAGTAGTGTTTGACACTTCTTGCAGGAGAGAGAATGCCCATCCTCCAAAAAATAACACGTGATCCGCAGCCTGACAAGTACAATATTTTGAAGGTTATGGCTGATATACTGAGTATCTTGACTTAAGATACCGAAAACCAAGAAATTTTAACATAACCTGATTTTGGGTAGAAAAAATAGAGTTGGAGAAACTAACTGATCGATCCATGCTTGTTACATTGGGGTTTGGAGCAACCTCACCTTTGTGTGAGTTTTCAGAACAGCTTGTTTTGTGAAGTTTAGTATAAAGATGGTAATGTAGTTCTGGACTGAAAATCTCAGGTGCATTTGGAAGATCTGATAGTGGTTCATGTCTCTGCAATTGTGTGGTAAACTTTGAAGTAAAAGCATTGCGATGACAATTCAATTGGAAAATTAACTACACAATATGGAAGATAGCTCATTCTCCTCCCATTTCTTCCCCATCCTTTCATCTACAAAAATAGTGTAATTCCTGGCAATCTTCTTATTTTCTCTGCAATTTCCAGTGTCCTTGATGATATTGGAAAAAGTACAAGTCTTAATTGCTTCCTTTTTTGAGATATATGAAGAGATTGCTGCTCTTCTTCTTCTTTTTTTTTTTTTTTTTTTTAATATGTGCTGTTGCTTTTTTGGGTTTAGAGTTAAAATGCTGAGACAGTTTTGTAAAATTGGCCGTAATAGTAAATTCGGCTCATTACATAAGGAATTTAGAGCATGTTCTTGTACTGTCACTGCTGTTAGTTTGCCAGCTGTGTAACTGCAGATATCCTTTTTGGCCTGACGCAATCACTGAATTATTACAATACCATTATACGTATTCTCGGTTGAAGAGAGCGAAACAAGTCCTGGAGAAGATGTTTCCTCAGGTGAGCAAAGCTGGGTATCCAGGTTCTCCATTTTTCTTTCACCTCCTGAAATGCTGAGCCAGTGTAAGTGACCCTTTCCTCCGGCATGGCTGTTGACCTCTCGAGCAGCGTTTCTGGTCAGCTTGGCTGGCTGGGGGCTGTTCCGTGGCAGCAGCCTGACCTGCCTGCTGGCTGTCCTGTCCCCCTGCGCTCGGGAGCTCCGCTGGACCCGCGTTCAGCTGTTCCAGCATGCTAAGCCCACTGAAATCTAACCTGGCAAAAATTACATAATTAAACACACTGCTTTTTGCTGCTGAAGCAGTTCATTTTGGTCGAGGATGTCTGAGACCAGGAGCCGGAGCAAGGGAGCGAGGGGGACTGCAAGGGCCAGGAGCATGATTAGCTGAGACTGCCGTGAACCCTCAGGCTGAAATTACATTAGCTCATTAGGGAAGCTGAAGGTACTCTGTCATTTCTTTGAAATAAAGTATTTCCTGAGTGCTCGGGAAAGCACAAATACCAGTACCTGGTAAAGTCAAATGTATAATCTGGGCATGTTTAATATGCATAGCCAAAGGATGTAATGCTTTTTTCATTTTCTTATGGTGTGATACTTAAATTATAGGAGAAATGCAACATTTCTTGAAAAATAATTTGCTATAGTCCTTATATTGCTACTATACTGAAAATCTGCTGATATTTTTCTGAGTATTGCAGAATAACCCTAGACTCAATATTTGAGTCATCCTGTGTCAAATGAGCTGTGATGCTTTTGTCATCAAGAAATTTGGTACAGCATGACACTTCTTTGCTATGATTTCTACCTGGTAAATGTGCCTAAATGATACTTGTGAAATTTGCTCAAAAGATGAAAAGTTTGTATTTGTTTTCATTGAAATAAGCCTCTGTGGAGCCAGCGTAAGGGAGGTCAGGGGCTCACTTCTAGGCTTAAAGAAAAACTGAAATCAGTATGTGTATACAAACACACAAGATACAAAGCTTACACTTATTTTGAGTTGGCTTTCATGCACTTGTGCATATATGTGCACACATACTGCACTCTATCCTGGTGAAGCATCAGCCAGTGTATACATTTGACATAGATTTTAAACATATTTGAGGCGTTTACAGTAAATAAGCTAATGTTCTTCTTCAGAAGTAGCAACATTGCTTGTGCCAGTGCTCAAAATTAGGGCTTGGTTTGCAATTGTGTTTGTTACTTGTATACTAAATGCTAGCTTGATTATGCACTAGATGTATCTCTTGATGAGGGATGCCCACACTGTTTTGCTGCAGTCTTCCCAGGGTTTTGAATTCTATCCTTGGTAAGTTTCATTTTCATAGAATCATAGAATCATAGAATCGTCTAGGTTGGAAAAGACCTTTAAGATCATCCAGTCCAACCATTAACCTACACTACCAAGTCCACACTAAACCAATCAAGGGTAGACTAGACTAAACCATGTCCCGAAGTGCCACATGTACCCGTTTTTTGAACACTTCCAGGGATGGTGACTCCACCACCTCCCTGGGCAGCCTGTTCCAATGCTTGACCACCCTTTCCATAAAGAAATTTTTCCTAATTTCCAGCCTAAACCTCCCCTGGCGCAGCTTGAGCCCATTTCCTCTCGTCCTATCGCTAGCTACTTGGGAGAAGAGACCAACACCCACCTCACTACAACCTCCTTTCAGGTAGTTGTAGAGAGCGATAAGGTCTCCCCTCAGCCTCCTCTTCTCCAGGCTAAACAACCCCAGTTCCCTCAGCCGCTCCTCATAAGACTTGTTCTCCAGACCCTTCACCAGCCTTGTTGCCCGTCTCTGAACACGCTCCAGCACCTCAATGTCTTTCTTGTATTGTTGTATTTTGTTGCACTCCAAGGAATATTGGTTAAAAACTAATTTCTGATGCCTTACCATCCATTTGCTACTTTTTTCTCCTTTTCAATCATAAAGTCTGTTTAAAAGATTTTTTTGTCTCTGGTGATAAGTGATCTTCTGCTTGCTCTTGGTTGTATTCTCTTTATGCCATCCTTAAAGAAGCCAGCTGACCCCATATAAGGAATGCCAATGTGTATTTAACTTTGTATTTAGCTCTGGTGGGAAGCTTTTAGCTGTATTCCTCATCTAGGCTGTGGAGACCTGAAGTGGTGATTTTCTGATGTTGTGTCCTCCTCTCTCTGTATTTTCCTTTTGCAGAATCTTAAGTGGTTGATGTGGTGTTCCCAGCCTTCCTGGGACAAGCACCCAACATTACATCTGTTTCTATTTCACGTTTGGGTGAAGACTGCTTGAATACTGGGGCTGAGAACTACTTAAGTCTGCTTTTTTTTTTTTTTTGCCTGGTTTTTTTGTTTGTTTGTTTTAAAATCCCATTTTGTTTCACCAGAACCCCTTGCTGGAAGTGTGGTGCGGGGAGGGAAGTAAAATTTCTCATTCTAGGGAGAACTTACCACATATGCTCAGGTGTTCTCTTCTTAAGTTAGAAAACAGTCACTGTCAAGCAAGAAAATCTAAATCACTTGAAAATTTCCATTTCTTAAAGCATCATGCAATATGTTTTTGAAGCAGTTTGTGTTGTGCTAAGTCGTCTCGTATTGAAAGCACAGCAGCACCTTTGCCTTGTTAAAAGCCCCGTGCATGTTCTCATCCGGTCATCTTCCTCTGCATCTCTCTCCCCCATCAGCTTTCAAAGCTATCCATGACCTCCTGTTTGCTCTTCTCCTTGCTTTCTCAACACATCTGGCCTTGGCTCTTCCCATTGTTTCTCTTTGCTCTGTCCAGAGCTCCCTTCCTCTCTTGGTCACTTCCTTTCCTCAGAAACACATGGAATCAGTGTGAGTTTTTGCTTTATCTTGGCTGTCCTTTAAATGCTGTGTCTAAGGGCTGAGAATATGGATAACACAGAACTTCCTCTGAAAGTTTTTTAGATTGGTGAAATCGAGCTGCAGATTTTTAACACCACTGTGGCTGTTCTTTATCGGCTGTCGTGGCTCATATGTGAGATTTAAAACATCAGGGTCCCCGTGCGGAAGGGTGAGATCTTTCACCTACAAAGTAAGCTCAAAAGTCTGAAGTCAGGAGCAAGGCAGTAACCCCTGCTCAGCCCCAGAAAGTCAGATTTGCCCTTTAGTTTCCCTTTGAAGTCTGGGGAACGTCACGGAGGCCAGATAGCTGAGACACCCTTTCTCTGGATGTAGGCAGGTGCCTTGTGAAGCCTCAAGGCGTATGACACCCCTCCGACCGCTGGAGGAAAGTTCCTGCCACCACCTAGGGCTTGCCCCTTCTTTTGCAAGGCAGCTAGTTACATCTGCAGCAATGCAAATTTTTTTATTATTATTATTTTTTGCCAAGGCCTACTATAAACAGAGTTGAAAGGACTTGCGTTTTAAAAAGAAAGAAGAAAACCCCATTTTAGTTCTGTCTTTAATCCAGATCACTTCATTAGGCTCATTTACAGTGAATCTCAGAGTTGCCTTAGCACCTGTTGAATATCCATCTGCATGAAGGAAACACAAAGTTTCTGTTTGAAAACAAGCTCTTTAAATTGACTCCTGGGGTGTGAGGAAATGTGAAGATGCATTAGTTAATCTCAAGTATGTTTGTTGGAAGACTTCAATAAATTCTGGAGAAAGATGCAGCATTGCTTTAAAAAAAAAAAAGGCAAAATCTTAATGTAAGGAAGAATGTCTGTCTCTTACGGAAGATGGGGTCTGGTTTAGATGTCTCTGACTTAGGGGTGATTGTGGGTTTTGTTTGGTTTTGGGTTTGGTTTTTTTCAAGTTCATTAAAAATACTTCTGCTCACAAAGGAGCTTAAATTTATTACACTTCTCATCCCAGACTTTTCTTATGAGTTGTGCAGCTTTGGAATTTAAACAGGTAAACTACATTAGCCCCTGGTTGGACTTGAATCTTTTAGGTCTTTTTTTGCTTCTCGTATCCCGTAGTATGAAATACAGTTTGCCTGCATTTGGTAACACCAGTAGTAATACTACAGTGTGTGCTGCGATACTGCTATGTAGTGATTTTAGACACTACATCCAGGGTAGACTGCAGTAATGGATGTGGTACTACTGAAGTACCTAGTATAATATCTCATTGAAAGGGATATTAAATGACTTTTTTTCCTCTGGAATTGGATATTAACAGACCTTCTTTTGCCCAGGAACTGGGCATGTGTGTTCCCTGCTCCCAATTTAGGAAGAATCAACTTATAATTCATTTACTGAGGATGGCTTTTGAAATAAGCATGGCAGTGAGTGCCGTTTGCTGCAGTTCTCAATGGGAACGTAAAGCTTGGACCCCTGCTTAATGGATGACTGCTGTTAATCCTGAGTGATGATTCTCGCTGTAGTTAATATTTCATAACTAGGCAGAGTGTTTGCTGAAGGCAGTTTTAATATAGTGGGCTCTGGTCTCGGGAACAGCTTAAGGGCTCTGTACCCACACGCGCTCTGACAGAGCAGAGCACGAATCTTCTCTCCTGTGTCACTGCTCATGTTTGCAGAGCTTTCAGCTGTGCATTTGTTTGCTTATTAACATTTTGTTCCAAATATTTTGTCTGGCAAGCACCTTTTAGGTGTCTCCTAATTTTGTAATAGGGTATGTGCAAGTAAGGTTGAAGTAGGTATTCTTTAGGTTCCTTGTTGTCCCAAGGTACTGTACAGCCCTCCTGCTTTGGTGTTTCTAGAAGCCAGAGAAAGTTATACAGTTCTGTGTAATCTTTTATTCCATCAGGTAGCTACAGTATGTAGCAATAAATATCACAGAGAACTAGGCATTAACACCGTTTTGGTTCCTACATTAGTAGCAATTTTTTTGAGAATCTAACATGCCTTTTCCATTCCTTATTTTATTTGTTAGCTCATTATATACTGCTTGGGCAGAGCAATTGCTCCTGGCAGCTGTTTGCTGTTCTTAGCAAAAGCAGCTCGTAGGCAGCCACTGTTTTTTTGCTTTGCAACAATATCATCTTATGGAAGTGACCGCTTGTATTGGTCCCTAATGCAATTCAGGATGGCTGTAGTTCTGCAGTACTGGACATCTTGCTTGTAATATTTTTGTCACTGGATTGTCTCCAGAAGGAGAAGAAAACTGTTATTTCTGCTAGTCTGAGTTAAGCCTGTGGTAGCTGGATTGAGCTGTAAGCCGTGAGCTCTGCAGTGAGCTGGCTGATCACTGTTGTAATTGTGCCAGTGACGCTGCACCTTCACACAACAGTTTCTGGGGAAGGGCAAAAAGGAGGGTACTAATCACTGGGAAACTTAATTTATTGGTTAATAAACTAATTGGAAGCCCTCTGAGGAAAGCTACGTCTGAAGAGCAAAGCATTATTTTATTTGTGCAGTTGACCTGGAAAGAACAGGGGTCAATGTGTTTATTACTTAGTCTGAACATGCCTAGTGGTACTGCTGTTTGGCATGTTGCTATTACCCTTTCGTATCATTGGGGTCGAGCACAGTCAGAGATTGCAAATGCTATTTTACAATGTTTGGTATAGCCACTTCAGAACAGATGAACCCTCAGTGGTATTTAATCACTATTTTTGATTGTGTTTGTTATAGTACACATGCATCTCTATATATTTTATTAGTTCTGTTCATTTGGGCTGCTGTTTCTTACCAGCAGAGATGAGGAAGACCTAAAGAACGACCTGGTTCAGATGCTGCAATGGAAATTAATTTGAAAGAAACTCGCACTTCTGGGAATAGCAGGACATGTTTGCTCTATCGAGTGGCTAGATATGTCACTCTAATCTTTGTGCCAAAGACTTAGAAAACCCCATATTTTAAAACACCTTGAAAATTGCATGGTATGGCCTTTTGTATTCTCTTGGAGCATGTGGAGGTTTCATGCTTTATTCTTTGGAAAGGTATATTAATTTGATGTTTGTCAGAAAAGTTTTGGCAGTAGCTGGCTCGCTACTCCATGAAGGTGTAACAGGAACAGGACACGGATGAAATGTGTAGTTTGCTTATTTACCATTTGGAGGAGCACATTGTCAAACATGCGATACAAATAATAATGGGACCATTCCAGAAAACAGAAGATTTCAGGGGTTAAAAAGGTAAATTAGAATGGATTATGAACTCCCAGGAAACAGCACCCAAGCAAATGGTAGGATGTGAAGACCAAGTTAAATGTCCTTGTACCCTTTTTCTGCCCCCCCGCCCCCCGGAGGATTTGTGTATAATGATGTATGCAGTGGGCTGGCTGTAGCCAAAGGCTTTTAGAAAGTACTCTGCCGCAGCCTTTGTTTCATCCTACTGAAATGGAAAAGGATTTCCAAGAGACAGAATCAGGCATATGTTAAAAGGTTTTGAAAAGCTCCCTGTTCATACAGGCTGACTGGATTAATGAGGCACTTCCCAGCTCACGGCACAATTTTTATATGCTGTTTATGTTTTTCAATTAAAAAAAGAATGTGAGTTCCCTTTTTAATTCCTCCTCTTTGATATAACTATTCCATTTACCTATTCAAACTTCACTATTGACTATTCCTTATGAATTTTAAATGAATTTTAAATGAATTTAGAGCCTTCATATATATTTTCTAGGTATATGCTCCAATGAGAAGTCAGCGGTGCTGATGTGAAAGGATCCATCAGATTTCTGCAGAAGTTTAAGGCACTGCAGAAAAATACACTAAATTGAAACAAAACAATAAAACCAAGCACTCCTTGATTACTAGATACTGTAGTAACTAGAAAGTGTATATCTACTGTATTTTTAAAACCACAGAGAATATTTTTGTTATACATATACATCCAAAGTAAATGGAAATACTGTGCAAAAGTAGTTTTGTTTTGGTTTTTTTTTTTTAATTTTTATTTTTAATGAAGTTGCTTCCACCCAGGTGGTCAGCATCTAAAACCTGTAGAGCAGATGGTTCTCTCCAGGAGAGTGAAATGCAGAATTGCAGAGTGCAATCTAATGGTGCCAGACCATGCAGGACAATCTGCTGCCTGAGCTTGCCTTAAAAGCAGAACAGGAACAACCCAGAATTCACTGATGAAAAATAGTAACAGGTCAAAGTGAGGCAGAACATAATTTACTGGATTATTTCTTGGGGAACACAAAGAAATACTTGAATAGCAGCAGGTGAGAATGGATTTTAAATATGTAATTGTGCTTGAGGTTAATTCCCTGCTTTTACCTATTGAGTTGCTAAACAGTACCGTGAGATAAGATGACTGCTTTTAAAAGCCATGGCCCCTTTCCTGTGATAAACCCATAAGTATGTACTTTGCTGAGCACCTGGCATGCAAATAGATGTAGAAGGAATACTTCTGTTCCTGGCCTTACAGCAAGCCCTGCAAATCTTGCATTCTCCGCTTTCTCCCCTTCTCTGAATGTAGTGTCCAGTCATTTTTGCAGTCACGCATTCATTTGAGGGATTTCTTTCCTCTCCTTTCTGTTGTGCTCTTTAAACTGCAGAATTTCCGGCAGATAATGTAACTGTACCTTGTATCAAAATGGTGGTGGTTCCCTTCCTGATGTGGAAGCGTCTTTTTCTTTGGCCTTCGAGGAAATTTCCAGACGTACAAGCGCAACTTGAAAGGCCTCTACATAAGAACTTTGGGCTTGCTTGCGTGAGCTGCTGCTTTCATCTCCTTCAGCACATCTGCATCTTGCTTACCCTTGGGAGGCTTATGATGTCCTGTCTGAGAGGAGGGATGGGTTTGCATCTCGGAGAATAGGCTACAAAGGCAGGCAAGTGTTAATTTAATATCTCTGTAGCAAGTAGCTAGGTTTGATGAAAGTCTGGCAGCAGATGGAAAGTCAACTAGGAATGAAAGCGAGAAAGAATGTGTCTTGCAGCATCCCTGGCTGGAGAGGATTCTTGAAGGGGTGCATTATATCAGTTCTTCATACGTTTAGTGGCTGATGTTCCATCCTAAAATTTAAGATGTGAGGTGTTTTTCCTTTTGAATTAATTCTGTTTGCAGCAATAAAAATTCTGATGTGTAACAGAGTGGTTTGGTCTATGCAGTTGTCCTTTTCAAGCAGCTGGTGGTTGAAAGAATAGAATTAATTTATAAGCATGTGTTGCCTTCTACTTGGTGCATTTTTTCGTATTTTGCTTTTATGCTTCCTTTTGCTCATGTATGTGTGAGACTGTCAAGAAGAAATCCAAGTTTTTGTTGTCTTGTTTAGAATAAGACTATTCCCTTGCTCCTATGCTGAAACATCTGAGGGAGAGCAGGTACCAATACATTTTTTTTCCAGGGTGGAACTCGGGGCCCTCTCCACTATCCGTCAGTGTTACATGGGGTTCTCGTCAAAGCTTTGCTGATGGTGTCCTGTTTAGCTGACTGTAGATAGAATCACAGAATGCTCTGGGTTGGAAGGGACCTTTAGAGGTCATCTAGCCCACCCCCCCTGCCACGAGCAGGGACAGCTTTAACCAGATCAGGTTGCTCAGAGCCCCGTCCAACCTGACCTTGAATGTTGCCAGGGATGGGGCCTCCACCACCTCTCTGGGCAACCTGTTCCAGTGCTTCACCACCCTCACTGTAAAAAATTTCTTCCTTATGTCTAGTCAAAATCTATTCCTCTTTAGTTTACATCCATTATCCCTTGTCCTGTCACAACAGGCCTTGCCAAAAAGATTCTCCCCATCCTTCCAGTAGGCCCCCTTTAAGTACTGGAAGGCCGCCATAAGGCCTCCCCGCAGCCTTCTCTGCCAGATGACTCTGGCAAAGGCACGTGGTTGCGGGGCTAAACACAGTGCCCAAACACAAGCCTTTTTGTGCGTGCACCGAGATGACTGGTTTCTCCTTTTGAAAAGACCTTTAACTTCTGCGCTGGGGTGGGGCTCCGCGTTGCCCAGCCTCTCTGGCTGCACGTGAAGCAGAGGAGGGCTTGGGCTGATGAGTGGGCTTCGTTTTATCTGTGTATCAGCTGCAGAGGAAGGTTGTTGCTAGGTGTTTGGATGTGTCGCTATGTCAGCGCGATAGCAGAAATGGAGATGAAGCGATAGGGATTAGTGTCCCTGATGTGATGTACACACACGGCTGACGTCAGGCAGTTCATTCAGAGAAGGAGAGTCCTGATGATCAGTTAACATATATGCTTGAATCTCTTCTAAGAATCAAATGTGGTCATATATTTAGTACCACCTGAATTTACTAGAATATTGAATTATTTTAATCTCTATCATCTGAGGGTTCATTATTGTAAATTATTATTTAATAAAAGAAGTAGCGAGCCATGCTAATCAGATTGCAGTACCATTATGCCAAGCTCTCTGCAGTCATCTAGTAAAAGACAGTTTCTGCTTCACAAATCAGTCTGTCCCACTAATTCGTGTCCCCTCTGTTGTTGTAGGTTTTTGCTGGTGGTAGGTTTTTTTGCTTATGTGCAGTAACTGATGCTAAGTAATCAATGTAAGAATTTGAGCCAAACAGAATTTGGGGTAAAATTCTTTTTGTACTACATTACCCATCAAATTTTGGTGCACATGCATTGGATAAAAGGAAGTGACAGTGTTTATATATTGCAGTTTTTGTTACCAGCCCTGAGTGAAGATACCCATTCTTTAATCCAAACAGTGCTTAATCCTTCTAAAAAAAGGATTATAAAGTCTTCTGTTTTACTTTGTGTTGCTCTTGCTCTTGAATGTGTTTTAAAAGTGACTTTGGCCTTTGCTTTGAACTTAATGATTGTGTGGGCATCGGGGAAGTAGTGTTGTATGGTCTGGCTTTGCTCATTCCAAACGAGAGTAGGAGTGTTTGTGGTTTCATATGACTTGACATCTTTTCTCAGGGTATAAAGAGAGGGAGAGAGGAGGAGAATGGAAGACGGAAAGAGGTAGCACATGTACCTGATAACACGGTCTGTCAACATTTCTTGAGAAGCCATAGAAATTGCACTTTGAAAGTCATGAAGGACAAGAGAAGGGGGTTCAAGCCCTCATGTTTTCTGTGTCTTTCATTTGTGTTAAAGAAGTTGTTGGTGATGTTGCACTTCTATAACAAAATAAAGTCCATGTGTCACTTAATGAGTCCAGTCTCACGAAGACCCTGTCTCCCGCCCCTCTGAAAGAGTGGCCCTTGTGTGTCAGCTGAGGGCTGTGGACTTCGAGTTTCTGCCTGAGCTGGGATGTAGACGCCCAGGCGTTCAGACAGAACAGGGAGGGGCTGTTCAGTTCAGCTGGGTGTATTGGGTCTGTATCATGCTAAATACATTTCTAGACCAGTAATAGCTAAGCAATTTTTTTTCAGGTTCGGCTGTGAGACTGTAGTAATGTGTGGTGCTGACCATGTCACAGAAGAGGAAACTCTGCTTTTAGATTGTTACATGAAAAAGAAGGATAAACATGAGTAGTATGGAGCCAGCAAAAAGATGTATTTAGCATATATGTGACAATTTAATTTCATGTTTTCTATAAACTCTTTTTTAAGCACTTGCTGTGATTTTTGCAACTTTTTTGATTTAAAAATGTTTCCACTGTCTCAATCAGATTTTAGATCTAGAGGTGCAGTATGGGCAGTATCATGAAGATGATGTGAAGATTACAGTATGGACCTTATGATCATTTTGGTTCTAAGGATATGTGAGGCAACTTTTGTGAGGTAGGCTGGTACAGCAAAAGAAGTGAAGAAACAAATGTGAAGGGAGACTAGGTCAAAGAACTATATATGGAGATTATAGAAATCTTAAAAATGGAATTGAAGGAGAAATTAGTTCCAGCTCTTTCTTCCCAGACACACTGTAGTAGGAAGCTATTGGAACGACTGACAGTGCATAATTGAGCCTCTCAGTCTTAATGTGAGTCTTCAAACAAACTTTTTTGGTTTTTTAGAGACACCATTACTGGAGATGGTGAATTTTTTTACTTGCATCCAAATAGATTAGGTTTCTGTAGGGGAATTGAGTGTCTGCAAACTAGGTTGAGAGAAACAAAAGAATAGAGCAAGTATAGTTTTATAGCTATTTAAAATGTAATGTAATATAAAATTAAGTATATATGAAGAAAAAGGGATGAGGATGTGGGGTTTTTTTAAATTCAGGTTTTCATTATCTAAAATGGGATTCTTGATATAAACTAATAGTGTTCTTTTAATTTATTTTTTTTAAAGAAAGGGAGGAGTGGGGAACCTAACAATGATCTCTCTCAACAAAATGCATGTATTTCAAATTGACTTGAGGGATTTTGGAATGTGATGGAAAAATAGGCTTGCTCTTCTCAGAGTATTGGTTTACATCATTCTCTCATCCTAATTGCTAGTGCACACTGTGTTATTGCATTAGGATATGTACACCAAATATTTATGACTAGTCTCTTGAAACTGAAACAATAAAACACGCTGTTCTTTGAAAACTATCTAAGGAGAATACAAACGGTTGATCAGCCATTGCTAACACATTCTTTGAGGAGTATGATTTAGATCCTAGATGTCTAGTTGAGATTGCAGGGATGCCCCAGAATATCACTAGCTTGTTGCTGAGGCAGGACGCCCCTTTACCTGGTACAGCTATAGGTGAGGGGTTTTTTTTGAGACGGGCATGATATTTACTGAAAACAGTAACTGAAATGCCAGCAGAAGAATCCCTTGTCCACAACTTTACCTGTGGTAAAGGGCCAGTATGCCTAATTGCATATTCCCCAGCAAGTCTAACCAAACAATGGGTTTTAAAATAGCATTTTAGAAATATAGAAATATTTAGAAAATAGAAAGTGTTCAGGTTTTTTTACAGGAGTATTGCAGTGTCTTTGTACTAAATGGTACAGAGCAGGTGGCTCTTGTAAATACTGTATTTCAGTGCAAGCTTGTATCTAGAAGGGTTAAACTTCTTTTAAGGCATGAGCTCTGCGGCGTGGGTGGATGGCCGGTGCTGCTTACTGCTGCTGAGAGATCATCTGCGCTGTGGGGCAGCTCTTGCTGTGGAGTGGAGGTGAAGAAGAGAGTCTCTGCAATTCCTTGCCTGGGTGTCGATGTCAAGAAAAACAAACCAACCCATAATTCCTCTCTCAAATCACCTACAGAGGTGTCTGACTCATGTTGTGTAGCTGGTGCTTTTGTCGAATAGGTAACAGATCATTGCTGGCAAACAGTACTCTCCCTTGCCATGCTAATCATGGGCAGTACTTGGCTGTCGTGCAGATGTTTGCCCTGTTTCTGTGTAGTGGCCTTTCATGCCAGGTGGCTGATGTGCCGCTAGGGAACTTGACCTGCAGCTTTGGCAGTAATATCTGCAGCAATGTCTCTTGTCAGAAGTTGTACCAAAAAGAAAATAAGGTTAAAAGGGACAACCAGCTGTTGAGAGTGGTAGTTATCTTCCTGGGCAAAGCCCCTCCCCTGTGCTAAGTGCTGATGGGCAGGATCAGAGTATGTGTCAAACCTGGGATGATCTCGAGCACTTGGGTTACAAACATTTGGGACAACCAAGGACTTTTCAGATATTAAAAGAGCCTGCCCCAGGATGTTGCAGCAGCATGCAAATAGGAGACCACCTTGCAGGGTGTTTGGAAGAAGTATGTGGCTTTTGCTGTCTGTCTGGACTTCTATCAGCTGAACTTTGGCTATCTTAATGAACCATTAGCTGATGAACAATTAGCAACCAACTGGATGCAGGCATATTGAGTCTTTGGGTAGGAGCTTTGCCCTACTGCTAAGAGGGGTGCTGTCAGTGCCCCTTTCAGACCTTGCCAGTCTTCAAGGTACAATCAGTGATTTTGCGTGTAGTTTCTATCGGTAGAACTGAGGTAAAGCAAGCTGTTGTTGTTTTCTGGGAGCATGTATACCTATAACTGATGGCAGGCATATAAGAAAAAAGAGGAACTTCTTTATTGTGTTTCACTGTAGCTGCAGCGGTTCACCAGAATTAATACCTGCTGCTAAAGTTGTCCTGAGGCTTGCTTTGGTTTTTATTTTTCTTTTTTCCTGAATGTATGGTATTTTGTAGTACCATAGTTAGTAAAGCTTTTTATTGAGCCAAAGCTGTGACGACAGTAGTATGCTGTTTTCAGAGACAAAGGGAAACGATGGTCAGTAATTAGAAGGCTTGTGGCTGCCAGTTGTCATGCACCTGAAATATTAGAGCTGTACGATGTTTCTAGAGCAAATGGGAGAAGAGTTTTTCTAAGGGCTTGAGAGGCAAAATTTTAGGGATTTCTAAGTTGTTTAGAGCATCCTGTGAAAAACGCTTTCTCTTAAGTGACACTCACCAAAGACATGTTACCACAGAATGGTTGAGGTTGGAAGGGACCTTTGAAGGTTTACTGGTCCAACCCCTCTGCTCAAGAAGGTCCACCTAGAGCCAGTTGCCCAGGACCATGTCCAGACAGCTTTTGAATATCTCAGAGGTTGGAGACTCCACAACTCCCTCGGCAACCTGTGCCAGTGCTTGCTCACCCTGGCAGGGAAAAGGTGTTCCCTGATGTTCAAAGGGAATATTCTGTGTTGCAGTTTGTGTCAGTTGCCTCTTGTCCTATCACTGGGCACCACTGAAAAGAGCCTTCTCTTCTCCAGGCTGAAGGGTCCCAGCTCTCTCAGCCTTTCCTCATAGAAATGCTCAGCCCCTTAATGACCTTTCCAGCCCTTTGTTGAACCGTCTCTGTTAATGTCCATGTCTCTCTTGTACTGGGGAGCCCAGAACTGGACACAGCACTCCACATGCGGCCTCTTCAGTGCTGAGTAGAGAGGAAGGATCACCTCCCTTGACCAGGGAAGCATTAGCCTTTGTTCCAGCAAGGGCACATTGCTGGCTTATGACAGCCTCTGCGAGAGTGGTTGAATCCTCTACCATTTTAGACATTGTTTATTTGCAGTTTTAATTTGTGTCATGATGTGTAGTTGTTCTTTCTGGTTCTGTTCACATTTGTGGATCTAAGACTGTAACTTAAGGCACAGTGTTTGATTAGTAAACGTATTGGCAGTTCTACAGGCAGTGTGATATTAACTCCTTCAGTCCTGACCTGCAGGACCAAACAGCATGTATGGAAGAAAGTTAAACAAAGCCAAGTTACGCACAGCCACATAGCCACGGGCACAGTCGGCTCTGTTTTGTTGTGTCGTGTGACTGGGAGAGCCATGGCACCTAAAAGGAAGGAGGGAGAAGGCAAACCTATCTTGTAATGACCTGTAAAAGCAATTTATGCGTCTGCAATTCCATCTTCTGTTCCCTGCAGTATGATTAAAGCTTGCTGTGCATAGATATTTTTTCATGGTGACATTAGGTACTGGAGGTTAACCACCTTTGTGGCTTGTAAATAGCTGCGTGAATTACAGGTTTCTTACCTAGAGTTTCAGAATTGATGCAATGCTACCTCTTACAGGCTTTATCCTGATGATAAGTCTTTGTTAAGGCATGCATTGAAGGGAGGATAATCCAGCAATTTTGCACTGACTACTTGATTGTATTGTCTGCTTTCAGTGAACACATTTGTGTGATCTGATTTTTCTTTTGTTGTTTGGACACACTTGGCACCTCAACCAAGGGCGGGATGCTGAGGGCAATGTTGGTCTGAGATTGCAGAGTTAGGGAGGAAAGGTGTCTAAGTAGGAGTTTGGCTGTCGGGCTGGTGCATTACAAAGCTGGCTACAGCATTCCTGCGAAGTATGAAATGACTGCCCTTTCAGCATGTAGCAGGAGAGATGCAAGGGTGTTGATCAGAAAGAAGAGGGAAGCTAGGCAAGAAAAGTGAGCAGGTGTAGTGGCTGATAGATTACATTTTGCAAGTTAAAAATCATAGAATCATAGAATCGTTTAGGTTGGAAAAGACCTTTAAGATCATCCAGTCCAACCATTAACCTACACTACCAAGTCTACTCTAAGCCAATCAAGGGTAGACTAGACTAAACCATGTCCCAAAGTGCCACATCTACCCGTTTTTTGAACACTTCCAGGGATGGTGACTCCACCACTTCTCTGGGCAGCCTGTTCCAATTCTTGACCACCCTTTCCATAAAGAAATTTTTCCTAATTTCCAACCTAAACCTCCCCTGGCACAGCTTAAGCCCATTTCTTCTCGTCCTATCACTAACTACTTGGGAGAAGAGACCAACACCCACCTCACTACAACCTCCTTTCAAGTAGTTGTAGAGAGTGATAAGGTTGTCCACTCCATTCTCTCCAGATGCAAATGCAGCTGCTGGTCTGTGTGTGCAGATGTTGGAGATGCAAGGTAGCTCTAAGGAAGGGCAACAGCAATAGAAAAGGCTGCTAGGTCACATCCTTCCAAGCTGGAACTTAGCACTGGGGATAACAATCAATTCCAGGAGAATATCACAGGATACCGTAACTTACGATAAATCATAGATCGCAAGATACTCTTTTTGTAATATTGCGGTCAGTTTGTTCTAGGGCTGACTGGCTACATGACAGCTTGGGTGTAGGCTGGGCATCTAGATCATCTGGTCATCATTGAGGTCACCAGGCTTGTGATTCTCAGCAAAACTCTGTCAACCATGTAATGCTAAGATGAGGTGGCCCGAGCACTGCTGAAGGAAGTGCCTCTTTCCAGAAGGCTTGGAGGTTGATCAGGAGACAAATTGTATATAATATTTTCATTAATTATCTTGGCATAAGAGAGTGGGCATGTGCTAATAAATTTTGCTGAGGACACTCTGTGGGAGGCACTGTCAAATAGAGAAGGACTGGAAATGAGGAAGAACTGGAATGTATTAAAGGTCACAGTAGTAGAAATGGGATGAAATCCTTAGTTTTGTATGTGAAGTTGAGAGTTTGTTGTGAGCAGGTTGCTCATCATGTTGTCTATGGAGGAGAAGGTCCTGGCTTTGACAGTTAATTGCAGAATGGCTGTAGGTGTGAAAAAGACAAATTCTGCCCTATCTGAAAAGGCGCTTCTGATAAACACAGAGAAGTGTTGAGCACACCATCAGTGTGTGGTTCAAAGCCCTGGTGAAACTTGTCTGGAGTAATGCATATATTTCTGGTTGTTTGTATTCAAGATGAAATTAAACAGAAGCAGGTATAGACAAAATGCTCCAACGATGAAGTGGTAGAATGGGGCAGACTGAAAACAAAAGGTTAAGGGGAAAAAGCTGGAGGGAAGGTGACCTATTTTCTTTGAAAGTCAGTGTTGGTACAAGAATGGATGGTCACCTATTAATAAAGATAAGAAGTCATCTGGGAGTTAGGAGAAAAGTTCCTCATCTTCAGAGCAAAAATATTCTGGAATGATTCCAATAGAATTAGTAAGGCCAAAGAATGAATTCCCTTAAAAGTGAACTGGTTTTTCGTTGGTTTTGGTTTGGTTTGGTTTTTTTTAACGATTCGTAAGAAGAATTATCAGAGTGTGAGGACTGTGGGCTTTGATCCCCTTCAATCCTATGTTGCAGTGCCTCTGAAAATCATAATTGAGTGTTTAACATGATGTCTTGACTGATTAAAGGTGGGGGATTTTTTTATTTTAAAATATTTAATCTGTATATGTGCTTGTGGCTTGAACTGGTACTGCTATAGGAAAAAGCATCTGAATTCTGATGAGAGGTGTAGATCACTGACTGAACTGTTCTCAGTGCATGAATGAGTTCTTCCCATAGTATGGTATCACTGGAAGGTCTTCAGTTTTTTTTCCTCTGAGGGCTTCAGAAAGCAATCTTAGGGCAGAAGTAGGCACATGGGGTTTTTTTATTAACACAAGCCAGAATTCCAGTTGGTGGTTTCTTTTAAGATTTCATGTTGCAGTATAAAAATGGAAGTGTATGCAGATTATGAAAAATAAATTCAAAAGCCCATCTTTAAAGTAGCTGTAAAATAGCTTTAGAGTAGGGTGAGGAAAGGACCTATTGAAGAACAACAACAATTCTTGAAAGCAAAGAAAATTTGCTTCAGTATCTCGAAAATTTAGACGCACAAGTCTGGTCTTGTAAACACTTCCAGTTGTAAGTGCTGGTGGGAGTTAGTGCTTCTTTCTGATTTACAGGGGTTCACTGGACATGGAGCAGAATTAAGAAGAAAAACAGAAAAGTCAAAAGGGCTATCTATTTCATTAAATAGTATTTCCTTTTCAAAATACTGCTGGCATACTTGGAGGATTGAAATTTTATTGTATTGTAAGTTGTAGTTTAAGCCATTGGAGATATTACGGCAGAAGTCCAAAAGGAATTTTGTCAGATTTTGCAGCATGGAGACTGTAAAGATCAGACCAGACATCTCTCGCTACACTTAATCTCTGCAGTACAGCATTGACACAAGTGACAGGGACGTTAACTTATGGCATCTGGGGTTACTTTAGCTGTAGAGTCATCTTTAGGCTTCATTATGTCATTCCAATTTCACTTAATGCGGGATGAACTAGGGAGCCTCCACTAATACTGTTAAAATTACAGTATAGCCAATGTACATGTCTGTGCCTGAGCTTTTAATTGTAAGTACTGCGATTTAAAGTCAGATTAGCCCCAAAAAAGGACACAAGGACACAAACTAGGTGTGAATTTATAGCTCCTCTGCTGTTCCTGAAATCTTGCTGCCTGTCCAGGCCTCTCCCCCTGGCAGAGCCAGCAGTGTAGGCTGCTTGTCAGTGCAAGCAGCTTCTTTTACAGCTGGCTCTTCGTTAGGTTTCTCTCATTATATGAGCTCCTGAGTTGAAACCCTGGGTTATGATTTTGCTGATTATGTAGTTCGGCACATGAAGTTGCTGGGGACTGTGCTTGAATTCATCACATGCTGAATGTTTTGGTTTTTTCGTTTGGGTGGCTTTTTTTTTTTTCTCCTTGAGAGTTTGCATTAGCCTCCTGTATCTCAAATTGATGTGCAGAGTTGATAGGTATTTAACAGGAATCCAGCTCCTCTGAAAAGATTGTTATGATGTCCCACTTGAAGCTCTCTGTGCCTGGTGCCCGCCTTGGAAGAACCCCCAGGGAAATTAAGCGGCTGTGAGTTTGAATCCTGGTACGAGGGAGAAAGAGCACAAGGCTTCAGCATGGAGCCGTATGTTGAAGCAGGAGAAAACCAGAACATTGCTCTTCAAAAATCAGTACAGTCCATCTTTTGCACTGCACGTGGCAAGATTCCTGGGGAGAAAGGAGGTGGTACTGTGGTCTCTAATTGGAGATGATGATAACACATATGGAAAGAAGGCTGAATTCTGGTACTGAATGCTTGACTTTGCAAGCATATAGTGTTCTTTTAACTCTTTTACCATGCCCACAATTTAGTACTGGTGTTTGGGTTCATGTAGACAAGGATAGATTTTTTTTTTTTTTAATTTTCATGAGGTTAAAAAAAAAAAAAAAAGTAGTTCTATACTTTCACTTCAAATGGAAGGGGGAAAAGTTAATATTAAACATGAGGTCAATTGCATTATTTTTATTTACTCTTGTATCTTTTGGCAATAGATATCCCGTGAAGGAATACTAGTGCATTGTCAGCAGAAAATGAGAGCATCCTGAACATCATAAGTCACCAATATTTGGCACCAGTGACTTGGCTGACTGGGCCAGATAACTGGAGTGGGCACTCTGCAAATTGAGCACATGGATAGTAGTGCTGGCAGCCAAACCTCTATCCCATCACTTAAGAATATCGAGTATGCTGGGAAGAGGAGGCCGGGCTGGGGGTACAGGAGACTCTGTTGGGAATGTCCATCTGTTCTCCCTGCTGATGAGGTTACATGCCTGTGATTTTTTGGCCAGAGAAACTTGAGTAAATAAATAAAATTAAAAAAAGCTTCTGTGACTAATAACAACAACTTGTGCCAGAAGAGGATGCTATCAATTTGGGAGTTTAAAAAAAAAAAAAAAAAAAAGGTCTTTCCTGTGGATCATTCAATATCAGTATGAAACAATTTTTGCTTTTTCCCATTAAGATCTTTTAACACTTTGGTATCAGATTCAAACCAATAATTGCATGTTTTGGATCTGCTAATGCACTCGTTCTTACAGCTACTCTTCCCATGTGGGAAATGCAGTGCTATTAACATAACCTCCCGCTGAGGATATAAACCTTGCTATTATGTGTTGGAGGACTGAATTGCAGGGAACTGATTTGAAGGAGATGTAGATTCATTTCTGCAAAAGATTTCTGTACTGTGCTTTTTTTTTTAATATATTTTATTTTATTTTAGCACCACACGTCTGTCATGAACCAGAAAGATGCAGAGCTGTCATAGCTGGAAAGGTAGTCAGCTTTCTGCAATCCATGCAGTAGTATGTATGGAGTAAATTACAGTTCTGCTAGCTAATTTAGTGAGTGAGTTTGGTAGAATGGAAAATAGAGGACAAGTTCATTATAAGATCGCTTACTTTTAATTAAGAGTAATTACTTCTAATTAAGAGTAGTAAGAAGATGGACACTGATATTTCTAAAGCGTTTTTGCTAGTTTTATAAGGTTTCCAAAGTCATTGCGTGTTTCTAGACTCTGAAAGTTAATGAACACAGGTTTAAGTTACTTTCTCCTCTTGTGACTCTCAGCATCATAAGGTCACAGGGACTTTTTTTACACTAATTTTAGGGAAGAAGAAATGTTTTCTTTGGTGCCTACACATTTCTTGTCGCTTACAGCGACCTGTCTAGTCACCTGTTTGGAGTCAGAAGGCAACATGCTGTCTTTTGGGACCTTCTGTTGAATCTTCTAACTTTTGTTTTGGAAAGCCAGCATGGCCTACCCAGCCTTCTTTATGAGTCCATCCAGAAGTGATTTGTTGTGTGAAGACATGGTTTAAGTGAACAAGGAATTGCTGAAATTTCTTTACGCTTCTGGGGATTTATAGTTAGCGAATATCATCAGGTGAGGAATAGCTCTTTTTATTTACAGCTCTTTTTTTTTTCTTTAATGTGGGAGAGTTTATTTTAGTATATAATAATTTGTATTGTGTGAATGTCTTTATGTTTTGGCATGATCCTCATGATGGAGAAATGTCAGTATCTGTTGATCTGGTGACTTAATTTTCTTTCCTGAGAGAGTACATAAGGAATACTTGTGAAGATCAAACCCTGCTGCAGTATACCATATAGTTATTTTCCTTGTACATAAATGCAAAGAAACGAATGCCTTTAGAAACATGTGGAGGCATTTAATTATCAGAACCATTTGTTATTATTACTTCATTTGCTGTTAAGGAAAATAGCAAGGAAAAAAAAGCCAAAACCCTCCTGGGAAACCAAAAGCTTTTTAGATGTGTTTTGTGGTTGATGTTTCATGCTTGTTAACTCCAGGATTTGGTTTCAAAACCCTTTTAATAGAGATGCTAATGGGATTCTTCTCCATCTTACAGAATGTACGGCAAGAGATTTTTGTGAGAGAGCAACATGAGCTGCAAAGGGCAACATACCATTCAGTAACACCGTCCAGATTTCCATAAAGCTGGTGTTACAGGGATAGTATTTCATAGGACGGGGGGAACGAGTCTTCTCCAGGCATTGCTTATATGCTTGTTTGGTGCTTGCCAGTTTGCTGGCAGCCTGCTTTGGACCATGTGCTTAAACTTGTGTTTGTTCTTTAAAAGCCAGAGTATGGTTAGGAATGAAACCAAAACGTCCCCCCTCACCAAACACTCCAGCTAGGTCCCTCCCTCAGCATGGCCCTCCTCACCTGCCGAGTAAAAGCTTGCACCTGGAAACCTTTTTCTTCCTACCTGCAGTTGCAGTGATCTGCTGTAGAGAAACCAGAAATCATTTGCTAAACAGATTAGCATGGACACCTGCATTAGCTTGATTGCATAGCCTGGAGCTTCATGTGTGCTAATTTACCTTGCTTTTCAGGGAGTTTCCCTACTCCTGCAGGTCAGCTGCTGTTAATCTCTAATATGGCTTCGATGTCCTTCCATGGACTAGAGAGCCTGAGGCACAATGGCCAGACAAAGGAGATTTGAGGAGGAGGAGGAGGTTACTTCCTACGTACTCTCCATTTAGTTGTACAGTCTCCTGGTCCCTCTTCGGTTTGTAACAGCTCATCTTGGTTGGTACTTAATCCACATACTTAATCCCATGTGGATTATGCCACTGATGATGTTAAGGCTTTACTTTATGAAAATAAAGTCTTACATTATGGGTCTTTCATTTCCTTTATTTCAAATCTATAGGTACGTTTCTTATAGTGTCTCAGGGTCCTTCTGGGAGTTTTAGTCATCCCCAGTGGAATCATTACTATTCCAAGTAAAATAATGTTGCTGTTCTAAAGTTAGTTTATTATGCTACACAGTAGATATTATTTTTGAGCTGTGGACTTCTGCTCTCTAAACAAAAGTTGACTGAAGTGACTGTAGTCTTGGATTTTGTGGATTTTTTTTTTCTCTTCATTTTGTTCTCTTTTGCTGTCACCCTGCCAAAGGTAAACCCTTTTGATGAACAGGTGAGGTGCAGGATAAAGATCTAATGACGCTTGTGGGAAATGAGTTGTGAAAATCGTTTGTACTCTGGTACTCTTCCTTAGTTCTTATTCATGCCCAAGCAGCTTGAAAACAGGTTTTGTTCAGATTTTGTGATTTCTGGTTTACGTTGTTTCTTTTCAACTGGGAACGCTATAAATCCTTTTCAAATAATGCGTCTGACTATCAGATGTGTTCCCATGCGTGTAGTATTAACATCAGGCACGCCCTCTCTACACCTAATACAGCATGAACTGTTTCCCCCGAAGGTGCAGAGAAGCAGAATTAGGTTTGAATGGAAAAATCAAATAAAGCTGAATTGAGAAAAGGAGAGAGAAAGAACTGTCATGAGTTTCTGAGGTGAGGGCTGAGCGGATTGTATTGTAGGCTGTAAAGCTGCTTAATTTAGTGACTAATGTAGCTGTGGCTGCTCAGCATAGCATGGTGCCTACCCCTGCACTCTATTGACACTCTCCTTTGCAGTCCTTAAAAATTAATTTGAAGTGCTGCCAGCAGATAATACCTTACTTCAGTGTAGAATATCCACCTAGCATTTGACAACTGCTCTGTGCTGTGAGTACGATGCAATGAAAAACTAAGGGCACAAAATCTTTCTAAAGAAGTATTTTTATTTTTTTAAACAAAAAATAAAGGAGATGCAGGTAGTTCCTGGGAAAGAATACCACCTCCTGTAAGCCATCAGCCATCCTTCAGCGGTACCTGAACGTCCTGGCCATCCGTTCTGGTCCTCGCTCAGCCCGGCAGCACGAGGCAGGATGACCTGGCTCCGCCCCAGTTGGTGCGGTGCCATCGTTCATGTATCACCTGCGATGCTGCCTTTGCAGAAGCAGGCTGTACTGTTAAGTCCAGTGAAAGTGGGGATGATGCCCTCACGATGATGAGACCTTCATGCTGACTCTTACACAGGACGCCTGACTCATACCAAATCAGAGTCCGAGCTGATGCAGCTCTTCTTGATAGGTAAAGTATGAAAATTGGAGGACCCCAGCAGAGTTTAAAGGCTTAGAGAGATGGTTAAACTTTAATGATGTTTTGCAGCCTTATATGCATTTTTTTGTGTTGTGAAGCTGCTATTTTCCACTTTGTTTTCCTGTTGGTTTTCAATGGAAACAATGACATGCTTCTCTTTTGTTTTCTGTTGAAATAAACTTCTCTCTAATAACATGAAGAAAGCGTTGAGGGAGAATTTTTATCTGGGATACAAAATCTGTATATGACTCATGCTTACGGGTAGCATTAGACTGATGATTACAGGGGACGTATTTTCTGTAAAAAATGCATTGAACTAAGCATGAAGCCTGATTCTAACTTTGAATATACACTGGTTCTGTTTACTCGTTCCTTTCAGAATGGCAGATCTTTTCTGGCTTAGATAATTTAAAAAATAAAGCACTGTAACGGATTATTAGATGATGGCTGTTGTCTCAGGATTCTTTTCAGGAATTAATTTTTTTTCCTATCTGCACTTCATTTATTCTTGGCCTGTCACTTAAGTATGGACCTGTTCCTGCCTTGAGACTGAGAATCGATTCTGAGTGTCCCAGGTTTTGATGCAGTGCAAGTTTCAGGACAAGGAGGGGCCTTGAAAGCCATGCTCCCTTCCTTCCCTCTTGCCGTAGCTCTGAAAAATAGGGTGAAATGAAGCGCAAGAGCAAAATAAAAGTAGGAATTAAGATAGTTGTAAAGCGCATGTTTAGAGCAATTTTAACAGTGTGCCTGTACTTTATTTCAGAAGTGTATGGATACTTTTGCATGATCATATTTTTTTTTTCCTTAGTGTTGTTCTTTCTGTAATTTCCCACAAAGCCTGCATCTGCCACACTGAACCCCTCACTGTCTCCATTCCTGAACAGTCAGGTCAACAACAGACAGCTAAACTGTATGATTAAATCAATATATTTTCCCTTCATTTGTATTTAGGCAGCCGTTTTCCTCCTATAATGATGACCTAAGTAGCACAAGGAAACCTTTTTGCTCGCATTGTTGTATATGTATTTTGCTCAGGATGCACATGGCCTTGGAAGAAAAATACAGTCTTTTTTTTTTTTTTCCTCCTGAATGCAGAAAATTACCATTCTGTGTGCAGAATGATCACTCTGTGACAGAAGTTTGGGGGACAGGTAAAGCGTCATCCTCCAGCTCATAAGGTGCTCCTCTTGCACCTTGTGCTTTCCTCTCTTCTCCCACCACTTCCACCATTTCTCTGGTTTGAGGAATGTATTCTTCAGCAATTCCCAAATGTGAAATTTTGGTTTCAAGAGGTTTACTGAGTTAAAATGCATTTTTAAACCCAAGGTACGGTCTTGTATGAAATAGCTTTGTTTTTATACAAATGCTGACAAAATGACTTCATGCTGGTTAGCAACTCAAAAACTGCATCAGCCAATAATAAGTATTAGAATATTGTATGTAAGAATGATGAAAAACTAAAGTGAGGCTACAGGGAATAGAAATGGCCTTTTAAGTTACCCAATAAAGTCTTTTCATGTTGCAATTTGCAACGGAGAAATATTTCCTGATTTCCCAGCAAACTAAAGTAGCGAAAGAGGCTGGTGCTGATTCTTCTAAATTTTTGATTCAACAGAAAAGTGGAGTTGTGCAGCCTACCACTTGCTTGTATTGTCACTAATTGAGTTTTAAATGTTGCAGTCTGTTTCCTGCTGTAATAATCATTTATATCTTTCTAGTTGATGAGCCTAGATCATTATAGCATCCATGTTCAAGGGCTGCCTTGAAAAGCACAGCAGTCCTGCAGTCCACTGAAAAGTTACCTTAAATGATGGTTCTTTACCCTTCTACTTAAAAAGAAACTTCCTAGAAATACTGTTCTTGTAGGTGGCAAATAATAACCTCTGATAGAGACAGAACCTCAATCTGAAAAAGTATTTTGGCTAGTCAGGTATGAAGTAATCCACCAAATCATTAATATGAGTGATCTACAGAAAGAAGACGGGGTTAGTCCAGTTCTTAATGACTATATCTTGTAATGCCTCTTCAGGGGCGTGAGACTCTCTGGATGTTTCACAGCATCATCTCCTATGCCTGAAAGGACACCATAATTAAAGAAAGGCAAGTGAGATAATCGTATTTATTAACTTTGAGTACCAAACCCACCCAGAAAACAAGTAGTAAGCGTTTATTTGGGTATTTTTTTCTCTTTTGCAAATATTTCTGGAAGCGGTGTTTTCTGGACAGAGGCAGTTGTCTGTAAACGAGATCTATGTGTGTCAGTTTGTAAGGGGATAAAGATTTTATTGTGAAGGGATTGCTGAATGCTAAGTTTCTTGTGTATAAACTGCCCACCAATTTCTTTAAATGGCAAAAATGATGTTCTTTAGTTGAGATAATTTTATATAAGATAGCTGTTTATATTCAGCTATAGACAACAAGCCAGCCAAGGAACAATCTTGAGACAAGGAGTACAGTGAATATTAAGAATCGTTGATCCAATGCAAATCACACCTGATCCTTATCATTTACCCATGCTACTGATGGCTCACTTAGAATGTGCAATTTAAACAGTTTGTTTTCAGCAGAGAGATAGATACCTGTAGCAGAACTTTACTGTAACAATTTTTACAGGGAGAAAAGTGGAAACTGCTTTCTTGACTTTTGCAAGACTTGTGCCTAGTGCAGAAGCCTTGCTAGACTGCAGAAGTCTGTTGTGGCTTTGTTCTTTTGATTGCCTTATTGCTGCTCTTTGGTTGTAAGGGTAGATCAATGAGAGGGGCTCCAAGAAAGTCCTGAGTCCTTCCCTGCTGAAGCTCAGGTCTGGAAGCTGCTCCTTGCTCAGCTTGGGAGGGACAGCTCAGACTCTCCTGACACTGGAGGAGGATCTTCTAGACCCTGCCCAGATCCTGGGATCCCCTGTAGCTGCTTACTTGGTTTGTCAGTCTTTGATGGAATAGATGACAGTAGTGTTGTCCACGGCAAGTCTCTAATCCTCGGTCCTCTAAGAGAAATTGTCAAAACAGCTCCAGAATTTTAGATCTTTTTTTATGTGGTGCAGTTTCAGTGAGTCTTTTAAATAAGACTTTAATCAAAGCTGAACAAGTGTTTGAAATGAACCCAGAAGATTTTTTTTCATGTATTTAGTTCTCAAAATAGTCTTTTAGACTTTGTTGTGGTTTAGCCCCAGCCAGCAACTCAGCACCACACAGCCGCTCGCTCACTCCCCCTACCCCGATGGGATGGGGGAGAGAATCGGAGGAGTAAGAGTGAGAAACACTCCTGGGTGGAGATAAGAACAGTTTAATAATTGAAATAAAGTAAAATAGTAATGCTAATAGTAACAGTATAATAATGATAATAATAATAATGATACACGAAGCAAGTGATGCACAACGCAATTGCTCACCACCCGCCGACCGATACCCAGACAGTTCCTGAGCAGCGATCGCTGCTCCCTGGCCACCCCCCCCCCCAGTTTCTATACTGAGCATGACGTCATATGGTATGGAATAGCCCTTTGGTCAGTTTGGATCAACTCTTCTGGCTACACCCCCTCCCAGTTTCTTGTGCACCTGGCAGAGCATGGGAAGCTGAAAAAGTCCTTGACTAGCATAAGCAGTACTCAGCAACAACTAAACCATCAGTGTGTTACCAACATTCTTCTCCTACTAAATCCAAAACACAGCACTGTGCCTGCTGCTAGGAAGAAAATTAACTCTATCCCAGCCGAAACCAGGACAGACTTTAATAATTCTTAAACAAAGTACTAACATTCATGAAGGGTGACACTGTCTGTTCTTCATAGCAACAGTTGTAGAGATTAATTTCCTCTTTTGTAGTCTCAGTAAGATGCTATTCCAGAGAACGTATACTTATCCTCCCTATCAGTATTTTCATACCTAACTGGCTTTTTATTACATAGCTTTTTACTTTCTTTGGTGGAAAAACTCAAATATTTCCTAGCTCTACATGCATTCCTCTGAGTTAAGAGAATTAATATTTTTGGGATTGTATTTTAGAATTGTGTGTTGTCTGAGACTGCATGAAAAAGGAGAAAAATGTTTTGAAAGCCCATTCTTTTCAACTTGCATTTTTTCATCGCAGATTCATCATCCCTATTTCCTGTGATACGTAGATATCCCTGCTTCTCTTGGACACCAAAAAGACAGACCCACAATTACTTTATTTTGTGGGTGATGATCTTCTGAAACCTGATTACCTTACTTGTATGTTTTCTGAAGATAAGATCCTATCTGCACTGACTCATATTTTTAGTCATGATGATGTGTCTTCCTTTCTCATAAGAAGCTTCTGTTGACTTGGCTTTTTTTTTTTTTCCTTTTGGTCACATGCTTTTCAGCTTTCTAGCAGGCTATTTATGGTAAATAGACCGTTGTCGGTTGAAAGTCTTTAATGAATTTTTTTCTACAAAGTTCAGTAACATAAATATTTCAATTTGAAATATATATATATGAGAAAATCATACAAAATTTTCAATGAAAATATAGGTTGTAAAACTTTTAGAGTACATGAAGACTTTTGGGTGTAATAAATACAGGTTTATGATCCAAGAGGCATTTTTTTTTTATTACTTGGCCAGATACAAGAGGCTAAAAAAAAAAAGACCATCAAGCAATTTCTACAGTTTCAGTTAAGCAGAGGCTAGCTTTAACAAACATATGAATACGTTAGAATTTTATTATTTTTATGTGCCTGTAAGCTTTCTGCCTTGCAATTGCTTCAAATAACCATGCTATTGCAATCCAGAGGGAGTAGCAAGCAGCCTGAAAAGTCACTGAAGTGCAAATAGTGCATTTTTTTTCTTAGCACACATTTTTCACTTGATAATAACAAATCCATGAGAGAACAGTTTCCCCTGAATTGCTGGACTGCTGAGAGCCAAATTTGACTGATCAGTTGTACTAACCAATACAAGGGAGAAGCAGCAGCAGCAATCTGTGCTTCATGTAGGAATCTATAACGAGGGCAAAAGATTTTGTTTCATAAAATCAAGGCAGCATGTTCTTGGGAATGAGACCGCTTGCTTGTTTGCAAGCAAGGAACAGAATAGCCAGAAATATGCATAAATGAAATAATATAAATTCCATCATGAAAATGTGTCTTCAACATAGAAGATAGCAGGTCAGCTATTTTTCTCCTGTAAAGGAGCCAGTTAGTTAAGCTACCTACACATTACAGAAAATAGTGAGGATTAGACATAAATAAAGGAAAGCTGAGTGGACCCACTTTTTGTAGTGAAGGTCTGTTGAACTCAGGTTGGAGTTACAATTTCTTGCCAGGTGCTGGGGTCCAAACTTTATAGCTGACACCATGTGAATGGTGTGTGTCTCTCAGACAATAACTACCAATTTTGACCCTCTTGAAAACTTCTCTTAATTTTCTTTTTTATTAGCAATAATGTAAAATTTAAGCATCTGGAAGTATCAAGTGACCCAGAAAGGCTGCTAAACCCAGGGTAGATGCAGACAAAAACATCATTGCTTGAAAAAGACAAATGGAGTCTTGTGTATTGGCTGTTTTCCTTACCAGTGGCAGCAATTTTATTGCAAGAAAATTTGTAAAAATGCTGGGTTCAGTGCATTTGCCCTGAATGTGTGAGAAAGCTGACTCTTCATTTGGCATTTGATTTTCTTGGTTTGGGTGGGTTTTCTTTTTTTTTGTAGTACTTGGTTTTGTTTTGTTTTAATCAATGTTCAGCTTCCCATGATGATTCCCTGTTTTAGTCAATGATTTCATTGCTCCAGTGAAGGATTAAGGTCAGAGCGACTCCTGTAGCTGCCTTGATAAGGGCCTGTGGTTTTGAGCGCTTCCTTGGCTTTTGACTTTGACCAGATTGCACAGCTTTGTTGAGCAGAAGAATGTGTTGCAGAGGTCAGCTTGTCACCAGCCTGTGTGGGATGGAACCTCACAGCCTGTAAGAGGTGGTAGAAAGTGTCATTTCTCTCTGAAATTTAGTGTTAATGAGGAGTCACGAACACCCCACAGATAAATAACACGAAAAGAAATACTCTGTAGCTGTGAGCATTTCCAAGTGTTTCTTTTCGCCAAATAATTTTTCACCATAAACATTTTTGTGGTCCTTGTTTTCTACAGCTGTGAGCTGACTTCAAAGCTGCAGGAAGTGCATGGTAAAGAAATGGAAAGATGAGAAAAATAAATGAAATTGTTTTAATATCATGAAAAGGATTTTTTTTTTTTTTTTGTGCAGGACAGAAGTAAAATAAACTATGGCTGTGTTTGGGGTTAGTATTGTAGTAGTTGTAGTTGGAAAGAACATTTTCTGGAATGAATTAAACTGATAATGTATTTGATCTTAGCCAAAAGTAGACAATGTTCTTTCTGAAAAATGAGTCATTCTGCAGAACAAGAGAGTTAAAGAGGAAAATTCTTCTGAAGGAAGGGCTTAACTTCTTCAGTCACTGCATGAACATAGTGTTGTGTTAAAAAACATCACCAGTACCCAACTTGCATGCAATAGAAACAGGGAAATGGTCATCTTTTAGTGCCCCGTTAAAGCATTATTTTGTTGTATGCTCTGACAGGATAGTGTTACATATAATATTCAGAGGAGTATGTGCATTGGGGTCTAAAATAATGATCACAGCTCTGGTTATCCCAGTGTGTTGTGGAAGTACAGCTGATATTAGCCCAGTAAGGCTCTGAACAATAAGCACCTCCTGCTAAAATACAGATCTGCCTCTTTGCACCAGAAGTAATAGTCATTTAGCAGTACCCTGTTCCTTAAATGGATAATGTCTTACAGAGGTGGAGTATTATGTTTGTATCTAGTAGTAGTTCACACAGCAACCTCCCAAGAAGAGCAAGCACAGGGACATTGTTTCAGAAGTTACTTCAGTTAGTCAAAAAAAAGAAGATAAAAAAGTAGGGTTTTTTCTTGTCTGTCATATTTTTTATTTTTCTGTCACCTCATTATTAAAACTGACAGAGGTAAGAGATTGGACTTTCTCCCTGAACTAGGAGGACTTGAAGTTTAGGCTGTTTATGCTGTCCCAATGCTGAGAGAAGAGTATGAGCTATGGCATTAATACAGACAGGTAAATCTGGAGAAAGAGGGTTCAATAGCTATTTCCCAGTCTTTTGACAATAGCCAAGAAACTTTACTTGCAACCTAGACGAAATACCGATTTACTTATCAAATAGCTTTTTCTTGGTCAGTGTGAGTTCACAAAATGCAAATTTAGGAAGTAACTTGTTTATCTACCTCATAGCAGTTTGGAAATCCTTGTAACAGAAGGTCTGTAACAACAGAAGACAAGGTTGTGTTAACTGAGTGGAGCAGAACCAAATTTGGCCTAGGCAACTGATTGAAGTCAATGCCAGTAGTTACCCCGTGGAGCTGTGTATCTTCAGGTCTTTGAAGTCAAGGACTAAGTAAGCAGGAAAACAATGGGCATTGCGTAGCAGTAGGTTGGCCCAAACACTTTCCGGCCGGAGTATTACAGCAGTCAGCAGAGCAGTGGCGTGCAAAGCCAGGCGCTTATCTTTGAAGTCACATCAGATCCAAAGCTTTATGTCATACTGGTATGACAGTCTTTGAGTACAGCCATACAGGTATGGCTATTCTACTGTCAGTAATGCACGCCTACAGCTGCAGTATTGTATTTTGGAAAAAACCCGTATTTCAGGGGTTTTATGCAATTTTTTTTTTGTCAGAAATTTTGCATGGTTTTGCATTAAAGGATGGGAATCATTTCTTCTGGTGTGTGGCACCGTTACATGCTGCTGATGGGATTTGTTCCTTTTATATTTAGGGTTGGAACTGCTCTCAGAAAAGATCTGGTGTTTGAGGGAATCAGTTGGTGGTCTCACCTCTTATATTTTCTGTTAAAAGCACATCCTTATTAATGTTGCTTTAAGAGGAAATGCATTGTATTTTCAGATACCTTCTTTATTAGACATGCTGCATTTAAATGGATGTACGTTATATTTTAAAACAAATATTGTAAGGTCACGTAAACACTGTTTCATATTTAGATTATGTATATGTCCAGGATTAGGGTGTTCCATATTCTTTGAAACCAGATAATCTGGGAAGTGCTGTGGAAGAAGTAATCACATAGCTCCTATCAGAATTAATGAACTCTGTAGCTAGATCCTCCGAACTTCCTGCAAACCTTGTCCTTGCAATATAAAAAACTGACTCAGGACTTTATTTGATATCTGGACATATAACTTTTTAATAAAATCCCAAGTCTGTGAAATTATTTTTCTCATCTGGAACTATAGCTGGGGGTGTTTTCAGGCTGGGTAGATTCTGACTGCATGATTTGCATTTGTATGATCTGTTCAGCTGAGGCTGATTCAAGCAGTGGAGGCCTTTATCCTGCACGTGCAAAAAGTAAGGTGTTGGAGATCCTTGGATGGGGATACTGAATTCACATACACTTAATTCACATATCAAATTTAACCTAATCAAATGCCAATGAAATCCTGTTTGGCTGATTGGTAATATATTAAACATTTATTTACCTCCGCTTGGAATGTTTGGTCTGTAATTATTAAAAAGGTATCTGATAACTCTATATTAGAAACCTGAAAGGATGTCATATTTGAGATTACTGATAGAATACAGACCAGAAGAGTGTCATAAATGCCCATTCAGTATAATAGGGTTTTTTCCCCACTTTTTTCACGTGATGTTCTCCTTACAAGCTATTTTTTGACAGTGACCTTTTCTTCTTACCTCTGTTTCTGAATAGTGGTACTCTGTTACCTCCCAGAACAACTTACTGCATGTGACGTGGTTGATGGCTGTCTGCCAAAAGAATATTTCTTCCCTGACCCTCCCTTCCCCTGACTTTGTTTTGGGGTTTTTTCCCTCCTCAGCCAGCCATTGGGAAAACAGTTCTCAATATAGTGGGAGAGACTGGCTAGTTTGCTTTAAGAGCATGGTGCAGGAGCTAGCCCAAATCTGCCTGGGTGCCACTCCTAATGCTACCCAGAGTCCTGGCTAAATTGTGTGCACTCCTTACATGCCTAATAGCAAGGTTATAGAAAGGAACCTAATTAAGGCTATTCTGTTCATCAATGTGACTTCTTTGTGTTCATTTTCATAATTTTCATTAAGTGATAGATTTTTTTTTCTGGAACTAGATGATCTTTAAGGTCCCTTCCAACCCAAACCATTCTGATTCATGTTGATTTAGGATCAGCATATGAATTTAACCACCTACTCAAGATCATGCCTAGGTATAGGTTTTCAGCAAGAGGAAATTAATGTGGTCAACTCCTCCTTGCACTGGCTCCCCTAACTAATTGTCATATGAGCTTTTACCAGGACATAAATTACTATGGAGAGCTTTCTCTTAAAAGCACTCTCCTCAAAGGCTAATCATTTTTCACCAAGAATTAGGTTTCTATAAGACTTTGGTTATGGAAATTAGATTCTATAATTTTAAAACGTCATCTTATGTGGCTTGAACTGGAATTGGGAAACTTGCATGTTATTCGCTTATCTCAACCCTATACCCATATTCTAGTACATGAACACCTGTAGTACAGAAAGGTTAGATTAAAATAATAACTCAAGTCCATTAAAGACATGGGTGCGAAAGCTGAGGTTAAAACTCAGTACATCTTTGTTGCTGGTTCTTTTCACTCACAGCTCTGAATATAGACCATTAAGCCTACAAGCTGAACTTCACAGAATTCTTTTGAAGCTAATTGTGCTGGCTCCTTCCACTCAGGGTGCGGGCAAGTATCCATGTCGATACTGCCGGTTGCTTATTAAGAGTGCAGAAATTTGAGAAATAGTATTTTTATTTTCCCTTAACATCTGTTTCTGGGAAATATGGGCAGAGTGCTATAGATCTAAAAGTAATGAACAAATACATTTGTGTCGAGCAAATGTTTGTTTTCCACTGATAAGACAAATCGTTGTGCTGATAGAAGGAGGATGCTTTTTGTTACAGAGTAATGCTTCTGATTCTTAATAAAACACTGAGTCCGGGGTGGGATGGAGCATAAAGCAGGTCTGTGATGGCACAGAATGAGGAAACTGTTACAACAAATGTTATCATCACGTGAAAATGGAAAATATATATTACAAGCCAACATGAACATCCAGTTTTTGTGGTTAGGTTTTTAGATGCTAGGCATTCATATACTGAAGCTTGACATGCTAATGCTGATGCCCATAAAATCTTGTAAATTGTTGGGTGCTTGGAAGGTAATTGGATTGCAGTCTGTTAGGGAAATACTGCTCTAAAATTCTACAGTAAGAAGAGCAAACAAAGATACTATCCATCGAGCCCTTGTAAATACCGAGGGCTTCCTTGGGCTTTATATAACTATTGCTATATCCATGTAATACCAGTGCCTTTGTTTTAACTTTACTGGGGCTAGGATTTGCGCTGCTGAGAGAAGTACTAACTGTAAAAAAACCTGGTCCGAAGGGTTGAATTAAATCATCAACAAAAAAAAATTATTGTGTTAAATTGTGAAGGACCAGCTGCAAACTACTACTAATAGCAAACTGCTGACTTTGGAAAAATACTGTATAGCAAAAACTAATGGAGGTCTCTTCAGCCAGGTTAGTGAGAAAGTTGCAATAATAAGTAATTCTAATGATGAACTTGTATGTAGTAGATGGACAATATTATGGTCCAATCTATACAAATAAAAGCTATTCCCAGAATAAAACGCAGCACTGAATTTACGCTTCTTATTTCAATGGAGCTGAGCATATTTGAGCTTCTCTTCAAAAGCCCTTTTCGCATTTTGCCTTGTGTCACCTTCCCTAAATTTCATTTGGAGCATCGTGTGTAAAGCCAGGCTGTGCCTGCTTCATGTGCAGGACCTTCCTTCGTCATGGAAAGGGGCGCTCTTCTGGTGTGTTGAATTGGATGGAGCAATATGAGGATGTGCTGTTCCCTCTCTGGCTATCCCTGCCCTCCCACTGACTGAACTTGTGACCTTATAAATTATTAAACTTCCCCAGGCCTTTGTTCTTTACATCTGTAAAACTGAGGATAAGAGAATTTTCCTATTGCTATGAATAACCCCGATCTATGGATATGAGCTGGAAATCCTGACCTATACACCAATGAAGCAGGTAATCCTTCCAATGAGGTTATTTGTGAAATAAGCATTGTTCCCTGATAGTGAAGGTGCATTAGCAGGAGATAATGACGGTAGGTTTGCTTCTTCACTTGCTACGGAAGATGCTCAGGAGCAGTGCTGACTTTGGATGGTGGCAGGGGAAGAACTAGTTGTTTCTTTGATGTGTATGGGAGTGAATGCTTTTTTACTCCCATCCCCATCCCTGTGACCTAATTCGGCATCTTCTGGTATATGTGATGAGAGCACCTTTCCCCATTGGTCCTGGAAAAATTCTGTAAAATATTCATTAGATCACTATCCCCTTTCTACTACAACTCTGCTATGTTGCTTTGACCTGGAATTGAAAGTTTTCGATTGGCACCTCACCCACTTACTCTCCTGAAAAATTTGGCTGGGGTAGGAGCATGGAGGGAAGGGGTTTTTCTCTGCCAGTGTATGTTTTACAGTACTTGGCAGAGGCTGTTTCCTGAGACTCTGTTGCTTCTGGTATCTCTTATATAGAAATGCTGGCCAGACTTATGTACACGGTTTTTATTTTGTTTTGAGACACTACAAATACTTTTGTGATACAAAAAGTAATTTTGTGGAGCTATTTTTAAAAACTTTGTGCTGAAGATATTTTTGTAGCCTTAACATCTTGAAGGGCTTGCTGCCACATGGTTTAGGGTTTTTTTTGCTTCCACCTTCACCAGAGAATGTTAATGACTGTTGTCCTGAAGGTCCTTTCTGATGTGATGTTTTCCCTTCCCCACTCTTTTTCACTCTACCTCTTCAAATCAAGTGTCATTAATTTGTTCTAACCTTCAGGTGATGGTGGGAGAAAAGTAACTCCTAATACAAGGAGTGAGTGTGGGTTGATCTTTACAGACACTAGCGTTTCAAGTGTTGGCAGACCAGAACACAATATAGTGTCTTCGTGTGTTGCACAGAAAACAGCTTTTCCCAAGATGATACTTTTTTTTTTTTCTCAGTACAAAGAAGGAAAGTCAGCAAGCAAACAACATTGTCAAATGTGGCATTAATGGTCCATTTGTGGTTTACTTTGTTGTACCTGTATGGCTAATGGTTTCTGACTTTATCTTTCATGAAGTGTAATTGCAGTTTTTTGTTAATGCCAATTCACTCTGGTAGTATAAACTCATCAATTTGCATGCAGTGATTGAAGGGAAAAGATAGATGAAAGCCTATTATAATCATGTTAGATAACCAAATATGAATATGAATGAGATCATGCTTCTTTTGGAAATACAGAGCTGTGTTGTTCAATACACTTAGTATAACCAACATTCATATGAAAGCCCATTATGCTGAGTCTAGTAGATGTTTTCTTAGGATGATAAGTTACCTAGTGAGCTGTCTAAATGATTCTGACTTTGAGTTAAGTAATGAAATCTGCAAGTTCTTTAAACATCTCACATAGAAATAGAACGGCATGACTATAAAATAATGTGTGTAAGTTAACCACTGAGTTTGTGTCTTGAGTAGTGCTTTAGTGAGCAGCTACAAATAAAAACTTTTGGAGTTTCTTCTTTTATTTTGTACTTCTCCTTCCTCCTTGTTCTCCAAAAGTTAAGGAAGAAAATGGCTCAATCTTTAGAGATTTATAAACAAACAAACAAACAAAAAACCCCCATGGAACAAAACTGGCATTTCGAATATTTCATACTGCTGTGGCAATATATAACATTCCTCAAAAAACAACGTACACTTGGAAACAAAGCTCATTCAAGCTCGAAGACTGTGTAATCAAAGACATGTGACTCTGATAAATGACTTTGTTCTTAAATCTTGGGGAAAATTAGAGCCTTCTGGTTAATAGTTGAGCCTTTCAGAAGCAATGCAGTAGTTTTTCTTGAAACACCTGAGAATTTCATGCATGTAGCTCTAGCAGGTGTTTTCCCTCATATTTATCAGTTGGCTAAGGAAGCCTGGTCTTTGAGTCCTCAGCTGCAGAAGTTTGTCTACTTGGTTTTGCTTTGCCTTTGTGTGTCCACTGTTGCTTGTAACCACTCCTTCCCTACTTGGCTTCTTCATTCAGCCTTTGGTAACTTTTCATTGCTCCAAACTACTTCCCTGGAGAGATGATTGGGACATATTTCTCATTGGGATATGCAGCCTCTTTACCATCTGATCCTGTAGACCTGGACACATATGAGCATCCACAAGTCAGCTCAGACACATACAGGTTTACACAGTGCCCTCGTCCCTTTGTCAGTAAGGCTTTGTAAGTACCCAGTGTCCTTGGAAGGCGGTAAGCTCTTGGAAGCACTTGCTAACTAGTGGAATGGTAAGCAGTTAAACACTTCCCAAACAATGTACAAAGCAAACCCCTTTGCGATTTGCAGTCTGCATTCTGCAGTATAACTCAATAGGGTGTTTTTCTCCCTTAGGTTTTGCAGTATTGCGTGCTGCTTTGCTGGAGCACAATCTCTTGGAGCTCAGTGCAAAGACATCCATAGCTCAGTGAATGTAAAGAACAAGTTGTCAAGCAATGGATAATATTCCCCACACGGTGTTAGTTTCTTCTTTAAAAGGTGTCTTTGCTTCATTATTGTTAATTGTCATATAGTGTCTGAGTTTGCAGGTGTTGCTTCTGAAGCTGATGATGGAGTGTTGCATATCTGCTCCTAAACCCCGATGACATTTGAAGATAGGAATATTACCTTGTGATACATGGAATGTAAATTCATTTGAAACTTTAATGGTGTTTTACTATCAGACTATAATGTTACACCAATTAAGTATATACATGATAAATGAGAAAATAAGTGCAGCATACCCAAACTGTTGCAGATAGAAAATTTTTGAATTGACAGTGTTTAATGGACTATGAATATAAATTTTGTTCTTAATATCCATCTGGGGTGGGGAACCACACAGAATAATCTCTGGACTGAGTCTATATGTAGTGAAGAGCATTTAGTTATCTGAAGGAAGCTATCTGAAGAGCGTTTTCAGACTTCTTATTTGTGCCAATAATCATTGCAATCTAAATCACTGCTCTACCACTTTGTCTTCTATAAGCCAGCAATACCACTGCTAAGCTTTGGGTTTCCTTCACTGCCAGTACAACTTGAATGTAATGGTTCCTGTTTCAATATTGCTTGTTCCTTTGACATAAATCAGAGGGAGATTCTTGCAGTGAAGCAATCAGAAACATAATTTAGTTTGACGACAATTTCTAAAACCAGTTCTTTAGACAGTTACATTGGGAAAGTTCTGGTGCTATAGTGTGAGATGGTGTAGTGGATCAAAGTACTCACCATAACAAGTAGGAAAAGGTGCTCAGAAACATAATTTCTCAGTAATTGCATGGGCAGTCCTGTGAACTTGAACGTTTTGGAGGGACCCATGTCTTCTCTGAGAACTTCCTCAACAGAGATAAATTTCTAAGGAGTCCACAAACAACCAGGGTTTCTTAAACCTTCTGATTGCCCCAATGAATTCAGTAGGAGATCAGTTTAAAACAGCTTAAAAAATTTCTTTACATAGCGTGTCATGCAGTTCTGGAGCTTGCTGCCCTGAGAGGTTAGGTAGGTAGGCACCATTGACAGGCTCAGATAGACAAATTCATGGGCAACAAGTTTGGTGCCTGAACTGATCCCTGGAAATGGTAAGTCAGTGGAAACACTGTTTTGTTGTTGCCCAGGGGGCAATTTAAGGATATAAAGAAAGTTGAAAAACACTGGATAAATTAAGCAGTCTTTTTAGGGAAAAAAATATGCTGTCAGATTTTTGAGTTATAAATTGATGAGTGTAAAAAGGCCGTGATTTGATGGCACTTGTGGGAAACCAGTGATGTAGAAAAATATGTGACATACCACCCGGTATTCCTCCTTTTGATAAATTTTTTTTGTACAAACACAGCTGCTTTTAATGTTAATCCCACGCACACACAAACTGTGTTTTATGTTCCCTGTGTTCATACTTTAAATCCATAAGTACATTGATACTTGAGGTCTTCATTAAGAATTGAATTTCCTGCTTCACTGTGCTGGGTTTTATTTTGTTGTTATTTGATGGAAAAATGTTCCTAACTCACTGAATGCATTGTTCAATAGCAAGTGCTCCAGTACCAAAAGAGGGCCTGCACAAGTATAAAAAAAAGGACATTTCTGGCAAAATTAAGAGGAACAACAGATCCAATGGTAATGCTTATACAAGAGTAAACATGGATATATAATAATTAGTGTGCTTTCAAGTTTTTTGGGGTAACATAGAGGGGGAAAGTAGTGAACTTAAGAGCTTTGTAGAGGCAGCGTGGAGTGGATGTGGAACCTCACCTGTGGGCTCTTGGCAGTGCTGCAAGGCTCTTTGTTAGTGATGGGAAGCTGCAAGACAAGACGTGAAGGGTATGGCAGAGGTATTGGATGATTGATGTTTCTGCCTTTATGACTGGAAATCTAATCTAATGCCCCCACCTAATGAGAGATAAAGCATTGATCTGGCTGCCTGGGAAATCTTCCAGTTTTGAGATTTGTAAGAGTTGCAAAAGAAAGGTGGCAGAACTATAGCTTTAGAAGCAGTTGCTTTCAAACTACAAGTGGAGTATAGTACTGTATACATACAAAATTGCCCTTTGATTTATTTGTAAACAAGGCCATCCATCAGAATGTGAGTACACAGACTTTATGTTGTAAGGATGTTTCAGGTCTATACACGCAAACCTGGAAAGTATAAGATCTTTAAGCTATTCCGTGCTATTCCAGGCAAAATATTAATTGGATTAACCATATGTAACATTGTGGTCTTTCAGTAGGAATTCTGGGATCTGACCATAATAAATTAAATCTCAGCGTTAACTCTTAATTTTGAGTGACTTCTCTTCCTCCCGCTGCTTTTACCTGCTGATTTTAAGCTTGTCTTTTGGTACACTTTAATTGCTTGGCAAGGCTGGGTCTGAGGGCTTTTTAGCTTTCCACCTTTTTTCTCTGCCCCCCCCCCCCCCCCCCCCCCCCCCCCCCCGCCCCGGATATGTTTCTGCATCTGTTGTCAAGTATAAAAAGAGTAGGCTACTGCATGCAGAGTGCCTGGAATATCCATCGAGTATCAATTCTCAAGTCCAGTTCAGAATTTTGCAAGTCATGGGATTGCAGGGCTCTGCACTTCTTATTTCTGTCCCTTTCACTGGCTTGCTCTCTGCTTTTCTGACTTGTGACAAATTCATGGGCATACAGCTACTTGGAGGAAGCTCTCTAACCTTCTTGGTTTCTCTGTAATGGACTCAATGTATTTATTTACCTGTTCGCACACATCTGCATAACCAAAAAAAAAAAAAATCTTTGTGCTTTAGTGAACAAGCAAAAGTTAAATCCATGTAAAAATCTTTCAGTCTTGTTCAACTCCAGGTTTTTGCAGTTGGAGCAAATGGGGGCGGGCGATAATTGGTAGAGCTGTACAGTTATATAACTAAAAGCTTTTCTGCTGGAAGTTAGGAGAGCAGATTGCTTGGCCATCAATATGTGACACGTGTTCTTAATCTTCCCACAGTGTCCATGCAGAGGAGTACAGTCAAGCAGTGTGTATTGGTTTGGTAGATTAATGTGTTCAAATAAAAATGCTATCAAAAAATTTCCTTTGGGGTACTTTTTTTTAGAGAAAGAAGGGTGGTGTTATACCACTTGAGGATTTAAATAGTATTTATTTTGAGTAATTAATGGCAGATATTATTCTTAGATAGAAATTATAACTGTTGATGGCTTTCAACGTGAAGGTTGTCATCTAAAACTCTTGCGGCGGAGGGATCAACTAGGAAAAAGAGATTATACAATGTAACACAGTGGTAATAAGAGTACTATATGCTATTTTATGGGCAAAATACCCTGTTACTATCACAGAAGAATGCTCAGCTAGCCAGCGCTCATGAATTGTGTCACCAATTTCACATAAATAGTCATGAAAGCAGTGACTGGGACATCAGTGGTTTTTTTCTGTACCTGAGTAGGGGGTTGTTTGGTTGGCTTTGGTTTGGGTGGGGATTTGGGGGTGGGGTGGGGGATGTTTTTAGTTTGTGGACAGAATGACAATATTATATTGATCCTATTGTTAGTGTATACATTCAGAGAAAAGTGATGCAAGTAAAAAATGTAATGTGACACTGGACTGAGATGAAAGACAATAACGTATGAACACTGCACTGCGAGTTTGTTGGATTTGGTGGTACAGCTGTTCTGTGTGGAGACGTGACTTGAGCTTCTCCATGGCATGCAATAAATGCGAGGTTTGTTTATCTGTGATAGAACAAGACCTCTGTATCAGCTTCCAGATAAAAGCTCAAATCAGAGCAGTGCTTGAATACAAAAGCTTGAACCATTACATCAGAGAGAGCATCTGAAGTCTTCTGAATTTAGTGTTAGCAGTAAATAAGAAGCTATGCTGCTGCTGCAAGATAAGGTCTATCTTGGACCCTTGGTTTATTTAGTTTCTTCATAATCACCCTTCCAGTTTGCAAATCTGGTTGTGGTGGTTTGTTTGGTTTTTTTTTTTTTCTTTTCCTGAGTCACTGAAGGGAGAACCAGTTTAAACTGACCTCAGTAACAGTCAAGGCCGTTAACATTTTCTTCGTTAAGGATCGGTGCCAGAAAAGGTCTGGGCCTGGCCCTAAACTAGGGGGTTCTCCCCCTCCCTTAGGTAGAGGAAACAAAGCAAGGCAAAAGGAAGCAGGTTTTGGCACAGCACTGTTAGTTAAGCTTCCGTGAGGGCCTCCAAAAACATTGTTTGCCTTCCTGCAGATGCTTAAAAGCACCCACCACAGAGTTTGCAATTTCACGAGATAGCTGAGCCAATCTCAACTCTAAGGCACAAAAAGAGGCATCCCTACTTAACCCTGGCTGCACATCACGCGTGCTCTGTCTGCCATGTGTACTGGGAGCTGCTCTTTCTAGCGAAGCTGCTTGTTAGATTGACTTCATTGCAATGAAGTGAAACAAATCGTAATTATATGAGGTTAAATAAAGTGGTAGAGGTTACAGCATGAAGAATCAGTGTCCTCTTGTGTAAGACATGATTTGGGAAAGCAAGCAGGCCATTTTTTTTATGCGGAAACCAGAAGTCAGAAATTTGTCAGTTTAATCAGGGGCATACACAGGAGAGGCACGCTTTGCATTTTACAGAAAGCCTTTTGCTGTTCATCTGGGTTTAAGACTAGGAGAAATAGAGGAGTGATGTTGAAAGAAAGAGTAACCTTGCTTGAACATGTTCTCTTTTTCAGGATGACTTTGGTTTGTCTAACTAACTATTGCCAGTGCTGTGTGCTCTGCTGGGAAGTAGGAGGAATGGACAGATACCTGTGAATATAATTATAGGTCAAATTTGCCCGATGGCTCTCCTTTAATTACTTGGTAGCATTTTGCACACACATGTGGATGCACATCATAGACAAACAGCTTCTTCTGAGCAGCTGCCAGCTTTCACTGGTCGTTTAACTGGAGGATGATGCACAAAATTGTCATAACGCATTTCTTATAAGACAGTGCCTTCAGAATGCATATGCCTAAGATGATCTTCACATAGTGAATCTGAATATTTCTCTTTTTCTCTCCTAGTTTGTGGAGACATCCATGGTCAGTTCTTTGACTTGATGAAACTGTTTGAAGTGGGAGGTTCTCCTGCCAACACGCGGTATCTCTTCCTGGGGGACTACGTGGACAGAGGGTACTTCAGCATTGAAGTAAGTTTCTTATTTCTGTTTTTGGCTGTGAAACTGCTTGCAGCCTATTGTGTATATTTAGCATTGTAATTTAACCAGTTCAGGAATACTGAAGTTCTTTGCAGATACCACTTGTGAGCAAAAGAAGTCCATGTTAATGTTGCTTTTGGTGTTTTCATAAAGGTTGCTTGGTATCCAGCCAAATCCCACTATATCTGTGCTGGAAAGCTGATGGAGAACGGACCTTGGTGCTAACTAGTGGCCATCCAAATATAGCACAGAAAGCAGTCTGCTCTGCAGCTTGCGCAAGCTAATAGGATGAATACACATGAGCTATTAGAAAAGAGATATAACAGAAAAACTAAATGAACAACTCCTAGTTTAGTTTGACTTCTAGGCTTATTTGATCTGAGTCTCCTGGATGAGAAATTTTATGAAAATGGAAGGACTAGATGGGGGGTAAATGGGACAAAAAGCCAGCAGATAACATACTGTGCTGGAGAGAATGAATGAGTTCTGTTTAGATATGGCATGCAGGAGTGCATGATCTCTGGCTTTTGTTGCAGCAGTTGCATCCACAGAGAAGGAGTGATGCACGTGTGCTCTATTGAAGGTGCTGAGACCTGGTGTAGACTCCAGTATCAGGTTGTAGAATGTGGAGGTCAAATGACAGCATCTTTAGCTGGCTTGTGAAAGGAAACAGTGTCCTGTCCAGCCTGCCTACCTTTGACTAGAAGCGAGTCAAATACCAAGCACAAATCCTTTGTTCCAGCGCTCACGGATCTTTTCTTCTGTTCCATGTTGCTGCTCGGTTATGCAAACTGACAGATGAGGTGGACAATTATCAAATAAAACCTAATCTGGATTTGCTGACCCAGGTCATAGTTGATCTAGTCACTGAGCAGTCAGTCAGAAACCCTTGCAGCAGCTTCTGAGCTACAGCTTGACTTCTTTCTCTGAAAAGTTCAGACTTTAACTCCCTCTGAGTCAAGGGAGAATACCCATTATCTTTTAGAAGCAATATAGGTCCTATGATACGTGGCTGTGTGTCTGTGACTAGATAAGATGGCAGCATGCAAGAACACATACACTGCTGTTTCATTCTACATACCACATCTTAGTACACTGTTGCCATACTGATATAAAAATATGTAATCCCAAACAGCTGAGTTATTTATAATGTATTTGTAAAATGGATCGTCTTGGCAGTTTTATATTTGTAGTATGAAGAGAAGTTTTTTTAAAATACAGTTCTGTAAAATTACTTTTGCTTTATTAGTTCACTTTAAAACTTAATTCAAAATGTTAACAGAATCTTTGGGAGGTGGCACATTTTACAAATAGAAATAGGCTGTTCCAAGTGCAAATGCTGTAAAAACTTAAGAATTGCAAGGTTCTTTCTCCCACCTGCCAAAAATCAATATAGTTAGGATTTAGTCTCATACTGAAGTCAGCACTTTGATCATGATTTTTTTGAGCCACATGTGCCTGCTTCCTCCCTTCTCAGATCCACAGTGAGCTGTAAGCTAAATCATCACTGTGTGGATTACCGTGCTGGATCGCTTGGGGAAGGTTGGGAGTGCGGAGGGTGGTTTCACAGGCTTAAACTCTTGTGCAGCTCAATCTTGAACTATCATTTTTCAGTTGCGATACTTAGTTCATATCTCCTGTAGCCTTTGACCGAACCAAGTTGTATCTGGAAGAGGAGAGTTTTGTCTTCATTCCGAGATATGTTTTTAATATAAGAAATAGAACAAGTGGATTTGCTTCAGCTTTCAAGTGCCTGTCTGACAGTTTGCCAAAATCTCCTCCAGGGTTATTACTGATTAAAGACAACAGCAAGACATATAACACAAAGCAAAATGGCTTATGAGTGGGAAATAAGCCCCTTAAAATTACTCATTTAGCAACCTGCACATACATATTTAGCAAATTATATTCTGAATTTAGTTTTTCCATTCTGGAACACTACTTTTTCACTGGAAGAAGAAGTGGCTTCTGCCAGCGCCAAGGAAATATCTGAGCTGTGTCTTATATTATTCCTTTTTGTATGTAAGGTTCTCAGATTACTACTTTTTTGGTCACATAACTGATTCTCCCCACCTGTCACCTTGATTAAAGAGCGCCTTTGAAAGGAAAGGTAGGTTTCTGTTTCATAAGTATATTTGGATGTAGAGCTATGCATTCAGGCATGAACTCAGCACAGTAAGTAGTTACAAGGAAAAGAAAAAGGTGAAGAATGCAACTTGACATGTTGGGGGCGGGGGGGTGGAAGCTTTTGGTGGAGAAGGGGCCTAGAGCACATCTATCAAGTCACCAGCTCTTGCCTGTACTTTGTGCTGGAGAAGTCATGGTGGTAAGCTGTCCTAGCCTGATCTCAATGCATATTTCTACCACATCAGTCACACCGTGGTCTTTATTCCGTCGATCTGTTGGCTCCCCTTTCTGCTGTGTAGACACAAGACTATTGCAGTTCTGGGGTCCTTCCAAAAGAATTAAGGTAGCTGATCCAAGGTACTGATCACAAGTAATATAAGCTTTTTAAAAAATCCCTTCAATTGCCGTGTGATATCTAGCGTAAAAGTGACACCATTGAGCCTAGACCTAGCTGAGTCTGGTAGTGGGCGAGATAATCCTTGTCTGTGGGCTGCAAAGCATTTGGGATTCTTCTGGATGAAAGGTACTGTATAATGTAAGCTATTATCATTAAGAACAGAGGAAGAAATTGCATAAGGTAGGTGGAAGGCATTTGATAATGCAGAGGGAAAAAGAGAAAAGTATTTGTATAAGGCACTCAGCAGAAATGACAGCCCTTGCCCCATGGAGCTTTTGATCTAGGGGCTCAATCCTTCATGTGTGTGCTCTGTTTTTACCAGAGTTAGCTCCACTGTTTGAAGGAGGGGTGGTGTTTTGTGTCTTTAAAATTAGTTCTAAGCAAGGTGTCTCACAGTGAGAGACTAATAAAGGAATTAGAACAGGTAAAACAAGAAAGTCAAAATTGTAGATAGAATGAGATGAGGTTTCTCAACACAGACCAAATCTTTATCCTGTAGCTGCACTCTCTTTTCCATTTGATCTTTTGGCAGAGCCTGAGCATTTCTGCACTTAGAATAAAAAATTTCAGCAAGTTGCAATATCTGATGCAGCACACTTGTTTCCTCAGTTCTGTAACTGATAACGTTTCCCTGTTGTGCTTGTGCATCGTACCAGGGTTTTGACCCCAGAGCAGAAACTCCTGAGCTTTCGCTTTCAAACAAGTTTTACGGTCATGGAGAAAAGAAACCCAAATGATGAAGACAGAGGGCTATTTTTAAATCTAAGGAATAGTTAGAGCATAAGTGGTTCTGCAGGAATGGGCTGTAAGGAAGAATGACTAATCTCTACCTGAGTCTGAAAACTCTCTTTTGAAAGGCAGACAGAAATGCCATGTGCTGTAGGGGGGGCGGGGGGGAGTATACGTATAGGCTGCTTTTCACCACAGTCTTGGAAAAATTACAATCAGAGTAAATACCAACTATAATACACTAATAATATTATGTAAATGAACTGTTGGAATTATTTTCCTGCTCAATCCCACATAAAAACATACAGGCTTAAATGTCAGGTGAATATCATAAGGTATATACTGATCAGTTTTGACAGAGCAGAGAGTTAAGGCATGGAGAATTAAACCAATGTTCAAAATTAACAAACCCGGAGTTGTGTTTTAAGGTTCAAAACGTTTGTACCTTTTCATTTCCTGAATGCAAAGACTGAAATTCCAGAAGGAGGAACTGTTTTTGTGCTAGCTCTAGCAAGAACAGTGAGGTGTTTGGGGTGAGCCTGGAATTTGACAATTGGACCTTGCATCAATTAAGAAAACATCTGGCGATTGAGATGCTTCTGAATTCAGTGAACTCTTCACAGTTATTAACTGGTCTCTCCCAAGAAAAGAATTACATATAAATAAATTTATGTTAGTAAACTGTGGGTGAAGTGGATCCTGGTGAAGCCATGTGTTTGTCATCTCTCAAGTCTCCATGGACTTTCTAGGACTTTATTGGAAGAATAAACACCTTTCCGTTTCTTCCATTGCTCTAGTGTGTTAATGTTTCCCGGTAAACAGCTTGATTTAAAATAGTTTTAGCTGGTCAGGAATAGTTTACCAGTGAAGTCAACTGGTTTTTTAACTTCTCTCAGAGCAAAGAAAATCCTAATACCTTAATTATCCTAAATTTCCTTGCCCTTTTTCTTCTATGTAACAGTAGCAAATATGTTTCTCTGTAGCAAGAATTTGCATCTTGTAAGATCTCATTTTTGCTGGGCAGTGCTCCTCAGAGCCGTGAATATTCAGTAATTCAGCAAATTCAGATTATTTTTGTGTATATTAAATTCCCAGACTGGAACATCTGTTTGTGTCAGGGCCATTCTCACAGCTTGCCTGGTCCTGTGCCAGCTTTTCCCAGCACAAGTCCCCAACGTGCCAAGAACCCCTTTTGGCCGCAGGGACAGAACACAGGATGGTGCCCTGGAGGTCACTCGCACCATTTCCCTCGCACTGCTTCCATCTCTCTGTGGGACCCATCTCCACAGAAAACAGCTGGAGCCAAGACACAAGGTCCAACAAGGAGAGCTAGGAGCCACTACTTGGATACCTGTTTAGAAAGTACTAGCTATAAGAATTAGAGCAACATTTAAGAAAAAGAATTTTCTAATTACTTTTTGGTTGAAAAAGAGATCCTTCTTTTTTTGACATTTTAAAGGCCTTCCAAGGGCTGAAATGGGAGTAATGTGGTCTAAACACTAGGAAAGAGTATAAGGCAAGTAGCAACATTTTGCAGGTGATTGCCTTTAATAAAATCATCTGGGAGACTAGCTAGAAGAGTGTCTTGCAATAATTGCAGTCTAGAGGTGCTAAAGCACCACGCAGGTGTCAAAACAAGATCCCAAAGAAGCTTGGGAATGTTCAACAGATGTTTAAAAAAAACCTAAACAGAAGCTGAATGATCAGAATGAGATTCTTGAACAACATTTTAGAAACAGCTGGGACCCTGACCACGAGGAATGGATTCACTGTTACTCCACAAGAAGCCTATGTCCACAGCAGTAGCCTTTTAAATTTTTAAATATGCAACCTGTATGTGCATGAGCGCTGGTTTTAGAAATGCAAAAAACAGGTGAAGTAAGAGCACGCTGGCAAAAAAGTTGTGGCACAGACTGTAAGTTGTCACTGAAGATCTGCAAGTAGGACTACCTTGTCCCTGTTCTGCAGCAGAGCCTTAAGAGAAGAGGTATCTTTTATAGCCCTGAAAACTGGGAAAAGAAGAATGAAATCCTAGTTGTAGTGACGACAATACAATTTTTTCTTTATTTTCAGAGGTGTTCAGAGTTTTCTTTCCCTGTGCTCAAGGGATGGTAGTTCAGAAATGGCAATAACTTCCATCTCTTGTGAGTATTTTTGTTACGGATGCAATGTATCTTTATTTGTCTCTGAAATAAAGCCCTAATAAATAGTCACACCAGTAGTGTGAATGCAGTTATATGTGTAAAAAGGTACATGGTTTCCATTGGGATAGTTATTCCATTTTAGAAACCTGTACCTGTACTAGGTACTATGATGGTATAATTATTTCAGTGCAGTTAAAGCAGTGCAATTTTTATATTTAGGTGAGGTATGCCAATATACTGTTCTGCAGTTCATAGAGTATCAGTAGAGACCTTAGCAACGCGTGGCTCGAATTATCCTTTTGAGTATGAATTACCTTGCGTTTGTTCACACTTAATTTCATCTGCTGGGGGAGTGCCCAATGCCATCAGTCATTTGGAGGGAGAGTTCATCTTTCGTTAGCCATACAAAGCCACACAGCTAACAAGAGTGAGCTGCATCTCTTTCTTCTGGCATGATCAGTGCAAGAGCACCCAGAAGTGAGTGCGCTGTGTTACAGGTGTTGCTGTGGTTGCGATCTAGTGGCAACAGTAATGATTTTCCAAGGTTCCCTGTTTTCAGCACATAACTTGAGATGCGTGCAAGAGGTCTGAGGCTTTTGGCTTGCCTTTTCAGGAGGTGGTGAGATGTCGAATGGTGCAAATGTTCAAATTCCGCATGCAACAGTGGAGTTAAATCCCAAGTCCGTTTTGGAAATATGTGCCTTTGGCTTACACAGCGCTTAATTGCACAGACCTTTTCTTTCCTGATGCTGAGGCTGCCAGAGCCTCAGCAGGAAAACAGCTTGACTCTAGGAGCTGGGAGATGGGCAGATTACCTCTTTGTTACAAACTTAACGTATCTGCTATTTCAACAGTTGAAAGACACTAAGCAAGTAAGCAGGGGTGCAGTTTGAGGGCTGGCATTTAAGAGATGTAACTTTTTTTTTTTTTTTTGGATAGTATGAAGTGAGACAGGCCAAAAATACCTTAGAGATGTCCAGATTGCAAGGTCACTGTTTTACGTTTTACGTAGAGTTACAGCAGAGCTATTGTGTAGTATATTCTTGATGAAGAAGTTGGAGGAGAAAAAAAAAAAGGTATTTTAAAATTTTGCTATTGGGAAGCAATATTACTAAATAATTAAAGATTGTAAGCTCAGATTTTTAACAGGGGCAAATTATCATAAATCTTTTGACATCAGTAAGAATTACGACATGCAAAGCAGAGTTTAAAAAAAAGAAAACCAGAATGTTTGCTCATGATATGTTCTTTAGACATAAGTTTTTTGTATGTAAATATGAAAAATTGTCACCCTTCTATTTACTGTTTAGTTTGCATGGGAAAAAAAAATCTGCTAATTAGTTCTTGTTTACTATTACAATATTACATCACTGGACTACTGAACAGAAAAGGGAGAAAATTAAAGGAATTATCTACACAAAATAAGTCCTCGATATGGTACCACTGGAAACAAAATGTGAATGGTGGGTTTACATTACTTGAATAGCGGCAGGGAAACACAGAATTTTCTGGACTGCGTTGATTCTTCATTATCTTCTTGGTCTGGTTCTCATGAGTGCTTCAAAGGAAGCATAGAAAAAAGAAAAACTAAATCTATGTTAAGCAAATGTAAAGAGATCTACCGTAAGCAAGTACTAAATGCCAAAAAGATAAAACTTCCAGCTTTCCTTATTTTCCCTGCTTCCCTAATCTGGATGATATTTTAAGTACCTAGTGCTCACTTCAATCTTGCCAAGGTTTTATGAAAATGAAAAACTTACTTATAAGGGAAATGTAAACCACTCCTCTTTTTTTTTTTTAATAAAGCACTTAATCTAAGCACTAATCATTGTGCTTTTCTAAATTATAAGGTGCTTTGGCAGGATTAGAAGCTCTAAGGTAACTTAGATACAACTTCAAAAGCTGAAACTTTTCTTGCACGGATGGAGGTGTCACTTTAAACTTCTTGTCTCACAACATTTACATCAAATTTTTGCGTTAGCCAGTAAGTTCGAAGAAGTGGAAGGTTCTGGGAATTCTTGGAGGAATTAAGTAGTCATCATCAGAGGGACAGAGAATTGCACTGGTGATGTGGAGAAGTGCAGGCTTCCTTCCTCATTGAAGTGAAATCCTCAAACCCAAGTGCAAACTCCAGCAACCTTTCCCCAGGCACACCCTTTGTGGTTGTTTTGGGCCACAGCAGGTAATTCCTGTGACCTAACACCGTAATTTCATGCTGGATTACGTCAGTGTGATCTACCTGGCGTTCCGACGTGTCTCCTCGCTTCCTGCAGTGGCAATAGTGCCTGGGAGGCGGAAGAGGTGGCATGAGCTGGGAGGCCTTCCACGTGTTTCCAAGGGGGAGAATTAATTTTGCAAGTCCTGGAGGATGCTGCCTGTACTTTCTGCTCTTTTTACCTGGCTCTAGACCCTCTGAGTAGAACAGAAATTACAGACTGGAGACAGAGCATCCAGATGTTTACATGTAATAAATTCAAGACAGAGTAGCAGTACAAAAACCCTGCTGCTGTGTAATGTGCTGCTATGGATAGTGTGAGGTTTAGCACAAACATTAAAAAGTTGCATCCTTTTTCCTTTTTTTCTTTTTTTTTTTTTTTTTCCCCCCAAGATGAGGACTGTGTAGCAAATGAGGGAGCAGAAATCAAAATGTTGAGTCATGATTAATGTAATTATTCCGTTTATCAAGACATTCTGAATTGTAGAAGGGAGTTCATACTGTACAAATTTAGAAGCATTACACTGACAAAAATGCTGATCTTGCTCTAAGCAGAAACCGTGGTTAGAAGTGCATTCAGAATTTCCAATCTATTGATTATTAAGGTAAATGCAGTAAATAATTTTTGTCAACAGAACGAAGGGGAGTGTTAGGAGGTAGTTGCAAATGAAAGTGGGGACACCTTTTGTTTCTTGTGCAACAGTTGTGCAGTTCATGGATATTTAAGAAAGGAAGGGTTGGAGGAGAAATTGTTGAGACAGTTTTCTAGCTCATGTTTTGTGAGAGGCCATTGTGGTCTGTACAGTGTTCTTGCGGACGGCGGGCTCGTCTCATGGGACGAATGGGTCTTACTTCCATCGTCTTCCTTGGAGGTGTGAGTTTGTCAGCCAGGTACCTGAGCAGGGTCAACCTGCATGGAGGATAAATCTTCCATGAAGTTTGCAAGTTTACTTATTTGTCAAAAGTGACATAATCCTTTGGCATCGTTGCTGTGCCAGTTTTGTTTTCAAAACAACTATTTTATTTGGATGGTTTTGAGAGGTCTGAGCAGAAATTAGCCTCTCCAAGTCTTCTTTTTTTTATCTTTAAAAACATGTCTAGAAGAAATGTCATCTCAAATAGAAATCTCCTGGAAAGGTAAAAGGCTTTATAGAAGCTTTGTAGTAACTTCATTTAATGCAAGAGCTTTGTGGAATTTTTTCTCGGCTGTTTGTACAGAACAATGTTAAGTGAAAAATGAGCAAGCGCTCATGTAAAAACTGTGTAATACTGGAAGCTGAGGTATTTCCTGAAATGTGGGTTAAATTGTTCTAGGGCAACTTTTCCTTAAGCCAGGAAATGCGGATCTTCCGGTGAGATTGTTTCCACGGCGGGTTTCTGCCTAACCTGCCAGGTGGAGAGCGCACGCTTCATTTTAGAGGTGCACAGCAATTACTTCGTGAGAGCTGGGGCCGCTGAAGGCAATGCACAGCTGAGCAGGGAGATACCACTTAGCAGAAGTGTAAAACTTTATCAGAATATACCGATACTAGTTTCAGCCACTCCAGGTTGAAGTGCAGAGAAATGTTTGCATATAATGTATGAAGAGTGAAGTTAACCTGTTGAAAATAAATGTTTCACACAGAATACTTTTTCTTCTGCTAGTTTTTTTTTGGTGGAGGGGAACAGAAGTGGTTGAATTACGTCATTAATTATGAATTATATTTTTCTTTCTTGTTTCTGATTCGCAGTGTGTGCTGTACTTGTGGGCCTTGAAAATCCTTTACCCCAAAACACTGTTTTTACTTCGTGGGAATCATGAATGTAGACATTTAACAGAGTATTTCACATTTAAGCAAGAATGTAAGTCTGCCTTAACCTTTCTCCTCTTAACTCCCTTTTCAACAACTTGCTTTGTTAGTTTGTGAGTGTTTGATACTGGTTTACCATCAGTAATTTTCAATGTACTTTTCGTGTTAACTATCATTAATTTTAAATAGTAATCGCTGTTCCCCGAGTCATCTTGCAGGGGCTGGAGAGGGTGTCTCTGTGGTGGAGAGAGGAAGGGGTTAGACCCTCTGCAGCAGGTAGTGACCGCCCGCCCGCACAAACCCAGGGGTGTCGAGGCACTTCAGCTTGCCAGCCTGGCCTGGGAAGCAGCCCGGGGCTACTGCAGGGCCACCTGGGCCTGGATGCTCTCTCGGTAAACCCGTGCTGCCGCCGCTTTTTGCAGCGGCTGCCGGTTTGCTGCCCCACGCAGCAGCCTGGCAGTCAAAACCTGCAGGGATGCCCGCTCCGGCACCCCTGCGCCAGGTCCCTGATCGCTAGCGGCGGAGCTGTCATCTCACCGGGTCTCATCTGCAGCAGGAGAAAAACACAAGGAACTTTTGTCCTTTGGGGTTTTTTTCCTTAAGTATCGCGTTTTCACATTTGCCCTGTACGTAGGCTTAAACTTTTTGGTATGCTCTTTTTATAGGAATTGCTTTCTGTGTTGCAAGAAAGGATACAGTGACACATAAAAGCTCATTAGATGTAGACCTTCACCTGCATAATGAAGCTTTTTTTTTTTTTTTCCCTCTTCTGTGGCACTGTAAGCTGAAGCTATTGCCATAAGCCCGTGCTCCCTTTTTAGCATTGGGAATAAAGAAAATGTTAATTGGCTCAAAGGCTTCATGGTTTACTGAGTTTAATAGGCGTGTTGGTAAATTAACATTTCAGCTTCATTGTACTATCTCGTTCATTTCATAATGGCATTTCTGTAGATAATTAATTACAAGGGACTAGGCTAAAGTTCTGATTGCTTCATGGAGAGTATATTGTGCGATAATGTAGCCATGATAACCATTCAGCAGACTTTTTAAGGCTTGCTGTATAGATTTTGTAGCAGACTATAATGGTATATTAAATTGTTTACTTACAGTTTTTTGGAAAAATATATAACAAACTTGGCAGAACTTTTATTAGCTTCACCTCCAAATCTAAAGAATTTTTCCAGCAGTGAATAACAATAATCCTAAAGAATTTTTTGTGCCAGGCAAGCCTTGGTACAGTCCTCAGTGCAAGACAGAGCAGTGAGAACAAGACTGAGATATTAAGGAGTATCCTAATTTCTTTTTTATTCTTAAATATTGATGGCACTTTCTGATACCATCTTAATCTTTAAAAGGTAAAATCAAATATTCAGAACGCGTATACGATGCCTGCATGGATGCCTTCGACTGCCTTCCCTTGGCTGCTCTGATGAACCAACAATTCTTGTGTGTACACGGGGGCTTGTCTCCAGAGATCAACACTTTAGATGACATCAGAAAAGTAAGTGTGAATAGTGCCCCGGTCTAATAAGTGAACAGTTAATTGCCAGCAACTAAAACTTGAATCCTTTCTCACTGTTGTTCATTTATCTAAGATGCTTGTATGTCATTTTGACATTCATGTTGACATTATCACCTTTTAAAGGTCTTTTTAAATAGAACATAAAAGGAATTGCTGCAATTATTAGTGTTTTATTGAGGTGAGGAAATCACCAGCATCCAGGAAAACAAAGCATTTATCATCTTTGTGTTCTAAAAAAAAAAAAAAAAAAGTGTTAAGTATTTAGGAGTGAATGAATACACAGCATTAAATTCTTTGAAGTATTATCTACTAGCGCAATGTAAGCACACCATCTGATGATTCTTTGCACTTTGTTAGGCATTCTGTGCTTTCTTGGAGAAGGGATAAAAACAGCTCTAGAAAAACCTCACAATACTTAAAACATATAATAAAAAGTATGGTATGATTGCAATTAATATAGTCAAAACAACATTATATTTTAGAAATAGTCAAGAGCTTCGTTCTCAATAGGTCCTGCCACGTTTTTAATAGTACTGTACTTGAATGCCTAGCAAATTGTTTAAGTGAGGCTTAGTAAGTTGATGCTTGTGTGGTACTCTTATGTTCTGAGAAGTTTCTTATAGATCTCATGAAAGTTCAGAGAACAATGTCAAACATTTTCTTCATGTAATCCAGTGTTGCATGTTATCAAGGATTAAATTTTTCAGGTGCTTTGTGAGAGATCTCAGTTGGTATTTCTAAAAGGAGGTATTTATACCATTCATTCGTAGTGTTTCCAGCAGAAGAGGTTTTCTCATTTCTTGTTTGCAGTTTGAGACTTGCAAACATGGATATATACTTCTGAGCTTTAAAGTTACTAAAAGATAAATTATATTCTGAGGTTAATTTGTAGCCTACAAAGAAATTAATATGGTTTAAAAAAAAAAAAAAAACCAAAAAAACTTGAGCCAGTAATTACGTTTTGGGTTAAAACATATTAGATTAAGATATTAACTGCTAAAAATTACTGAATGTAAAGTTTTGTTTCTGAGGTAAAGGTTCACTATCTCATTAAGCAAAAATATTCTCTGCTAAAAATTAGCTGGCTTTGCAACAATGTAATGGCAGAGTACAGCTGTTTAGCTCTCAGTTTCTAGATTAGGGTCATTAACATCTTCGCTTTCCCCTCCATGCCACCCAGCCACCCCACCCCACCCCCCCGGTTTATTCATCTTTGGCAATCAGCAGGAATTGGGTTTGCATATTTATGAATTGTTATCTAATTTAAATGAATTATAGTTACGAAGGAGTAATTGGTAGAGGGCTGAAATAAGTTAGAAGTGTAGGTATGCTATGAATATTTCATGATGAGGATGCAAAGATAGAATTGTAGAGGTCTCATTAAAACTTTTTAACTGAGTGTTGAAAACATGTAAGACCGATTGTTTCTCTTTGAATTTTTTTTTGGGGGGGGGGGGGCGGGGGGGGGAAGGGTCTGTTAAGTATGCTACTAAATCATTACTTGATCTTTCTGGTTAGAATAGAGAATGGCTTTGGACTGCAAGTCTGATTCATACATGCATGTTAACAAGGGGTGTTTTTATATTAAAGAGTTCTTGCAGAGGAATACTGATTTTTAGCATTTCCCTATTTTGCTATACTTTGTCTTATTTGCAGTATGATTTGGTATAATTTGAATTTTTTAATACCAATAGTCAGGCAGAAAGAGGAGGTTTTAGCTGCTTAATTAGGGTTAAGGTTATGAGTGCAACAAGAATGTCATGGCAAGATACTCTCATGCAGATGTTGTCCTGGTATTTAAATACATTTTTTTTGTGAAAATGTATTTAAATCAAAATGGGAACTTGCTTTGAAATAACTATTGTATTTTTTTCTTGAGGTGCCTCACATAAATCGAGTCTCACGATGTTTGAAAAATCACAAAATACAGAAATACCATATTCTCTCTTGTCCACTGAAATGCTTGCAAAAAACAGTAGAAAAATGAAAAACAGTTGCACATAAAAATTCTCATAGAATGGGTATCCACTGTATCTCTTAATTTTTGGTTATATTGGTTCCTTCTCCTCTTTGTCAGTGTTAGCAAGGAGTGTTTTACTGTTATTAAAAATCCATTGCTTTAAAGCTGGGAACAACCAAAACTGAAAAATTGATTGCTTTGGGTCTTTGTTTGCCAACCCATGGAATGAAAAATAGTAACTTTGCTTCAGTGTTTCTGTGATACATAGTTGAAAGAAGTTAGTATTTCTTTGTCTCCTATTTTTCTTAGTTAGATCGATTCAAGGAACCACCTGCATACGGACCTATGTGTGACATCCTGTGGTCAGACCCATTGGAGGACTTTGGAAACGAGAAGACTCAGGAACACTTTACTCACAATACAGTCAGGGGGTGCTCGTACTTCTACAGGTGAATATTACTGCTTTGAATAGGTTTCTGTACATGAACTTGTTCTGGTTTTGCATTATAAAAGTTTGCTTGAAGTTCATGGCACTTTCAAACAGTGGAACAGGCTGACCAGAGAGGTGGTGGAGTCACCATCCCTGGAGGCGTTCAGAAAGCGTGTAGACATGTTGCTTTGGAATGTGGTTTAGTGGACATGGTGGTGCTGGGATGACAGTTGGACTGGTGATCTTAGAGGTCCGTTCCAACTTTAGTGATTCCTAGTTTTACTTTCATTAAAGAATAATCCAGCCACCAAGCCAGGAAACATGAAATTAATTATTACTCTACCCTTATTTGGTTTAGTGGTGGACTTGGTAGTGTTAGGTTAATGGTTGGACTGGATGATCTTGAAGGTCTTTTCCAACCTAAATGATTCTATGATTCTACTTAGATAATTGGGCTTTTTTTTCTGCAGGCTTGCCTTGTTTTCAGGTAAATTCATGTTTGGTTTATTTGTATCTCGCTTTCACCCACGACTGGGAAACCCTAAAATGACTTAATTTTATTCACCAAAGCCTGTGTATTTTGCTTATTTCTGTTCCTGTAAGTTAGGGCATGCATGTGTCACTTTTAAAAACAGGTAGGTAACAACGTTTCTAGTTTGAAAATTAGAACTTAATTTTGACAGAAAGATACCAGCATTGGAAAACTCACTACCTATTGCTCTGCAGGGTAAGTAAAAATTGTGATTTCCCCCACACAGGTACCTTTTTTTTTCCTCTCAGTTTTATCAAACTTCTGTTTATGTTTAGGAATAGTTCTTCCCAAGAAATTCAGGATTTGAACAGCATTGGTTAAATGGGACTTGCTAAGAGCTGAAATGCAGACAAGTGCCTGTAACATTCTTGCAGAAACATGTATGGAGTTAAATGCAAAGTCATCAAGTTGTAATTCATCTTTGAAATAATTTCTTTCTATTGATGTTTGTTAGTAAAATATAACTGTGAGAATATTCCTGAAAAAAGTAATAGTAATGGGGATAGAAGGACATCTAAAGCAAATCTGTGGGTTAGTTTGTGACTATATAAAGGAAGCTTTCTTCTCTGTTTCTTTTCTGCTTAGTGGTAGTTGTCCTTTAAGGATGGGGGTTTTTCATGTGGCTGTGTAAAGAGTCAGAAGACTCTCTCTCTCCTGTACCTTAAAGGAGTGGATTTCCTTGAGCGCCAGGGGATGTCCCACTGTCCCCTCTTTGGCAATGCACAGGGAGACCATAGCAAGCAACGAACGGTTCCCTTTTCCTAATTCTGTGTGGGTGCTGACTGCTGCCTTTCTCTGTTTCCAGTGGTAGGTGGCTTGGTTTGTAGACCAAGTCCTGTGGACACCAGGCAGAAGACACCCCATAAGGGGTGCTTGAGCTGGTGATGAAGAACCTCTCAAGCATTACTTCCATTCTCTCTTCATTATAGGACAGGCCTGTGTTACCTCATGAACAGCGGTGATTACATTGTACCCTCTTCTGACAGTGTGGGGATTGAGGGATTTTGGCTTTTTGGGGGGTTTTGGATGCAGGGGGTGGTTACAGTAGTTAAGAACAACTTATAAGGACACTAGGGTAAGAAAACTGGCAGGGGAGGAGGTTAAATGGCAAAATGAGCAACGTATCCAGTGAAATCTTAATTTAAAAATTAATTTTTGTTCAGGAGATATGTGAAGATGCTATTGAAATATTAAGAGGTTATTGAACCTTTTGAAGGGATCGGTTCTGCTTCAGCCCATGCTAATGACACGCAAGTCTAAGTTTTCCCAACGAACTCAGCAGAAGTGAGGAATGCAGCTCTTTTAGTTATCTTGGAAAATCTCACGTTGAACGTAGCTGACCCTTTAGTAACATGTCAAAAGTAAATCAATGGCTTCCACCAGTAACCAGGAGACAGAGCCGCTAGAATCAACCTCCTTGTTGGTAACATTAGCAGGAAGGTAACAGATGGTTTGACTTTTAGAAATTAGTTTTCCTAGTCCGTTCTGTGAGCCATAATTGCTGCAGCGTGGGGATGGGCTGAGAACAAAGTGGTTTGCATTGCAGCCGGGGCTGCCAGCACGCACCTTTTGTGGGCACGTCATACCACCGCCTTCGGACTGATAACGTCTGAAAGGTACTCGATAAATGTGTTTGGTCTCATTATGAAAGGAGGTGTCAGACTGTTGCAAACAACTGATCTGTGCAGAAATGGGCTTATGACTCTGAGGGCTAAAATCGTTCCTCTTCCTCTCAGCAGCACCAAACGCTGGCGCATGCCTGGGACTCCCAGGCACTGCTCACTGCAAACAGTGAGTAATAGTGGTCTCCCCTCGTGAACCTCTCTCACAAAGGTGAAAAGACTTGCAAACATGCCTTGTGCTTAGATACAGGGCTTGTTGTATACTGGAACAACTTTTACATTCCCCCCTCATCCCGAGCTCTGTTTCTTACAATTACCATAAAATTTCCCTAAAATCTGTATCAGTTTTCTCCTGAGAATATATCAGATCTAGTCTGTGTCCTGACTCATATTCAGAAAAGTGCGTATTTTAGGAAAAGAGGAAATATTTGGAAGATACCTAATTGTCAGGTCATGTGTGAGGGACATGTAACTGCTTAATGGCACGAGTAGACGACTAGCTTGGAGTCGCGTTATCTGAGATTATATAAAGGCAAGTGTTACTCTTAAAAGAAGTGCCTAGTTGCTCTGGAAGGTCACCAGTTGCTTACCTAATGAGAATCCCCAGCAAAAAAAGTATCCATCAGTGTGCAACATCTGGTTTTGCTTGCCTTTCCTAGTTACTTCCTGAGAAAAGGAGTGAACTTCCCTAAACACCCAGCTCGGCATGTAAAGGAAGGACTGAATTATGCAGTCCTCCTTCAAGAATGTCTGTTGATAAGATGGGCTTTGGTTATTCTTCAGTGACTAAAACTTCTTAGGTTCTTCAGTCGTTTCCAGAAAGGAAAGTTAAAAGATAACAGTGGGCCTTTTGAAGGAAGGTCAGGAAGATTTCAGGCACACACATGAGCCAAGGGAATGATTTCTGGGTGACTAAGATCTCTTAATTGCATGAAATAACTGTAATAAATAACAGACATGTTCATTATAATGGCAAGTTTCAAGTGAATTTTCTCTGCTTTAAAGTTATTTCCTATAACAAAATGCTATGAGGAGAACAACGGTAATGTGGCTTTCTAACTGTGTACATGCAACATGTTAACGGGACTTTCCAGCTCAGTAGTACAGGAAATCTTCTCCATTCAGCCAAAACATTTGTGAAAACATTGAGCCATTTGTATGAGGTAAATACATGTGAGAAAGCATAAAAACTGTAGCTTACAGTAGTCCAACAAGCTTCTCACTGCATTTCTTAGGTGATTGCTCACGTACAGCCTATTGAATTTCAAACTGATCAAGTTTTTCTTCAAGAAATTTCCTTTTGTGTAAAAGTTCTTGAAACTGTTATGGCTAGCACTGTAAAATGTCAGATCTTGAAACCATGGGCCTAACCTGTCCTTTAGAGATGTAAAGAATAGTCAGCTTAGTTTTCAAGGGTGCTAAGAGTCAATGCTTAATGCACGCCTTTTGCATCCAGCAGCATTTTGCAGTGTGGACTGTCAAAATTTATGGATCCTTGGAAATAGCAATAGTGCAATGCCACAGTGAAAAGTAACTGTGAAACTTAAGTAATTCTTGGAAATTTATTAAAGTTCTCTGTACCTCAAAGTGAACAAAGAGCAATAGTGATGAGATTTCATTTCCCCTTTCTGAAATTTAAGGTTGTTATGTCCTTCGCAGTCATGGTCACATTTGATGCAATTTCATGAAAAAGTACAAATAATTAATGGAGTGCTAGTTGTGTAAATTGTTTTTTTTAATTACAAGTTAAGTGAAGCTTTTCTTTCATCCTTACCCAAGATAATGTCATATTCAAGGAATGTTATGAATAAGACGGAATTAATTTGTCCCTGAGTGATATTCCCTCCTCCCTTCCCACCCCCTCACCTCCCCCTGACTTTTCAGCTGATCCAGCCAGTAAAGAATTTTTCCTCTTTGTTTATCAGATTGTCTAGTTTTGCCTTGAATTTATTTAGTGAATATTTATTTGCACTTAGCTGGATGTACGGATCTTGCCAATGACCCGTTGCACTTATTTCATGGACTACTGGTACAGTAACTCTCAGGCATTTCTGTAAGAAGGGTATCTGACTTGGCAAGGTAAACTGCTACTTACCATTTTAAGAATGGCTTTTCAGTGATCAGAAATCTTGAAGAAGTCAGCTGGACTTTTTTTCTCTCTGAAAATAATATTAACTTACGGAGAGACAGCCACTAAGTGGGTTTAGGCAATTGTTGAGGCATGGGGAAAACTCTCCTTTCTAAGCCACACTACAGTGGGGAATGTCATCATTCCCATAAGATTTACTGGATGGATGAAGAATTCAAATGTTCTTTCATCGCATTTGGACAAAGTTACTATGAGCATGCATGGTCCTAACCGTGAAAAATTGCAATTGGATCCACGCCCAGCTTGTTTCATTTCCTTTGTGTCAAAGCTCTGGTAAAGAACATGGGGAGTTTGGTTGCACCACTGAGTTCATTATCAGCGTCTTATTCTATGTAAAGTATATCAAGGGCTTCCTATCAGGAGTAAGCACATGTGCAAGCTTAACACTGACTGTCTGGGATCATTTATGTGTATAAGACTTGGTTAATTGCTGACTGTTAAAAAGAGCGTAAGAGTGGCATAAGCCTAGCCAAAGTCGATGGATGGCCTCGGAAGTAGAGCAGATACTCAGAAGTTTTCTGCACGCATGGTGCTCCAGCCTCTTGGGTTTTCTTAGTGAGTTTAATATGAGTTCTTAAGGAATGCTGAGCTTTATAAAGCTGTTTGGCTGTTGACTGACATTGTTGTATTTTTTCAAAAGCAACAAAAAAACAAAGGCAGAAATGATTAGCAGTGGCAAGAGTGACCAGCATTGCAGACTCCTCCAAGAACTTTGTTAGCCAGCCTTGGACAGCAGTGAGGTGATTTGGGATTGCAGGTGCTCTCGGGTAGAATAATAATTTTGACCCTGCCAGCATATTGTTTCAGGGGTTTACTTTACATGCATGGTAAGTTTGTGAGTATGCAAAGACTAGAGAAATGTCTGCTGAAAGTTTTTGAAGACTGTAGCGTGTTTCACCTCAGGGTGTGAGGCATGGTTGTATGAATGTTTTCTTGCAGTAGCAGCATTTTAAACAGATTCTTTTGCTGACTTTTCCATTCTTCCTTCTCCCAGGCCAGAAGCTTTTTGCTGCCCTCCTATTATCTGCCCAGCTGCATTGCTAGATTTGCTCATATACTCCATCAGACCTGGGAACACATCCAATTTTGTAAAGAATGACTCTGCAAAAAAATATGTGTTTATTTGTTCTAATCCCATGCAGTTCCCTGCTCCATTTCTCAGTGCAGCTCTGCAGACGGCACAGCTAAGGGCAAGAAAAAGCAGGTGGAAAGAGATGTGCTGGGAGCTGCCTAGGACAGCAGAGCAGCAAAAGTATTTGCCTTTGGCCTTTGGAGACTGAAGTGTGAGGTCAATGGGTTTTGCTGAAAACTTGTTTTTATATGTGCATGCAATCTTAGAGAAGCTGTTGGACTAAATTTGAATGTCCTCTTCTTAAAGAAATGTTTACAACCCTGCTTTAAAGGTGTGATGAAGGATATGAAAAAAACATAGATTAAATCCATCCAGTTTTTCCAGTTATTGCTAGAAGAGCAATTTGAAAACATCTGCCATTTTGGTTCGTGTTAGCAAAGTATTGCTTCTCTTTCAAAACAGCGTAGAAGTAACCAGTGATCATGCAAAAGAGACTTCAGAACTAGGAAACTATGCATGAGGCATTCTAACTAAAAAACGATGACAAAGTAGGGAATATCACAGTCACATACTCCATGGAGAATAACATCTCTCTAGCTTAGTGGTGGGGTATTTTGTTTTCTCCGTGAGTCACTGTTCTTCCGTGATTCAGCATGACACATGAAGTGCAGGCAGAAGGCTGGGTAGTTCTGGAAAAGCCTGTTGCGTGGGGGGTTTCTGTTTGTTTGTTTTCCCTCTTGGCCAACTGCTTTATTTCTGGCTCATCTGAATTACAGTCTGGGCTCTGCAAAGCAGGGCAAGGAGGAGAGTGTTTCTGGAAGGGTAGCGATCAGAAAAACTAGTAGGGAATTTGATTACGCAACACTGATTTTCATTAGAAAGATTAGGAAAAAAAAATTTCCAAGCAGAAATCTTTTCTGTAAAAGCTTGTTTCTGATAACTTTTGCCATAATCTCTGTTTTATTGGCATTTTGCAGGACTTCCTGCTGTTTACCTGGAGAGCATCTGTTTTTGTGTTGAGGAATATTGTTTAGTATGAAACTGCATTTGGGCAGAAGCAAACTGATGTTAAGAAAGTGCTGGAAATTAAAGCCCTGTATTTATTGTCACAACTGGTATAGCGTATGTAATAGCTGCATATAGTGAAAATTTTTCTTCTCGCCAGCCCTGGCTTCAACAAGTAGCTGAAGAAAAATGTCTGAGAATTGCTTTGCCTTTTTCAAAATAAAATATCCAGAGACACTGCTCATGGGTTGTAGTGGTTTGGGTAATATGAGTGCTTGCTCATTGCAGATACCATGCTATCCACTTAGAAGAAAAGACGGCAGCCAGATATTTAGGTTTTTTACTGTGTATTTGCATGGAGCACTATGTGGTATCTCTGCCTTTCTAGGTGTGGGCCCTGTAGAATCAGCCAGATTCTGCTAGTAGAAGTCTATTTTCCATGGATTTATGGTGAATAAGATAATTAAGGAATAAAAAAAACCCCAAAACTTTTGTACTTTGAAATGGAAAGAAGAACCTATCATGTCTATTTAGGAGCATTTTTTACCACTTCACTGTATCTTCTTTAAAAGCAGTACTTAACACTGGATGAAAAGAATACTATGGAAAAAAAAAGTAATGGGCTAGAGATTTTGAGCAGCTGCACTGATAATGAACATAATCAACTGTCTATCATATTTTTCATTATAGACCCCAGTTCTCAGAAGTTAATGTAAAAATTTCTAAACAAAATGTGCCATAAGTCTACATTTAGTCACAATTAATTATGAAAAGAAATGTATGCAAATTAGTCACTCACAGAGGCGATGAGCTCCAGTGCAGGCGGGTTCCGCAGCGGAGCAGGGGATTGCCAGCGTACCGGGGGGTTTCCTGAGCCCGGGAAATCCCAGGGGAGCGCAGAGGCTTGCCAGGAGCAGGCCCCTCTCACAAGGTGTCCCCACGTGGGTGGGGACAGGAGTAATGGTGGCCACCACGACGGTCGCCCCTGCTCCCACAGAAGGCAGCCCCAGGCAGCGCTGGCAACAGGGCGGGCAAACAGGGCATCGTGGGTCGGCAGGGAGGGTGTGCAGGGTGGGCACCTCTTCTAAGGAGGGGCATTCCGCTGGCCCAGCAAGACACCTGAAGTACACATAACCCAGCAACAGGCCACCATTCTGTGAGCCATCTGCACGGGTCAAGGGCACTCATTCTACCTGACCGTCAAGGCAGAATGGTGGGCACTCATCTGAGAGCGAAGGTTGCAGCTCCAGCTGGGGGGGTCTGCACCATCTACCCCAGCGGTGGTTGATGCTTCCACCCAGTTGGAGCTGCTGAAGGGAGAGGCTGCAGTGCGGACCTCCGACTGCAGGGAGTGCCTAGACCTGCCCTGGGGCAGGGACAGGCGGCAGACCCGCCTGCAAAAGGTGTGCCCAGGTGGAGGACCTCCGGCAGCAGGTGGCTGAGCTGCAGGAGGCGGTGAGAAGGCTGTGTAACATCAGGGAGGCTGAGGAGTTAGATAGCAGTCTGCAGTGGACCAACAGCCCACGGCCAAACAGCCAAAAACACCCCCACGGCCACACACAGAATAATGCAGAAGAATGGATGGTTGCAACAGCGTGGACCAGCAGGATGAAGAGACTTGCCCCCCCAAAGCCTGAGCTGCCCTTGCAGAACCGCTCTGTAGACTGAAGAGGAAAGACCCATCACACCAGGAGAGACGCTGCAGCTGAGTCAGGCAGCCCGATCTGCTCCCCATATAACAACCAGCACAACTAAGAAAAGGCGACAGGTGATAGTAGTTGGCCACTCTGTTCTGAGAGGTATGGAGGCACCCATTTGCTGACCTGACGCACTCTCTGGAGAGGTGTGCTGCTTGCTGGGGGCTCGTATCAGGGATATCACCGAGAGACTACCAAGCCTCATACAGTCCGCTGACTATTGTCCGCTGCTGTTGTTTCATGTGGGCACCAGCGATACAGTCAGGAGTGCTCTGAGGAGTATCAAGAAGGCTTTACAGAACCCTCGGAGCGGCGGCAAGGGACTCTGGGGCACAGACAGTTTTTTCATCAGTCCTCCTGGTCAAAGGGAAGGGGTTTGAAAGGGCCAGTTGAATCTGGTGAATCAACAAATGGTTACAGGACTGGTGCCACAACCAGGGGTTCAGCTACTTAGACCATGGGACTCGCTTTGAGAAACCGGGTCTACTAGGGGCTGATGGGGTCCACCTGACAGAGAAGGGGAAGAGCATCTTTGGTCATAGGCTTGCCAGGCTGGTGAAGAGGGCTTTAAGCTAAAGCTGCCAGGGGAGGGGAACCTCAATCCATCCCGCTCCTACCAGTTTGATGCCAGTGCCAGCAATAGATGCCCAGAGCCTGGAGAGGGATCACAGGTCAGCAGGAGAGCACTTGAAGAGCAGCACAAAGGAATTCCAGACAGTAAGTCAGCTTTATCGGGGGCCCAACTTAAATGCCTCTATGCAAACGCACATAGCATGGGGAATAAACAAGAGGAGTTAGAGATGTGCGCACACCTACAAGGCTGTGATCTTACTGGCATCACAGAGATGTGGTGGGATGGCTCCTATGACTGGAGTGTTGGAATGGAAGGATACAGGCTCTATAGGAAGGACAGGCAGCGGAGACGAGGAGGGGGTGTTGCACTCTATTTCAGTGACCAGCTGGATTGCAGGCAGCTCTGCCTGGGGATTGATGAGGAGCCGACCGAGAGCTCAGGTCAGGATTAAAGGGAGGGCAGGGATGGGTGACATTATAGTGGGGGTCTGCTACAGGCCACCTGACCAGGAAGACCAAGCAGATGAGGCCCTCTGTAGACAGATAGGAGCAGCCTCACATTCACAAGCCCTGGTCCTCATGGGGGACTTCAACAACCCCAATATCTGTTGGAGGGACAGCACAGCAGGGCATAAGCAATCCGGGAGGTTCCTGGAATGCATTGATGATAACTTCTTTCTCCATATGATAGAGGAGCCAACAAGGAGAGGTGCTATGCTGGACCTTGTTCTCACCAACAAGGAGAGACTGGTGGGGAATGTGAAGCTCAAGGGCAGCCTTGGCTGCAGTGACTATGAAATGGTAGAGTTCAAGATCCTTAGGGCACTGAGGAGGGTGCACAGCAAGCTCACTACCCTGGACTTCAGGAGAGCAGTCTTTGGGCCTCTTCAGGGATCTGCTTGGTAAATACCATGGGATAAAGCCCTGGACAGAAGAGGGGTCCAAGAAAGCTGGTTAACATTCAAGGATCACCTCCTCCAAGCTCAAGAGCGATGCATCCTAACAAAGAGGAAGTCAGGCAAAATGCCAGTAGCTCCTGGACAAACTCAAACACAGAAAGAAAGCCTGCAGTGTTTCAAAGAGTTGTGATCAACAGCTCGATCTCCAAGTGGAGACAGTGATGAGTTGGCATTCCTCAGGGGTCAGTATTGGAACTAGCGCTGTTTAGCATCTTTATCAGTGACATGGGCAGTGGGATTGAGTGCACCCTCAGCAAGTTTGTGGATGACACCAAGCTGTGTGATGCAGTTGATGTGCTAGAGGGAAGGGATGCCATCCAGAGGGACTTTGACAGGCTTGAGAGGTGGGCCCATGCAAACCTCATGAAGTTCAAGAAGGTCAAGTGCAAGGTACTGCACATGGGTTGGGGCAATCCCAAGCAGAAATACAGGCTGGGCAGAGAATGGATTGAGAGCAGCCCTGAGGAGAAAGACTGGGGAGTGTTGGTTGGTGAGAAGCTCAACATGAGCCGGCAATGTGCTCTTGCAGCCCTGAAAGCCAACCGTGTCCTGGGCTACATCAAAAGAAGCGTGGCCAGCAGGTCAGGGGAGGTGATTCTGCCCCTCTACTCCGTTCTCGTGAGACCCCACCTGGAGTACTGCGTCCAGCTCTGGGGCCCCCAACGTCAGAACAACATGGACCTGTTGGAGCGGGTCCAGAGGAGGGCCACAAAAATGATCCAAGGGCTGGAGCACCTCTCCTACGAGGCCAGGCTGAGAGAGTTGGGGTTGTTCAGCCTGGAGAAGAGAAGGCTGCGGGGAGACCTTATAGCAGCCTTCCAGTACCTGAAGGGAGCCTGCAGGACAGCTGGAGAGGGACTTTTTACATGGGCATGTAGTGATAGGACAAGGGGTAATGGCTTTAAACTGAAAGAGGGTCAATTTAGATTAGGAAGGAAGAAATTCTTCACCATGAGGATGGTGAGGCACTGGACCAGGCTGCCCAGAGAGGCTGTGGCTGCCCCATCCCTGGAAGTGTTCAAGGCCAGGCTGGGGCTTTTAGCGACCTGGTCTAGTGGAAGGTGTCCCTGCCCATGGCAGGGGGTTGGAACCAGATGATCTATAGGGTCCCTTCCAACCCAAACCATTCTGTGATTCTGTGATTAGTTCTCATTTGCCAGCTGTTTGAATGGCAGCCTGTCAGCATTTGAGATCACTGCAGTTGCCAAAACGATACCCCATGTAATTTGGGAATTGAAATTATTTTGTAATGGCAAGCTTTTTAGATAATTCCAAATACCAAACTTGTGACTGGGAATATATGCTAGATGGGTCAAGTCCAAAAAAAGCAATATACCTTTCTACTGCTTTTGTAGCCTCTAGCTGCAAATGACACTTCAGCTTCAGAATATCCAGGAAGGTTGGAAGCAAGCAGTAGCATTTCTCTTGGATAAACAAGGAAAATGATGCATTAGATTTTGCATTATTTTTTTCATGAATTTTCATCTCTTTCATGCATGAAGTTAGAAACTGATGGGGCTGTTATGGGACTGCAGGTAGGCTCTGAAGGTAGTCCATGAAATCGTGGCTGGGACAGCAGGTCTTTCGTATAATGTTTAGTTGAGATTTTTTTTTTTTTTTAATTTGCTCAGTATATTTAGCAACAGCTTTTACTTAAGTGTTTTGTATAACAGTGTTACTGTATGACTGCATCTTGCCCCTAAGGTACTGCAAAACAGTGTGCTCTTGCCAGGGTCTTTGATAATACATACAGTCCTGTAACATAATACCTGTATGTGAGTTATGCCTGGAGATTCAGAGACTCTGCAAGTTTGTTTGTGTTATTTACAGGCACACTGTGAGCTTGTCATGCTGCAGAACGAGCAGAGAAGTGATCATGGAGATGCCTTAGTGTCTTCCCCAACACCTTGTATTTCCTTCTTTAAACCTTTCCAGCTGTTCTATTATTTGAACTACAGGAGAGTTGAATTGATAGTGGAAAATAAACATGGTGAATGGATGTTAATGCAGGGTCTATTTTGCTTTTTCTCGAACCATCAGGTGACATTTCAGAGCTGCTATGTGAAGTTTACACCATTTGCCACCAGGTTTTTTTGGGGGTTTTTTTTTTTGGTTTTTTTGGTTTGTTTTTTTTTTGGCAACAATTTTGATTGTTGCTCTCTTCAACTTGCCCAGCAGTGACAGGGAGGGAGTCATAACACCTACATGTCACATCCTGGGCCTCAAATCCAGGAAAATCTGTCTCCTGGTCCTGGTCTCAGGTCAGACGTTGCTCTGGGACAGGCTGCATTCAGAGGGCAGCCCAACTCTCCACCCGTGCCAGACCTGCCTCTCCACCACATCGGCTTCGGAGCTAGGGCACTTGGAGCTGGTCAGGCTCCAGTCAGACGGAGGGGATCAAGAGAGTAACAGCTCAAACTTCTGTGCCTGGCCAGCTTTTCTTGCTGCTGATGTGCAGGCAACCTCCAGTACTGGAAGTAAATTCAGATAGTGACAGGAGGTGGCAACACTTGGTTTCTCCCCAGGTTTAATGTTTTAAATGCAACTTCTTTAAGCTGCTAGCGAGAACGGAGCAAATACCATGCTGCATCCTTGCCAGTGAGGAACATTAAATTCAGAAGTGCCTTTCAGACGTAGGGACACTGGGGTGCAGGGAGGTAGATGAGGCTGCCTGCTACCTTGCAGGGGTGCCCGCTTCCCACCATGGTAAAAAGTCATGAAATCTATAAGTAGTCAGCTGAACTATTGCTTGGTTTCAAGGGTGGGAAATAAATCTGGATAAGGCAAAACAAATTGTATAGGATTGCCCCGAAGAGGGAGAAAAGGGAAGAGCTCTAAGGGCCATCTGAATCAAGACTCCCACCCCTTAGATGTTTTTAAGGGGCCTGGTAAGGTTTTGCCAGATGTGAAGTCATTTTTATTCCAATGCCACTTCTCCTTTCCCCTCTCCCATACATGTTCTTTGTCCTGTTTTGCTCTTCCTACAGCTGGCTTTTGACAGGGGAAGCCAGGAAGTTTTGGCTTTCTTGGGTTCTGTATTAAATTTTAACAACAGGAGAAGAGAGGTTTTGCTTCCTGTCTTGAAGTGATAGATGGCCATTGTGCTTGTTATCCTTGAATACAGGCGTGGAGAGTCATCAGCGGTTTAAAAGCAAGAAGGAAACGATCATTACAGAAAAAAGCCAAAACTTATTTTTGAAAGCAGCAAAATGGAGTCATTTTAAGTTCTGTAACACTTTGGTGTAATTGTAAATAGCTTTTCTCTAACAATATTTCCCATTTGTGCTGTCAAAACTGCGTACAGGTTATGCTATGTTTTGTTTTTCTTGCATGTGTTTTTCATGCATTTTCAGTGTCTTAAACGGTAAGAATGAGTTTCAGGGTGCTGAGGTTGTAAGAAACAGCTCCTCTGTTCTCCTTGAAAGCAAGACTGTCCATGTGCAGTGAAAAATATGATAGAGAAATTCTTGCCATTTTCACCTAATGATTTTGTTTTCACTCATACAGTACAACATGTCTTGGAAAGATATATTCAGTGGGTACACTTCTGGGGTTTTACAAGTCACAGAATTTACATTTTAAGTTGTGAAGGGGAAGGATAATTCTTATTTACCAAGGAGATGAAGTTCAGAAGATCAAACATCTTCAGTTTGGAGATTGATTTGCCTTTCTTCCTTCTGTCTTTCTCCCTCTCTTTTTGCACACCAGCTTATTATCTGGTGTCCATAAGCAGCCTGTGCATACTGTAGTTAGTGGGCGAGGAGGTTTTCTGTTGTGAGCAACCATCATATCGCATTTTTCTTTTTCCGAGTACATTGAATCTTAAAGTATAATAGAAGAAATTACTTTCTTTCCGACAAGCAATAAGGTGATTGTTACTTAATAAATTGCAACTTTCCAGCATTCCTCTCCATGCAGTTATAGGGTGGGAGAAAAAAAGGTGCTGCTTCTAGTGTTGTCTCTACTGAAATCTGCCTGCAGAGCAGGGGCTGATTTCATGAATGATGCATGTTGGATGGAACATTTTTGAAAGATAGAGCTAAATGTGGCACTTCTGATAATGCTATAACAGGTGCTATTATTTTCTTCCAACAGTTACCCTGCTGTGTGTGAATTCCTACAGCACAATAATTTGTTATCTATACTCCGAGCTCATGAAGCCCAGGATGCTGGGTAAGTATGTGTGGAGAGGGGGCACTAATAATGAATAATGGCTTACCGTTGTCAAACAGAGCAAGGAAAGAAAGAACAACTGCGTGAGAATGAATGGGAAAATTTAAAATTAAGTTGCAACAGCTTTCACTTTTTATTAATGCTATAAAAACATAGACTGGCATTAGAATGTCTTTTACATGATTATTACTGAGTTACAGGACTTAATGAATCCTCATATATCCCATTTACTTAGTCTTAGTGATTTTAAGTGGCATAAAATGACCAAAAGTTATTTGGATGCCAAACTTGGGAAGTAAAACAAATTCAGCTCAGAAAAAGAAGTTTTGCAAATGTGCCTGAGTCTTCTGACACACTGATTGCCACGATGCCTGGGAAGTGATTTGGCTCACAAAGGCCAGAACTGTCATCTCTGAAGTCTTTCACACCTACCTGAAACTTCTGGGCCTACTGGTTTTACGCGTTATCAAGACAATAAACTTGTGGAACTCAATAGCCAAAAATGATTTTATGCAGGAGTGTCATTAGCAAATTTAAGGAGTTTATTAAGAAACTGTGTGCAAAAACAATCCAGGTCAAGCACCGGGTGGTGTTGATGGTTCCCTCATGAAACTATTGCCAGTGTAGAAATAGAAGTTTTTATGCTGCTTTAAAAAATTATAAAAAATTATCTATTCATTGAAATTTACCATACTTGTGAGATTTTAATGAAGGACTGGTATCTGAATAAGTAGCTTTGCATATCTTGCATAAATTATTAATGTGTTTATTTGGAGGTAGAAACTTTACCCAACCTGAATAGTAATAAAAGATAAAGTAGCAAGATTGTAGGAATAAGGTTGATATTCACTATGCATATAAAAAGCTATTCATATAAAAAGCTATTTTGAATGTTTGAATTATCACATACTTAAAAAACCTCAATGCAATTAAAAGCAAGCTATTACTCTGCCAAAAATAACTGGCATGAAATACCCAAGGGTAATAAAATTTCATTTTTATTGTATTGCTTTCCAATAAAGGGTGAAAAATAAAATTTTGTAGAAGGGATTGCATTGAAACTATACAATGGTTTCAGTGCAACCGTTGTGGACATTTGCCACGTTCTCCAGTTTTTTGTAGCTGAAGACTAAAGAGCAGTATTTGGTGTTACTTGTGTCTTAGTAAGACAAAAGTACGGTTCAGTTGGTTTCCTTCCAATTACTTGTAGGTTTAATGCTTGATTGATTATATGTTGGTCAATAAGCCTTTTATTTTTCATAAGGCAGCAAAGCTAGGTAAGGAAGACATGCCAGCATTAATAAACTGGGTAATAGACTGGATGAGATTAGACGTGGCATTGAAAATACTGGAACCCCTGTTTCCCCTCCCCTTCTCATAGTTCCTATCTCCCCTGGCCTTGCCATCACTTGCATGGCCAGAGAGGGCAGGCAGCTGGAGGGTCATGGAGGACATGCACTTCTCTTCTGAAGGCAGTACCATGCGTCTCCAAGCCATGTGCTCGTGCTTGCCTTCACCCGCAGTCCCACAGAGGCAAAGTCTGGGAACGTCCTGGGGTGCATGTGCATAGGGGCCACCTGGCTCCAGGGATGGCCACTGGGCAAATTCATAAAAAACCACCTCTAGCTCAGTAAATTTCAGATGGAGATGCAGCTTTCAAGCATGGTGTGGATCCCTGGCCATCCCAAATGGATATAATGAATAGGCCTGCAGGAAATATTTTTTTCCATGGCTTTAAAAAGCACATATGCGTGGTTTTCTGTCTTGGCATTTGTTAACAGCCGGTGCAGTAATGTCCTAGGGTTTTTCGCACTATATTTGGTCAGTGACAAATATACCTACAACGTTGGGCAATAATTAGTATCTTCTCTTTCCTTTTAGGTATCGTATGTACAGGAAAAGCCAAACAACAGGCTTCCCTTCACTAATCACAATTTTTTCAGCACCAAACTATCTAGATGTATACAATAACAAAGGTAAGAATTTAGTTCCTGTTAATATACAGTAGACTGTACTTCTCTTTACTCAAATATATTACATTGGTTTTCTTTTTCACTCCTTTATTTATCAATTCATGCCCATTTTCTTCCTCTATTTATTAGTTCATGCCCATTCCTTTTATTACATAATAAAAATCTAATTAAATTTATCACAGGCGGATGCATGCCTCTGAACATAACTGTGGATTCTAATATGCCTTAGGATATTTCTGTATTTTGACTTCAAGTTATTAAGTAAATGTTACAGGAAGCAAAACTGAAAACAGCTCTATTAACTAAGAGAAGTATATTAAGAAATGCTGTGGGTGACATGTTCAGAGCCCAGTGTTCCTTATAATTAATTATTTGTCCCTTTGTTCCTTTCCAGTAAAATTAATGGGAGTTTGTATATGCAAACCCTCTAGCCAGCTAACAAACTTTGACACATCATCACGGGATAAAGCATGGGACACATATTGTCTGAGTTCCTTTATGTTTTGGGTTTTTTTAATCACTTGAAAACTATTTTGTAGGAAATGAAATATTATTAGCCAAAAAAAAAAAAAAAAGTTACTGCACAAATAAGAAGTCACTGGTCACTCTATAAAGACTCTACTGAATACAAGTGTTTGCAGCTTCTCTGAGTTTATTAGTGTATTGCATTCCCTGAAATCTCCCTCCTCTAATGAACTGGGAAAAAAAAAAATCATGTTTCTAAAAATAAAGCATTCTAATAAACCTGTCCTCCTATATCTTGAAATGAGCAGTAATGTTTATTTTCTCCTATTCCCAGTAAAGCTAAAATTATTTGTGTTCCTCTGTGAGCAAAACAAAATAATTTTTTTCTCAATGATATGCTTGAAAGTCACTCCATTGCAAAGAGATCAGTCTTTCTTGAGAAGAGACATTTTTAATTTGGATGCTTGCCTGCAAAGGAAATAAGCAGTTTTAATTTTTTTTTTTAAATTTGCAAAAGAAAGCTTCGTCAGGCATCATTTTATATTATGAAACTCATAATCTAAAAGCTGTTATGCCACGAACTGTATGCAAGAGAAGGAAACACTTCACTGTTAGATAATAGGGTTTGTACACTTCGGTGTTATCGATACGCGTCTTAACTTGTGGAAAAATTAATAAAAGCCTTCTGCAAAAAAACATGTAAGCAGAGCTGTCAGTAGCTACTTTTGTAAAAGTAAATAATAGAGGGACTCTGCTAGCAACCCAAAAAGTGCAGGATGAAACAAGGAATGTGTTAATTTTCTTGGCAGCATCGTTGCTGTTGGTGAAAAAGTGTGTTTACTCTCTGGGTAGAAGGCAGACCAGTGACGGGTCTGTGCAAGTAAGGTGACAGAAAGCATTCACCTTTTGTTTCTTAATTCATGGAGGCAGTTCTGTGCACATGAAGGCAATGGGTGACCAATGTGAGATTTTTGTCGCAAAGGCAAATGTTAAATGTAAAGCAATGATTTATAACATTCAAGATCTTGAATTTGAAACCACAGAGTTGGGGTGGTGAAGGGAAGTGCCTCTCCGATATCTCCATTTTGGAAGAGAGGGTCGCTTCCCTTGTTCCAGGATGCTCTGCTGTGGCAGGCAGGTCTTAAAACTGGTGGTGGAAAGCCTTTTCTGGTGAAAGGCTGTAGGCCAGCTGCTGAAAGGCGCTGGTTATCTGCAGTCACAGCTGAAGTTTGGGCGCGCTGCTGGCAATATCTGCTCTGAGTAAGCTCAGGCAAATCAGCAGCGGTGCGAGATCGGCACCAGTGTGCCACTCTTTAATGTATGGCTTGTTGTAAATTTAGAGGCTGACCTTTAGCAGCTTTGTAATGAATTTCTGTTGAGTTTAACTGCTTCCTTTTCTCTCATTAGAAGTTTTGAAGCATTATTTCGTGTGACTGATTGCACTGGCTCTTGGCATTTAAAGTACATCATGCATAGTTTTTCATGCTGCATTGCTTATGCATCTTCATCTGGATAGCGTTTGGGTGCTTGCTTTCCTCTTCAAGAAAGAAAAACACCATCATCCTCAATCAGTCCAAAATGTGGCTACTTGTTGGCTTCCTTGATTTGCAGCAGATGAATTAACTAAGAACACAGAGCTTCTGACTGACTGATTTCAGGAGGCAAAGGAAGGCTTTTCCATCCAGAGGTGTTACAGGACAGTTGCTCTAGCTGACTCACCGTGCTCTGGTGCGGAACCTGATAGATTTTTTACAGATCATCTAGGGTTTTGGTTACTGTCAGTCCTTGGAAAAGGAGTTACTTTCCTACTAGTAAGTGCCTTCCTTTCTAGTATGCATTCTTAGTATGCTTCTGGTTGTCACTTAGCTAATAAAGTCACCCTAAATAAATTCCTGAGAGGCTTCATCTCCCATTGACATGAATGGGTCATTTTTAAATGCAGTGTTTAAGATAAATACATTTTTTAAAAAAAACTGCAAGGACTAGGAATGCTCATTTTCTACCCCAGGTTGATAGTTCTTATACCCATTAAAGCAGGTGTACTTTCTTGTACTTCTTCAAAGCATTTCAGGAGTGGGCTTGGTTGCCAACTTTATCCAAAGGCTTATTCAGTTCCCGCTGGAGAGCAGCCACTGGGATCAGGTATGTCCTCAAAGAGCAGTAGGGAGGCAACATTCCCAGAGCAAAAGGAGGTTCGGCAGGAGTAGCTGAAGATAAGCTGGCCAAACAAGACCATGTTCAGCATATCTGCTGTTAATAATGCTGCTGTGGACTCTCTGCATGGGCTGTCTCAGAGTACCAACCCACCACGGGAATCTCTTTTGGCTTTGTTCTGCTGGATTCTGGTACCAAAGGGAGTTTTCTGTATCCTTTTGGTTACTGGCCATTGCCTCGTGAAGGCTGCATGTGTAATTTGTCCGTCATGCGGCTGCTGGTCCTGTCGCAACCCCAGCCCACACACATGCAGAACTTCGGGTGCCAAAGTTAGGTTTTTCAATTAGGAGGCTCCTGTCAGGGGTTCCCTGTGTAGTTAATGGAGACAGAGAGATACACTTTCAGGGGGTGATTCAGAGACTCAGAAACTGCCTAGATATGGGCAGCCTAGTGTCCCTCCTCTTTCCAAGACTATCCTTCTTCATTATTGTTATTAATGCCTTCCATATTCATTATAATGGAGAGCATTGGCAAAGGGGAGGAATTTATACGTATGGTTTTTGGCAATTTCTGAGCTTCTGTTCAGTGTCTTCATAGCTTTCTCAAACATTTCTGCTCTCATTTATATTATTAAAAGGCATAAAGAAAAAGATACTTTGAGATTATTATTAAAACTTGTTACAAGAAATACTGGTGCATTGATGATTTTCTAAGACTACTCCTTCTGGAGAGGATCAAAACTCCTCATGCAAGAAGATAAATGTTAATTGGATTGTGATAGTTACCTGTGAGTTCAGGGCCTCGGAGGAAGGCTGTACTGATCAAGAAACTCTGAGAAAGTTGTGTAAGTACAGGTTTACCCCTGGATTCAAAGGTGCCCATTACCAGGAGAAATTCTCTATAGCAACAGAATAAGAGGGTGCTAAAAATTACTGCATTGTATGATCTGCTGGCCTTGTACTGTGTCTAAACTTTCATTCCTGCATTTAATATTTCTTAATGCCTTAATTAGGGCTTGCTGTAATGCTGTTCCTGCCACAACAAAACAAAATCAAGTGAAAGATTTTACAGAAGTTCTACAGAGGCAGGCAATTTATTTGTAAATCATTGGCAATACTTCATATTTTAGTGTCTGGCTGTCACTTCAGTAAGTGCCCGCTTTTTGGCTGAGTGAACAATTTTAACTAGCTGTCTAAAGACAGACTATTATCTTTTGAACACTTTTAAAAGATTAGGTTTCATAGTGGTGAGATAACCACCAGAGAATCCAAAGCTATAGAAAAAAATAACGTGATGTCTCTTCCAACATGCTGCAACTTACACATGGTGTTGCTGAAAGGAAAAGCAGATGATGAAGGAAAGAAACAAAGAAAGTATGCAGGGCAGTTTGGGATACTAGGAAAAATCAAAACCAGCTGTACAGCCGTATGCTTGTTAATGTATCAGGTAAGTAATATATCAAGGAAGCACGTATAGAGTATCAGCCTGTGGTATACCATAGATACACGTTAAGAAATGTACCTGATCCAAATGGATCTAACAGGAAATTTATTTTCATATTGGAAAAAGGCAGAGTGATATACCTGGAAAATAAGGATGATCTTTGAGAAATAATAGCACTTTGGGAGAAAGAAAAAGCAGCATAACCTTCTGTTTGCCCTATCAGTTTTCTTTAATGCTTTGTCTCTGCTGTTGTGATGAGGCCTTGTCATGGAAACAAAAGCTTTTAAAGAGGAGCTGTCAGGGTATCTAGGCCATCTCATTGCCAACGCAGAGAAGTTTGTCAGAAGTGATTTTTGCAGTCTGTTGGTAAAATCTTGAACGCTATTGCGCTGTTTCTTTGGAAGACACAATTGCACATGTAAAATAGAAATCTTCAGAATTCTGTAAGGGAACGTTTTCCCTACTGGAATTAGCCCCACTTCTGTACTAGATTATTTACATCATTACCTTGTATAGTAAATCATTTTTTCCTTTGGTAATGTTTAAACTCCTTAAGCATTTTGCTAACCCTTATCCCTGACCTGTCTTGGGCAGAAAACACTGTGGTTACTTAGCAACTCTGCTGGAGGAGAAGGCACTGTTCCCAGTTGCACAGTTAATGCTGAAGTTAATTTGGCATTAAATCAGAAACTGAAATTCTTTCTTAGGTATGAAGAATTTGAGAGACCTTTCACTGCATTTATTTTCTAAACACAGGATGAGTTTTCTGGAAAAAAAAATTACAAGAAAATTAGTTAACTTGTTTGCTAAAATTATTTTGAGATTGTTTATCTGAAAACATGTAGTTCATTCTGGGCTGGTATTTCTGCCATGCTCATTATTTTTTTTTCCTCTGATGGAAATGTTATCATTAATTTATACTGAAAAATGATTCAGTGGATCTTGAAGCAGGATATTGTAATGTCTTTGGGTAATTCTGAACTATCAGTCACACAGTTTAACGTTCACGTTGCTTAAGGCCTTAATCCACCTCCCAACATAGAGGCTTTTAAAGCACCATTTGAGATGCCAGAGGGGTCTAAGAGATCCACTCAGATCTGACAGGCATGACTCAGGATACAGGGGCGATCCAGGCTCATCTTTAACTGAAGGAGACCAAGGAGATACCCCAGGGGGTCTCAGATGGCACTAGGTGCTTATATGTGACTCTGAGAAGGTTAGAAGAGCTGTCCCCATTTCTAGCTGAAGGATGGAGTTTTCTCACCTGCATATTTTTCACCACCTGTATTTCCAGCCGTAGGCATCTATGTTAAATGCTTAAGGCTAAACAGCACGAATGCCCTTTGCCTGCTGCCTTAGTGTTTCATTTCACTCTAATATGATTTCAGCATCCAATATCTCAGTTTACTAGCATTGGAAAGAAGTATAATGTCATTTGGGATATCTGCACATCTTCACTTTACAAAACATTAGCTTCTAAAACTCATTTACAACAGCAAGTACCAAAATCGGGTTAAAATGTATGTGGCTGTTAAGAATAATAAAATAAGATTCGTGCTCTGGTTGGTGAATATAGGCGATAAAACTGTGGCTGGTGGCTTGGTCTGCTAGCATCTGTCTGAGTATACATTTGGAAAGAAAAGTATAGAGGTTGCAGCCTGGAATAATAAGCAAATATTGGAGAGAGTCAGGTTTTCCCCAGTTACGGGTTTCATAACCGAAGGAACCCATCACACTTTCTTCTGCTTCCTCCATCAGCGACCGCGTGGCCTGTAGTCCTATAACCTTCAAAAGATTCCTGCTTTTTCAGGGTAGCTGGGGTCTCCTATAGCTACTTAGGCATCAAGTTAACGTGGACTAAGAAATGAAGCAGAGGTGAAACCCCCAAACATTTCTGAGCCAACAGAGAGGAAAAAAAGAGCTATGACCAAAAGAAAGCAAGGGGCAAGAACACCCCAGGGAAACTCCTGCTGTTATCTGAGAAGCATTTTCTTCTTGATCCAGGTGAAGTTTTCTTTTTCTGACTACTAAGCAGTAGTCAGAACTGCACAATCATAACAAGAACCAGTTTGTTTAATGTTAAATATCAACTTCATTAGTTATCTAATAAAAATATTTTGTGTACATTGTGCTTGTAAATGAAAGATTTTAAATTAAAAATTCAGAAAAGTATTTGTGATACCAATAACTACCCTACTTTATTTTATTCTTTTCAGAGTAGGATTATTTTAGAAGACTTCTGTCTCTGTTATTACCCTTGTCTATTGTATAGTGTGGTTTTTCTTCAAGTGGCTTTTGAAGTCATTTGTGGGGGAGCTGTACAGGTCATTTACAGAAGAGAATAATTTTTAAAATACTGTTACCAGAGCTTGCTTTTGTAAGGTGTTCAGGTATATAAATTAATAAGCTGGTATGAGGATTTTTTTTTTTACAGTAATCTCAAAATAAATTATCTTCCTTTAAAAAAAAAACTGAACCCAACTAAAGCCATTGATATGTAATTTGGTGTTTTCCAACTCTTCTGCTTCTGGTTCAAGCTTTTTTAGAGACCAGTTATAAAAGTTCCTTGTGAAAATGTTTTATTCAACTTTCACAGAATTTAGAAATAGACTTAATGGATGAAGTGAAGAGATAGTGGGAAGGGGAACTACCTCAGCTCACTAAGATGATGAATTTGAAGTTTTAGTCCTTCTAAATGAATCTTCACAACCATTAAGTGGTCCTTTTTGTGTGGTTTTGACTCATTTTTGCTGTAAAGCCACAAACTATTTATTTTTATTATGCAACTGTGTCACTGTAATAGAAGGAGAATGAATTTCGATCTGCCATATATAATTTCACCCAAAAAAATGATGGAAATATTAAGATCATCGACACTAGTTTTCTCATTTTTGCTAATAACAGTATTAAGCCATTTTTATTTTACTGAGCAGCAGAATGGCTGCCAACTGTCAGACTAGGATGGGCAAGAGTCAAATGTGGCTTATTGAAATGGAGGGTGTCTGCCTGGCAAAAATTCATGTAAACGTTAGCGAGCCGTTTTCTGTGTCTATCAGTGAGTAGGTTTCAGAAACTCCCGGGTCACTCTGGACTCTGTCATCAGCCACAAAATGGAAAACACTTAGCAACCTATTAAATTTTTGTGGGAAGCAACAGTGTAGTGCATCAAAAAAAAAGTTTCTTGTCTGATTGACACACACATTAATCAGTGGAAGGAGATGAATAATGAGAAGAAATGGTTCATCCCCTTCAGCCAACATTGTGATACACTGCATTTGCTACGGTCCTGTGCCATATTGCAGTCATGCAACTTCACTGCTGGCTGTTAAGTGATAACCAGCCCCTGGAACTATGTTCCTCCCTGGGGAGACACAGGTGGGAAGGCTGGAGGAAAGGGGAAAACAAAGTATGATATACGTCCTTCTCCGTGTCTTTGTCGTGGTATATTTCTGACATACTTTTGATTCATGCTGTTTCACCATTTATGAAGGCATTATTGTGTGTATTGTTTCCTTCCATTTTTCTTTGACTAAAGCTGAGGAGGATCACTCTGAAGGTCACAGGTTAACAGATTTCATCAGGATGTCTTAATTCATAGCTTAAAAAGGCAAATGGAAGATGACTTATGTAAAGTTACATCCATGTCTTCCAGTATGTGCAGTATATTGTCTCTAGTGTATAAAGTATTTGATGACAGCTCATCTACAGCTACAGAACTAGAACTGCTACAAGATTAAGTGATGACCAGGAGGATGTAGTAAAGTCAGTGCTTGTCTGCATGAGAATAAACATCTGAGCAGCAACTGTGTTCAGAGCTATATGTAAATGCTAGTAGTGAGATGACCAGCACACTTCATGTAATGTTCACTGAACTGTCTTTTAAAAACTGAAACCCCACCCTTATTTTTCAGGTAATAAAAATGTAAAGTGCCAGTGCCTTTTACAGTGGATGGAAGCTTCCAGTTGTGTTGACTGTCTTAGTCCCACGCTGATTAAAGATCCTGTCTGCAGTCTCCTGTAACTGTATTGTTTAAAAACTTTTATGTTCAGGATAGTTATGAGTCCCTTTGGTTTTAAGTGGTCATCTCAAAATTACCTTTTTCTCCATGAGCAAAGAAATACTTGCTCTTCCATTTCATAAATGGTTCTGTTCGCATCCAACAGCACATGTATTCTGTGCCTGTGCAATTTAGAAATTACTGCATTTCAGGAAACAGATTCTGTAAATTAAAATATACCCTAATTAGGTTAGAGATACTGTTACCAGGTTGAGTCTTTAACCCCATTATTAAGATTTTACATTACATGTGTCTTTGCAAGAAGACAGAAAAGGAAAAAAGGAGAAGGAAGGGATGAGATTTAGTTTTACTGTTTCCCAAGTTGAGGCAGTTGGCCCATAAAGTGAACAATAGAAATCCAGCACTGGATGATTTTTATTGAAAGACCATATTATTGAAAGCTCTCCCTCAATATATTCTTTTAAAGACAACAAATAGACCTGTGGTATAAACAGCTGCTGAACCCATCCCCATTCTGTGTTCTTCCTGGCGGTCTCAATGAATGGCCTGAGGTTTGCGTAATCTACAGCTCCCTAATAACCACTTATTGCTATAAAAAATTTTAAAAGTGCATGAAAGTCTAGATTTGCTGTGGAATGTAGTGTTAGCATAGTGTTGGGCAAACTTCATGCTTTAGAAAATGAGTTTTGATAAGGACAGTTATCTAGGCTTATTGCAGAGTTCATTCTATTTCATCTGCTGCATTTTCAACATGATTACTTTGCTCCTCCCTAACCAAATTGGTATTCCCTTTCTCTCCCGCCTACGCTCTCTGCCCTCTCTACCCAACCCACATTCAGCCTTTCCCTCTTTCATCTGACTTTTGACTGCATTGGGCCTGGGTACAAGCTATGGTGTCTCCTAGAAATAAATAGCTGTTTGTTACCAATACGCTCTGTAATACCTTGATTTACTTTGTTCTATTAATATTGCAAAAACACGTTAAAGTTAATCAGATATGAACCTGAAGTCCATTAACACAAGTTAACACTGAACTTGACTTGGCGCTTTAAAAAGCGTCAATGGCATAAAAATCTGTATTTCTGCCCATTAGCAAATATAGTCTTTTTGTGCACGTGTGTGTGTTGACAAGAATGTTAGCAAATTTTAAATAGTGCAAGATAAATCATATTATTATTCATTCATACTATCGGGAGCAGTCTCTCATGTGCCTGGAGTCTGAAAAATGTGGGAAGAAAGTATCACCTGTTGTACAATAGTATGAATGAAATATGTTGAAAATGTTCATTGGAAGAGCAGCATTCAAACTCCGAGTGATAAATTTTTTTCTTTGTTGTCTCCAAAGTGTGGTTGTGAGGAACTTGGGTAACTGTATGATATGGGTGGTTGTGGGTAGTCTGTCTTGTTCCCTGCTGGTGGCAGATCCTAGAGCCTACGTTCATGATTACTCAGGGTTATCAATTCATTATTTACCAACCCATCTTAGTGCCAGGGGAAGCTGACGACACTGCTTTCAGACTGGAAATGGCTTGCAACTTCCTAGAGGCTGCATCCTGTTACAAGTAGCAGTCAAGCGCTGCCGCTAGGTCAAGTGGTTGGAAGGTGGTGTGCAGCTCTGCAGGCTGCGCACGCTATGAGCATTGCTGCTCTGGTAGCCGGTCACACGCGCATGGCTGACGTGTCTCTTGTCTCTTTCCTTTCTCCCTTCTAGCTGCAGTATTGAAATACGAGAACAACGTTATGAATATCAGACAGTTCAACTGCTCCCCTCATCCGTACTGGCTTCCAAACTTCATGGATGTGTTTACCTGGTCCTTGCCGTTTGTGGGTGAGAAAGGTATGGAAATCGGCTCTGTTCATAGAAACTGCAAAATGGTTTCTTAGTCACTGTGCATGTGGCCTCGTTCATTTGAAATGGCAAGAATAATTTGAAGACAGATGACTTGCTTTTGAGGACAAATTTGAAGAAATAGGCCTCAGAGGGGCAAGCAATTGCCAATGGTTAATCACACTTCTCATACGTTTTTATAATTTCCACTCTTTCCCGGCTACGATGCCATTATGTTTCTGCTGAAGAAATAGATTTTATGGCATTGCAGGCCAGAGGTGCGTTCACTGAATAAAATTCAGTGTTTTAGTTGTTCCTTTATAAGCTCTTGGGCATTCCCTTGGATATTGCTTGCTGCTCAAGGGACATCACAACACACTTCACTACATCATGGTTGCATCCTTACCCAGCTGGCTTTTCTGATATGATGATGATGGGTTGCTTTTTCACCAGCAAACACAGAGCTAGTGATGCTAACACCCAGTCTGGTTAATTGTTCCTGGAGAGAGTAAAGAGATGGCAGGAAGAAGGAAAACCTGCTCCTCAGCCCCTTCTCTGCCCGGGGTGTACAGTGCCTCATTGCTGGCGAGAAGACTCTACAACACATAAATGATGCTTTATTGAAACATGATGCTCTTGATGTTGCCTGAAGACAACTTCATGCTATGAATGGCAAGCACACAAAAGGCATGAAAACACTTTAGTCTAACATATTAAATGAATACATAATGCAAACTGCTTAAACCCCAAGTCATTTTATTCAGGGCCTGAGATGAAGCTTGCTTTGATCTGTCCATTATAGGATACTGCTGCAACAGCAATTACTGCCAGAAAACTATAATAAACTCTCAAAAGCCGCTTGGAATAACAGCTCTCTTAACAGGCAACTGGAAATACAGCCAGCTGTGCCTCTTACCTGCAGTCATGACCGGCTTTGTTTTCAGCTACTCTTTTGTATTAGCAAAGCCGCTGGTGAGATGCCTGAGGTCTCTGTGAACAAAGAAGATAGACAATAAAATAGGGATTAACAAAGAATAGACAGCTGTTTCCACTAATGGAGACATTACATAATCCATGCTGACGCGTGTTGCAGACTCTTGTGAAGCAGATAAAATGCTTTCATTTTCTTCAGCTATAAACTCAGCCAGGCTGTTTTTAGGATGGGCCTGTTCTCCATACATGTAAGATGGTCTGTAAGGTCATTTTTCCAGAGGTTTCCCATTGGTGGCCTCCTCAGGTGAGGCTGCAGGATGCACAGCCAGATTTGTTGAGGTCCTGAGACCATCAACACTCCTTCATCTTTTTTCTCGGGTTTTGGTTGGGGTTCTTTTTTTTCCTTCATGTCTTTCCAGTGGTCACTCTTACCAATTGCTTGGAACTATTAAAGCCCCAAGAAGTGAAATCGGTGTTTTCCCTTTCTCTGCAAAACAAAACTCATGGATGTAAGAGTTGATATTCTGCACAGCTTTTTATTTATTTCCTTTTTTTTTATAGATTTTTTTTTCCTTAAAGGCCAACCAAGGTAGGAAGCTGTTAGTTTCACTGGTGGTTGTTAATGTGGAAAGTCTTTCCACTAATCCTGTCAAAGGAAAATATTAAATCCTTCACTAATGTAGGAAAAATATAGCTGTGTCCCACCCTTCTAATGTGCTAAGCCATCATACTTGTCACAGAAGAGGATTTTAATAACCACTTGATTAAAACTTTTAAACTTTCAACCTGTGTAGCAAGCGCAAGGCTAGACATGCCTGGTAACCCTTTTAATGATGCTTACTACATGTAGATGTAGTGGAGTTTTTCTCAATCTGCTAATGTTTTCACATTTTACCTCATAACTTTGGCTTTTTTGATCTCTAAGTTCCATTTCCTTGGTTGTGATTTTTGCTGGGTTGCTTTTTTTTTTTGTCTGTTCTTCCTCTATGTGCTCTCTGGTTAGTGTCTCACTGTTGACTTTCCAGAAAGAGCTGGGACCAGATTAGGGGTAGCCTGAGGCTGACCCTTCCATGCCTGAGTTGCAAAGTAAGCAAGCTGAATATATTCTGAATTCACCGATAATAACATTTCTATTGAATATAGAATAGTTCCAGCTGGAAGGGACCTACAACAATCATCTAGTCTATTTGTCCTGGATTTCAAGAGACGCTGCCCCTTTGTAGACATCTTACAAGGGTTAATGTTTTGTTGAACTGAAAGTACAGTGTCCAAAACCTGGATAAATAAATAAGTATTCTGTGATCCCTCTTGCTGTAACTTTTTCAATTGAAATGTCATTCCATTTGCTAAGCAGGGAATTCAAATCCTACTGCAATGTAGCAGCAAGAGGAGAGTGGTCAGTTCTGCTGTCCAAGTTGAATGAAAGGCAAAAATGTATTGAGGGGGAGAAAGCAAAAGTTACCTAGTTCACTGACAATTGCAGAAAAGAGAGATTGTAAACACATTGTTTTTTTTAAGGTCTATTTGTTGTGGCATTCGCTTTATTTGGAACAATTTTTATGAAAACCTGTACTTTTCATTAACTACACAAGACACTTCAAGCTTATGTTACTACATGCGTAAAACAAGGTCCATGTTGTTTAAAAAGTGGATGCCATTTCTGTACTGAATTTTCATTAACACTGCTACAGCTACAGTTTGCTCTCTGACAGATGAGGGAAGCTTAATATCCAAATTTTGCATTTGTTTTCCATTTAGTGACAGAGATGCTGGTAAACGTGCTGAACATCTGCTCAGATGATGAATTGGGGACAGAGGAAGATGGGTTTGATGGTAAGAGCCTCCTGCCCTTGGTTGACATTGTTTGCCTTGAAACTACTTTAAAAGTTTATTTACTAACCCTGGGATAATTATCTGGGTCCAGTTTAAGTTCTGTGCCACTGAAAGCAACTGTTGTGCTAGGCTGCAGTGGATTGCTTACTGCATGGAAAGACTTAATGGAACTCCTGCCCTGTTCTAACCCTTTCCTTGATCTCACTCTTTCGGTTAAAAAAAAGTGTATTTCCCTCCATGAAATCTGGGTTGTGTTGTCATGAAGGGGTCAGATGTTGATTTTATGCATAAGATCCCAGGCATTCCCATAGGAAGTTTAATTACATCAATGAAGTCTTCCTACAATGAAATAAGCTTCCTGCAGAGCTCCTTCCAAAATGTCGTACTGCAACTTTGGAAGACTTGTACTCGAAATGTTTCATCAGTCGCCTCTTTTAATGCACTTGTGTATCTAAAAGGCTTTAAGAAGCAATATAATCAATAAAAATAAACATGCAAACACAAATAGAGAATGTTCTGGCCTGACATTTCTGCTTTCTCCAGAATGTCCCTTTTTGGTTGGGCAAAACTGAAAAAAATCCCACATATCCCTAACGTTCTTACTATGAATGCTTTCAGCATTTAAAAAAAAAAAAATCTAGGAAAAGAACAGAAATATTAAAAACTTAAAAAAGAACCTGGAAAAATCTACCACTACCAAATATTCTCAAGATGTTTGTAGGTGGAATGAATGATCAAGGAGAATGAAGAACTTTCAAGTAAGACAAATATTTAATGAAGTTGTAATTAATAATTAAACTTCTCTCTCAAAGTCTTTATTTTTAATCTTTGGAAGAGGAAGCTAGATCACAGGTTTTGACAAACGTTTCCTCTGCAATGGAGAAGAAGGGTATGCATGACAGTGCTTTGCTTTTACTCTGAAAAGCCAGATGGAATTCCCTGTTCTGCATCCGCCGTGGAGTGTGGACGTGAACAATTATCTTGCAGGACTTGGGACAAAGACTGAATTTATTGAAACCAGTAATCAGTGGAGAGAAGAAAACACCTGTTTGAATATTGTGCCCAATTTTTTTCTCATGAAATTTAAATAAGTAGCTACTGTGTAATTAAAGCAGCGTGTGAAACAGTACGGAGGCATACAATGAGTAAAAACTGTGTCAAATTAAATACAGTAGCAAGAAAACCATGTGCTTAAAATCCTTGGCTCAAGAAAGCACTTAAGCGCAGGCTGAAATCCCACTGAATGCAATACCAAAGCAAAGGCTTTATGGGAAGGATTTTTAAATTAATTCAGCATTGGCCTAATAACTTTCTTTTAAAGTTGTACTATAAACTTCCATTGAGCAGAGACAGGCCAATGCCTATAGTCCTTTTCTAAAATTTCCCTGCATCAGCATTCACATGCCTAAGTTACAGTTCAGCAGCACATTTTCAAAAGCAGAGTCACAAATGATGAGGTGTTAGGGACCTTTGGCGACAGCAGCCCTCTTCAGCTGCAGGAGGTCTCTGCATCTACTGCGGTTTTTCCAGGAGGAGGAGGGTGAAACCCCCTGCTCCCTGGGAGTTTTACCACCGCAGACGTGGAGTTTGCAGCATTGCAGGTGTCTAAGCAGGGAGGCAGGCTGAAATCCTCCGGGCTTGTATGTGTGTGTACTGCATAATGATATCTAACAGCGTTAAAATTTCCAGATGAGGAATAATCAAACCATTCCTGGTACTGTAATGCTAATACTGTTGTCTAAATCTGCTTTCAGGTTTTTTTCGGTATGAATGCTTTCTCTGTATAAAACATTATGTTAAGGAAGATATTAGAAATGTCGTCTTCTTTAGCGTGTGTAGTTAAAACCAGAGCTGGCATATGTTCATGTCTGCTTTCCCAGATAATCCCCTTAGAGCTGTAAAATGGGATCTGTGGCGCTGGTGCTGCAGCTTGCTGTGGGTGCACGCTTGTCCCTCCAGCCCGCTGGAAGCAGTGGGCTCATGGGGATCGTACACATGGAAGAGACTCTGAAGAATCCAGGCATAAAAGTAAATTTGAGGGTTGATTTAAATTTAAACAGAGGCTGAGATCTTTAATGATTTCCTGGTGCGTTCTGATTTATTATCTGTACAACAAAGGAAAATCTTCTTTCTCTCGGAGATAGTTGAGTTCCCTCTCTTTCCTTGGTTTTTTTTTTTTTTTTTTTTTCCTTAGAGCCTTGCCTTTTGGGGGAGAAACTGCAAGATGAATTTCATTTGTGTTCTTGATGAAACAGACTGGAATGATTATCAGCTTAGAACTGTTTCTGTAAGGGCTGTATATTGACAGTCTTGTAGTGGTTCAACATTTCCACTATTCTTCAATAATTTCTGTCCAGCTTCCTTGGAGAACTGCAGTAGAACAGTCCTATTCGCCCACTGACGTTTTTCTTTAGCGGTACTTCCCATAGAAGGAAATGCCTGATATCTGCAACAGCAGATGCATTTTGTTTGATGGAATGATTCTTTAAAATCATTGCTTCTTTTTGCATCATCAGTAGTTTTCAGGGCTTGCTGCTGATTTCCTTTCTCTCCTTGCAGTTTGAACATGCCCTGACCTGGGTTCCCACATGTAATGAGAATGAACCATCACTATGGTTTGCACTGATCATTCATTTGTTATCTTCTCTTATACTTCCTTGCCCTCTGTCTTTCCCTCTCATTTCCCCCTTCAAAAAAAAGCCCCATCAATACTGCCTGACCTCACTGCATGGTGTTCTTGTGAGCCCATTATTATTAGTGGTTCTGAGTCATGCATGTTGCATCTAGCCATAGGCAGGATGCTGAACAGCGTGTGTTCCCTTTTTTTTTTTTTTCTTTTCCCCCCTCCTTTTTGCGTAAGGAGACACATCATGGGGATCTGATCAATTTGTTGTAGGCAGTTCCTGTGTATGCTTGGTGGGAGAAAGCCTAAATAGCAATCGTAGGGCCCTTTAGCCCATATCTCCCTGCTGGCCTGTATTGGCCTTTTGATTTCACTTGCTTTAAAAGTGAGAGGATATGATAGGTTACGTTTTCTTACCTGATAGTTTCCTCTTGCTGTACTTTCTCTTCCCTGTTTGCTATGGTGGTTGCAATATAATCTGATCCAGCAAAAAATGCCTTGGGTGAACATTAGCTCGTGTGCTGTGTGGTTTGTGCATCAAACATATCGCTTAGCAACAGGAGCTGCAAATACTTCTACCCAGCCAGCATATAGTCAGAGTCCTCTTTTATTTTAATTAGTAACATTTCTGGCCTCATGCATTTGATTGAAAAACTAAGCTGCTAATTAAAAGGGTGCAATAATGTAATAGACAACTTGACACAAATGCACTGCTTGCTTTGTATGCATCTCTATCGTGGTTTGGCATAAAGACACTCCTAAATTACCTGCATTAATTTTTGTATTGCCTTCAACGTTGTAGCTCGCAGCCTTCTCGCGGAAAAGCTTCCATCAACAGTTCTAGCGGGAATATTTATTCCTTGGTTGGAATACAGCTTCCTCAGTACAGTGCTGTAGTTCGAGCCGAAAGAGAATCACCAAGTCAAATGTCTCCTGCCGATCAAAACCTGGTTCTGCCGTGAACGGTGGCATACGAGATTTGCCACAGCTCTTCAGTGCAATAAACTGCACCTGGGGCAAGGCCTGCACCAACTAACACAGAGATTGAGCAAAAGCAAAGGCCTCGTCATTAAGTCTCAGTTACTTACCAATGCCTTGATAAAGGTGGTCATGATACTGCCTGGGCAGATGAGAGAGTCTTAGCTTTTCAAAGAGTTAATTTTTAACTAGGAGAGAAATGGAGGGGTTTTCCCACTGGTTTATGTTTGTTCTTCCTCCAAACCAGCAAGGTTGGGCTGCAATGTATTCCTAATCTCTGTGAGTTGGTGGCAGAGGGGCGTTTTAATGTGATCTTTTTATGTATTTATTCATTCATTTATTTGGCCAGGTATGGTTGTTTCCATGCCCAAAGCATTTTTCATGTGAGCCACAGTACAGCTCGCTGGCGTGCTCTGCCTCCGAACCAACCTAGCAGCGTGCGCTACATAACCAGTGCCCCCAAAAGATACGTCATGGTGCAGTTGTTCCTGGGCACCAAGTGCTGCACTTGTCTTGCTCTCAAACATAGTTGAGTTTAAAATGCAATACCTTGTACCATGGTGGTGTTTGGATTTGATAACTGTAAGCTGCTGGACCATTTGAACAAATGCATGCGTGCAGTTGGTAGCACAGATTTTGGTAGAAGCAGCAGACGTCTATGATAGTAAGTTATTCTTTCAGATATCAGATGTAAATAAACTGGAAGAATTGGATTGATTCCTCTAAGAAAAGAGGTGTCATCAGGCAGGCACACCCCAAATAAACTGGGTAGGCTGCTTTTGAGAAGTGATTGAGCCTTATCAAAGTAGCTGCGATAATGTAGGAGAAAGTATGCGTTCAAAGGGTGGTAACACGGAGGCTAAGCTTTGCTGCTGATCTTCTGCCTGCATGTTGGTTTCCTGCAAAACTTACTAACAAGGCTTTGAGCTGAGAAGGTTGTGGTTTTTTTTCTTTTTTTCCCCCATCGCTCTCAATCTGTTTCTTTTCTTTTGGATGTTCCCTGCCTAATTTGTTTCTTTTCTGTTTTTCAGACTTTACTTAAACATTGCGTTTCCATTGATGTTGTCAAATGTTCTGTATTATTTTTTTATTTTCATTCTACAAACATCACTGATCTTTTTCTTTCCCCCCCTTTGGAATTCTTAAGAAGATCCAATTTATGCACAGAAGAAAGGTATTCAATAAGTTGGAAGGCTTAAGTTTCATTAATTTTCCTAATGCTTAATTAGATAATATATAAAATATTAGGATACCAGTGAGAACTTTGGTGTTGGCTCTTTTACTCAGTATTGTTTTCTATCTGTTCAGTCCTGCATCTTGGAATATTTTCAGAGTTTCTAGTCTTTTCTTTCATCGTTCTGCTGCTTAACCTGAAGGTCTAAATTACATTTCACGTAAGTCCTACATATCCAGCTTCCAAGATCTGTATTCGGATGCTACAAATCCAAAATGCAATAGAACTTGTTAAATTACTGAAGTAAGATTCAAATCTTTTATTCTACTAGCCAAATAAGTTGTCCACTCCAATTTTAAACTTGGCTGTGTTCATGATTTTAAGTTCCTTCATGCAAATAGGGTTTGTTTAGATATTGAAAGAAAAGTAAAAACTTAAGAGGATATCGGGCAATTTTTGCAAAGGCTAAAATTAACCCTTTTACCCATAGTCAGTTCTCAGGTTATGACCCATTTACTTTCACATAAGTGTATGTTTAAATGTAGCTGAAATAATCCATAAGGATTTGCAGTAACAGTGAATTTCAGAATACTGAACTGGAGTATTCACGCTTGAAATGTGAGTCTAAGATCTATGTTTAAATAGTTAGGGAATCCAGATACCATATCAGGTTAGTAGTATTCAGTCAAAACTAACAGGGCAGTAAAACATTGTGAATATCAGGTGCATTGTTTAACAAATAATGTTTTAGAAGAACAAATAGGATAAACAAAATCATTACTAATATTTACTAAACAGAATATTTTAAGTAATTTTCACAGATCTGTTACAAATTGGGAAATTCAGTGGAGACCAAAATCTTTTAAGTGTATTTTTTAGTAACCTTTTACATGTGTTGATGAGAAACAAAAAACTCCCTTTGAGCCTGTTGTATTTTATGATGAAGTATTTTTTTTCCATTCCTATTTTATATTTAAGTGTAGGGCATTGTATTTCACTTTGGTCATAAATTATATTTCCAGTTTTCAGTTCTCAACTCTTCTGGAATTTAAACAGTGACTGAAAAAGTTGAATACTTACAAGATCTACTAGAACAGTGTGGGTTTGTAATAAACAAGTAGGGATAGTGAAACTTGAGGGGAAAAAATAAAAAAGACAAATTTTGTTTAAGTGCTTTCAGGGTAAAAAAGGATGAAAACCATGTCTCATGTATCTTGAGAGTACAATTCGGTGAGATCATAGTAACTGAGGCAGGAATGTACCCCCTCTATTTCCTGAAGAACCCAACTGAATCATTGCTGTCTAGTTTAAATTTTTTATTAAGCTGTTACAAATATATTATATTAAATCCAGTTACAGCTGAATTACAGCTGTTTCTCCCACTCTTTATTGTCTAGAATTAGACATTTATGCCTAAGACTTTATAAGTTTATATTTTTATCTTGTTTTCTTTTAATATCTTTATATTTTTATCTTTATATGTGGGAGATTTGAAAGCCATCATTCTGAGCATAGTTTCTCTGAGTTCGAACTTCAAGATACAGGCTCATAATTTCAGGACAGTCTAGGAGGACAGTTAGAAATGCCTGGAAATAATGCATTTAATAGCTGCCCCAAAAGATGGATGCATGCAAAAGCAGCATGCATGATTGTAAGACATCTAGTTTATGCTCCTCAGCAGACATATGAACATATCCCAGTATGTAAGCATACAGTTACCAACATTTGAGCACGCAGATTGTGATAGCTGTGGGCACGTAGGAGGTGGCTCGTGTGGACCCGTTTGTGCGCGGGCTGCTCAGGGACACACAACCCCACAAGCAGCTCTGCAGGATTCCCTGTGCGTGGCTATCGAGCTCCCACTCTATCAAACAGCCCTTGCACTGTTTGGGGTTAAACTTGATCTTGACCACAATGTTAAAAGTTGCAGTGAGATTCATCCTGAGTTTTTATGTTATCTGTGGTATTTGTTCCTACGGTTACTTAGCTTTCTTTCAAACAGCTCTAGGATTTGTGAGTTGCGTTTATTTTCAGTTTTGAAAGGGTTTTTTTGCGAAGGATGGCTATTTGTTTTGACATTCGAGCACAGGAAAAAAAGATACATCCTTTTCACCTCTTCTAAAATGCCAGGGTATTAGCCAGGCCACCTAGTAAACAACATGAAGTAATGCATCTCTTTCCAGTTGTAGTCTCAAACTGTTAGGAGTTTAATTGAGAAATCTGCAGTAGGAAAGGTGACAGCGCCCCACAGTAGAGCCACGGGGCTGCCATCAACAGAGATGCGTGGAGAAAACTGAAACTGAGAATTATTGCAGAGTGGGCTCCAAGCAGTACCCAGCAAATCTCCTGCGTGGCAGCGCTGGACCTCTCCAGCACTGCCCAGAGCACCTGGGACCACACAGAGGGGGAGCGGCGTGTGAAACGCTGGTGCCGCTGAAGCAGATGGGACTTTTGAGTTCAGCGTTTCGTTAGGAGCCTGTTTGGCTGAAGTCCCTTTGCACTCATGTCGTGGTTTAGCCCCAGCCAGCAACTAAGCACCACGCAGCCGCTCGCTCACTCCCCCTACCCCGATGGGATGGGGGAGAGAATCGGAGGAGTAAGAGTGAGAAACGCTCCTGGGTTGAGATAAGAGCAGTTTAATAATTGAAATAAAGTAAAATAGTAATGCTAATAGTAATGGTATAATAATGATAATAATAATAATGATATACGAAGCAAGTGATGCACAATGCAATTGCTCACCACCCGCCGACCGATACCCAGACAGTTCCCGAGCAGCGATCGCTGCTCCCCAGCCAACCCCCCCCAGTTTATATACTGAGCATGACGTCATATGGTATGGAATAGCCCTTTGGTCAGTTTGGATCAACTATCCTGGCTGTGCCCCCTCCCAGTTTCTTGTGCACCTGGCAGAGCATGGGAAGCTGAAAAGTCCTTGACTAGCATAAGCAGTACTCAGCAACAACTAAAAACATCAGCGTGTTATCAACATTCTTCTCCTACTAAATCCAAAACACAGCACTGTGCCTGCTACTAGGAAGAAAATTAACTCTATCCCAGCCGAAACCAGGACAACTCATAATACAGCAAGGGAAGGTTTGCACGGCAAGGCCCTGTGGCTGTCTTATGCAGCCTTTCACCTCTTGCATCCGTCACCCACGTTCGGCAACGCCTTGGTCCTCTGCCTGGTGCTCTGCCGCTGCCTCGGCTCCCCGGGGCTGTCCCCTCTGCTGCCACAACCAACTCCCTCATTTTTGGCCCTTTCTGCTATTTTAGCTTCCATGGCGGACTCCACTTTATAAAATGGATCACTTTGCTAGGAATTGGAAATAGAAATATTCATTTTTGTCCTTGAATTCTGGAGCCGCGAAGAAGTTATGGTGATGCAGTGGTTTTCAGGTTGTGTTCTTGAACCTCTGAGGCAGGAGTTGCCAGGCAGTATCCATATGAGCCAAGGTTGCCTTTCATTCAGAAACCTTTGGGAGAAATCTTCATGATGTATGTAGATATGACTGTGATAATTAAGTGAAACTGGTTTACTTAGTATAACATGGCATTTTCTTGAGAACCTGGGGGGTCCTTATTAAAAGAAATTCCTCATTCTGATAACTTAGTTACTATATGCTTTTCCCATTCAGGTGGTTCTCTCTTGGATGCACGGATAATATTCTAGGTTTTGATGATATCCAAGTAGCAAATACGAATGCAATCTTAGCTGAACTGTAGTCTCTGTTCCAGCATATGTTTTTTTTAAGGCAGATTATTGTGTGAGTTCCCAAATTTCCAAGTAACTGTAATTTTGAGCAGGCCATAGCAGTGATGAGAATAAAGTTGCATCTATGGAACTCTCTTAAGCACTGCCAGCCGACACAATCCCTACCATTTCATGCTGGTTTTCAGGACTCTGCCTTTAGGTTTTATAACCATTTAAATACTTGTTAACTAGGGATGGGAAAACCCTGACTGGACCCTCTTGGCCTTAAGCTTAACCCGATCACTTGATTTAGAAAATTAAGTGAAACATGATTGTTTTTCACTTAAAATGATAAGATAATGAAATAGATTTTAACTCCATTGTTTAACTTTTCTTTAAACTTTCCTTTTATGGTTTGGGCACTGTTCATTTTTAATATCTTTTTGGCATTTTGACTGTTTTCAAAGAAACTTGTTTTTAAATGAGTGTGTTCTCTGAAAATGTTTTTGAAATGGAAAATTAGCATACACTGATGGAAAAACATGCAGCTTTAATGTGTAGCAGGGAAAGGACTGCATCTCTAAAGGTACTAATAACTAGATTGTTCAAAAGTGATCAGTCTTGAGCTGTAAATAACAAAAAAAAAAAAAGTATTTTTGGTTTTTACTACAAATGTGGCTTAGTTTGGCAAACCATGACATTACTATTCTGAACTCTAAATACAAAAAACACCATATTAATGTATTGTTTACAAGTCCCTATAACAGTTTTTAATGTCTTTTCCATAGGAGCAACAGCTGCTGCTCGAAAGGAGGTTATAAGGAACAAGATAAGAGCAATAGGAAAAATGGCTAGAGTTTTCTCAGTGTTAAGGTAAGGTTTTTTGCTGTTTCAGGTTTTTTTAATATTAAAGAACATCTTTGAATGATTACTTAGACTACTGTTAATCAAGGAGTAAATTTGGTATTTTAATATACCACCCAACTGAGTTTTACTGGAACCTTGTAAAGATTGTTTTATTTATATAATATTGCTATTTATTATGGCTCTGAATAATCTTCTTCCTCGGGGCTTTTGCTGAATGTAAAACAGACAAACAAACAAAAGACATCAGCAAAGAAAATTGTAATTACCCTTTTTTAAAAGACTTTTGCTCACCAGGTGTACTAATTAAGTCTTAGCCACTGCAAGGCAAGAGTTAACTGTGGAGAAATGGTATGTTCCACATCATGTCTCATTAAAGAGGAAGCCAACTGTCCCACTTTGTCACCCACAGTTGTTGCTACAGCCGTGAATAAAGATGAAAGCATTAGGGTCATTTAACTAAAAATCCAGGAAATCATTGTGCAGACAACAGCAACTCGTTACCTTGGGCTGCACTCCCTCAAACACATGAACATGAGTAATTAATTGCTACCCAACGTTTAGAACTCTCCATTTGATGTCTCTGAGCAGAAGAGAAAACATGCTGTACTGTGCAGTGCTGAAGTCTAAATATAGAAAATACAGTTCTCCCTTCCTTTCAGCAGAGGGATTTTTTTTCTCAGGGAATTGTATGTTGCTGTGCTGTAGTCAGTTCATGGGTATTATGGTTAGTGCAAAATCAAGGCATTTTTAAAAAAATGTATCGGTATGATTTGTACAATTGGTATAAAAAGAGGAAATAAAAACAGTTACTTGAAGAATACATGCAATTTCAGATGAAACGCTCAAACTTGCTTGATTTGAGACTCTTCTGCAGCGTGCAAGCAGTGGGCAGGTTGTCAGTGGGGCTTCACATGGGCACAGCAGTTCGCCCGCGCGTTGCAGATTGCAGAAGCGTAGCTTTAAATAGCATACTGAGATGGAGGACTTTGTACCTGGGGTTCCCAAAGTGTTATATGTGAATTACTAGTGATGCACAAGCTACTTCAAAGTGGTACCCATAAAAAAAAATAAAAGTTGGCATCATGCCTTTTCCCTAAACAAGACGGGGGAGCAATCAAATGTTTCCACCTGCTCCTCTGTACCAAGTCTGGCAGAGAGCCTGGAGCTGACATTGCCACCACCTTCATAAAACAGCATGATTATTTTTCTCTGATGGTAGTTGAGCAAACAAAGTTTGGGAAACCTGGCTTTCTCCCATAACCTTGAACTGCAGCTTCTGGATCCGCTGTATTTTGTTGCAGAGCACCTTTTGAAACATGGGATTAATTTAACAGAAACCTGGAGTTAAATATACAGGAAGGCCTGAAATTGGATGCTCAGCTGGTATATTTGGGTTTTGATAACTTGCAGATGATTGACATCACCTATATGTCACAGACTTTTTCAAAGGGAACTGTGAGGCAGGAGCCTTTCAATGGTTTCAGGGGTGGAAGAAGGGTACAGCATAATTCTTGCATGTGGCCTGTTTAAAATGATATGCATGAGCCTAATAGCTTTAGGGGTTCAGCACCATTTGAAACTTTGAGCCCTCTTAAATTATTTCATGAAAATCAACATTTTGAGGCACTGATGGAAATCAGTCTTGATCGTTCCCTGAAAAGCGGTCAAATGCATCTCAGAGTTGGTCATGAGACAATTTTTTTTTACAAACATCTCCAGAACACCAGAATGGACTGTATCTGGTAAAGAGAAGCCAGTGGTTCGCTCACTGAAGCTGCTGAGCCTTTTACAGTTCCTGGTTACTGATGGACCTTAAAACTTTGCAGAAAGGACTGAAGAGTATATTTGTTCTCCCTTAGCTTTAACCAGCAAATACCCTTCCTTACTGTGGTCAGAGGCGTAGTCAGCAAATAAACAAGTACCTCCAATGCACGGTTTTGCTGACCAGTCTTCCAGGGGGATGAGTGACATTTCATCCTAGCCACCACTGTCCCCCCGGGAGTCCCTCTTCTCCTCTTTTGCTAGGAAAGGTTGATTCTCCTCAGATGGGTGCCAGGCTTCTAGACAGCAAAAATTACATGAGGTTAATCTTGCAAATACTGTTCCTATAGGAAAACATGGGTTATTTTTAATGTCTTGCCAGCACAATCCACACGTAACACACGAGTGTCTGATAATTGTGTATAACCCCGCAAAGACGGCAGTGGCACCGTCATCTAAACCAGCCTATTTCAGAAACCTTTGAAGTTCCTGTTGGAGTCATTGCTGGTTTATGACATTTATTTCGCTAATTCTTGACAAGCATTTCTTGAATGATCAGCACCTGATCTGACCACCTTCAGAGGACTCAGTGGAACATTTCTGAGCTGGAGTGGCCACTTTGCTTGAGGATGTAACCTGAATGTGAAACTGGGGTGATTTCAGCCACTTCAGTCTCAAAATTAGATATCAAAATAGTGTTGTATTGAGTTTCAGAGGTTATAAATGAGCTTTGCTGAGAATAGCCATCATAGAAAGATTGGCTTAAGCTCAGCGGAAATCCTCACAATTCCCTGTCATTGCCTCTCTCCGACTTTGTTTCTCAAGTCTGACTTTTCTTTGGATATATTTAGACAGGAGGGAGGTAAATAAAATATTTAATCAGTTTGTTTACCTTTTTTAAAATGGAAGCAAAGGACATCAAATAGAAAATAAGGAACACTGAAGGCTAAAAACATCTCCAAATTTGTGATACAGAGGTTTCTTGGGAATATGCAGTTTAAAGATAATAAAAATACAGTGAATAAACTTATCCTATGACGGTGAAACTAAAAGTGCCATTGCGATTTAATTAAAAAAAAAAAAAAAAGAGATGAAATGGACGGAATTGAGAATGCAGATTAAGCATTTGCTTGCAGAGGCAAATAATTGAGAGAAAGCAAAGACTTTGGTGTGTAACTCTTGATGATGAAAATACTGTGTTAATTCTGGAAATATTTGGCTGTTGCATTAGTTCTAATTGCTTAGGAAACTTGCAAAGAAAATGGTCACAATTTGATTTTGAATATTACACAAAGAAAAGTGTGTCCAAGGAGAATCATTTCCAAACTAAAAATAGAACTTGAAGAGTATATGTAGTAGGTAAACAAGAGTTGTTTGAAATACGTGAGTAATTCAGGGCACATAGGTCTAAAAAAATTGCAAGTAGTAGGATTGCTGATAGACAGTTTCGATAGACAAAACCACATTATCCTCAAGTGAATGTGGAACTAAATCCTGTCTTCATGCTTGCTTCCTCCAGCTTAATGTCATTATATATTTCAAAGTAAAGCACTTCAAAATAGGTTTCTCTTAAAGAATTGGGGTCAATTTTGCTGCTGAGAAAGTATGTCATCATAGACAGCGTTCAGTGCTCGTAGAAAGCTGTATTTAATGGCTTGTCTGGATACAGCTGTTGTATTCCTGTTGCCATGTATTAAAAACTATATGTATTTGAAGACCGGCAAAACATATTTAGGTTTTCTAAAACACTTTTCTTGAATCCAGTATCATTTTTAGCATACAAAACTATTAAGAACAGTGCTAGTAAGGGTGGAAGTGCATATTAATTTTAATGAGCTTTTAGCTGCTTTCTTATAAATGGCTGATGATCATGAATAAATAATGCACCTGAATGCTAGTGTAGACAAAAGCAAAACAATAATTTAGGTTGATTTTGGACCACACGGTGTAAGACACTGAAGTGTATTGTTGCCAATAACTGCTCCTTTGGTCGTCCTCCTGTCAAGTTTGTGGTTTTATGTGTATATATTCAAACATATGTCATATGGTGTTTCGTAGATGCAGGTTATAGTGTTAACTATAGCGGGAGTCTGCGTACGGTGTGGTGCAAAGGTGAACCACTCACATAGCAGTGAGGGGAACTGCACTGGTGGATTCAGTCTGTCCTGGTAAGGAGATTGGAGATAACCAAATCATTGCAGGGCAGGTGTAGCTTAAGGTGTCTAAAACATGTTCTGTGTTTAAAAAAAAAAAAAAAGACAATTAGTTACCTTTGGGGTTTTTTCCCTTCTGCAGAGAAGAGAGTGAAAGTGTGCTGACGCTGAAAGGTTTGACTCCAACAGGAATGCTGCCCAGTGGTGTGCTCTCTGGAGGAAAACAAACACTGCAAAGCGGTAAGCATGTTTGCCTGTGTGTGTCACTTTGTGCAAAAAAAACAATTGGCTTTCAACTGCAGAACACAAGAAAAGTAACCGCAGTCTTCTCAGGAAAAAATAAAGGACAGAATAAAACAGGCGGTTTGTTGTACTGGAGCATTTGTGAGCAGTTCATGTAAGGCTGCTTCTCAAGACTTACTATGTACCACTGATTCAAAGGAAGAGGGCGGGGAAAAAGTCCCTGAAAATCAACCGTTCAGAATGGTTGATCAGCATTGCATGTGAAGTGCGCTCTTTCCACAGTTTACAGCATCTTGTGGGTTTTTTTTTTTTAAGAGCAGTGTATCCTTTGATACACAGAGTACTGAAGGTTCAGCTTTAGATAATGACACTCAAACTCTTATTTTATCTGATTTGTTCTTCCTCGTAGAGAATCACCAATGGAAAATAGCTCTAGAATTAGATTTTCTCTCCTAGCAATTCCAGGTGACAGCATGAGAACAATTTCGCTCTGATTTAAGCCCAAGTGAAGGGAGGCTCTTACAAAGACCGCGTTTGCCTTGTACGCAAACACAATACAGATTGTCAGTTCAGTTTTATACCAAGTGCTTCTTGTTACAGGAAATCTGTAAGTCTGTAGTAGGGCTGCCTTTGATGAAATATTCCTTTTGGAATAAGGAGCTGCAAAGTATTTAATTTACTACTGTAGGCTCTCCATGTTTTCTGTGTGTATTGCTGTAGACTATAGTGCAGGCACACAAGAATGTCTCTCGCTTATTGAGGTTCTGTTGGCAGTAGATGTAAGAAATAGAAATGCTTTATAACCTTAACACAGTCTCAGCCTCTTGTTTTCCTGTTTCCTTCCTGGAGCATTCTTTCTCTGTATTTTTCCCTTTACTGTCTCTTTTACCTAGAAGATTCAGGTATATGGTGGTAAACCTTCTTTTCCCCTTTTTTCCCTTCCCTTTTTTCTTTTTGATGACTTATGTGTTACGGACATAGTAACGTTCTGCTTTGAAAATGCTGCAATATGATTCCACAGGATGCCTGTCTTAATGGGGTTGTGATCTTTACCTAGGCTTTTCTCCATATGGTTGCTTTACATTTGTCAGAAAATTTTGTCCAAGGAAACTGCTATTGTTGCCCTGGCAAAATACTAGGAATTGAAATGAATTTGAGAAAACTGCCTAAAGTTCTTGTTGCAATGGCTAAAAGGAAAATCTCCTCATACTGCAGTATTCTGGCTTAGTAAAACATTACTATACACAAGCTTCTGCATTAGTTAACATGTACCCCATTCACCAAATAATCTGAAGTTTACATCGTTTCCGTTAAGCGCACGTTCATATTACCATATGTATGAACAGAAAATATGAGTAGTATGTTCTGTTGTGGAAGTATACATTTTAATCATCATTTTTTTTTCTAATGCGTCAGTGCTGGTTTGGATCTGGTTACTCATTTTAATTTCTCATCCTAGTTATCGTGTTTCCTTTTCTTTTAAGTTTGCATTGGTTTCGTTCCTCGATTTTTGCCATCTCTCTTGCTCTGTAGCTTGAGAGGCATAGGCTTACCTTGGTGCATGCATGAGGGTTAGCTCCTCTCATTTCCCCACACAGCAAGATAATGGTATACCTATTTTAGTATTGATTGCAATCCAAATTTAATATCCTAACTACAAAAAAAAAAAAAAAATTGTTTGGGTTTTATGGAGGATGAAAAAAGCTTTTACATAGGGGAAAATAAGACAAAAACGAAGAGAGGAATTCCTAAAAACTTGGCTTCTTGAGCTATTCTCTAAACCAAAGAAGTTCCTGAAAATTAAAATTTCTTTTTAAATATTTGAGCTTTACCATTGCTATATCGAATTGCATTTGCTGATTTGCATCAGCTTCTAAATCTCTGACTGTAGAAACAAATTCATGCCAAAGCTGATGGGTAGAATTTAAATGAAATTATGTCTTTAAGAACAATGAATGGTTTCAAAACAGTGGTAACATGGTATTCATAACACTGCAGCAACCTCCTGATTACAGACTTTTCTCTCTGACCAGGCTTTGCAATTTTGGAGGTCCAACAGCTTTCAATCTTGTATCTATGTCTATTGATTTAAACAAAATATTAGAAGAATGCTGTTTTCAGAGACTGGGTTTACAAAAAGGACACTTACAGGTGGAGCAGACTGGGCGAGATTGCAAGCAAAGGCACAGCTGTCTGAGCAAACTCTGTCCCATGCTGTGGGGAGGTTTCTTTTAGTCAGGAGAGAGAAAAAAAAAAATTCTGAGAAGTTGTGTATGTGGCTCTTTTGCCTTGTCCTGGCAGCTAATACTTTTCAAGCTGACGTCGTAAGTGGTACGAATTTTGTGTGATGGCTTTATGCCATTTTTCATTCTCTTTTGACAGGGCAAATCAAACTGCTCTTACTCAAAGCTGGGAGAATTATACAATGGCCTTTTCAGGTCAGATGTGCAATATGGAAGACATTTTCATTTTGTAGTTCTTTTGAATGAAAAGAAAACTACGCAAATGTGTCTTTGAAAACTTTTAGTTTGTGAAACTTCTGCTTCGAAACAAACTATAGCTGAATTCAATCTGCAAATTACTGGTTTTTGTGTAAGCATTTCTCTGTGTGTCTGTTTTGCCAAGATCCAGCACTTACAGTAACATTAGTGTTGTAGCTCCTTTGCTATTCACTGACTTGTTCTTAGAGTTAAAATCCTCTGCTCATTTTTCTCATTCGTTTTGCTACCCCTTTCTTCTCTTCAGCTACTGTTGAGGCTATTGAGGCTGATGAAGGTAAATTGGCCAGTCCCCTTTCTGTTGGTGCCACAACAGATAAGGGCTCTGCTGGGTGTATTCATTTTGCTGTAGCTTGTACAGATTGTGTGGGTGTTGGGCTAACAATTGTGGCTCGGTATTAACCAAAATGTAATTGCTTTAAAGGGGAAAATGTTTTTCGGGTTTTTTTTTTTTTCTGTTGCTGCTGTGGTGGTTTTTTTCTTTCTGAAAGTTACAATCACGTTGGAATTGCTGTATGTTGAACTAAGCACTGAGTAATGCCACAGGAGGAGATCAGGGGACTTGGATTTCACGGGACATAACTTGGCAGCAGTTCGTAAATGCTCTGTGACACATAGCTCAAAAGCTGTGCGCTGGAGGCTGGGTCTTGTCTCTGCCTCAAACCATCCTCAGCAACCTCTGGTCAAGGAAAACACACAGCTTTTTCTAAATATTCTCTCTTTTTGTTGGGGTTTTTTTTTTCTTTCCCTTTTTCTTTTTTGCTTCAGTTTGTTTCCTTTCTTTTAGGTCACTAGTAAAAAATTTTTATTGGTCTTTTGTTACAGTTCAGCATGTTTCTGTTTCTCTTTAAAAGTAAAACAACATGAGACATTTGTCTGCAAGACGTCTGCTTCCTCTGGTAGTGGCAGTTTACACACTGGATATTTACGTTAGAGCAACCATTAACACCAGCACCATTTTAGCTACAAATATGAAGTGACTGGCTGCCTGGGAAGATTTCTGAACGTTTAGTATTGAAAACTATGGTGCTTTATTGACAGACCTCTAATTTAACCCTTAAGCAATTTTTAACACTAGGGTTAAAACCTAAGTAATCACGTATTGCAATGTAGATGCGCAATATTCATTCAGCATTATAAAGTTTTGGAAGAAGAATTTTCAGAATTCCCCTTTAAAACAAAATTCTTCAGTTGTATTTTGTTCTTGCCCCTCTCAAATTTTCTGTGGGGATTTTTTTTTTTTTGTTAATTAAAAAAAAAAAATCTGATGATTGCTGTCCGTTGGTAAGATGTGCCCTTTTGGCCAGTTGAATTTGTTTTTGATTTTTTGTAAAGCAGTGAATAAAATTACAGAACAAACAAGTAAGAGAAAATACAACTGCTTTCTAAATAGCAGTGAGTAAGCTGCTATTTATGTTGGAATTACCTATTCCTATCGGCAATCTCTAATCTGCAGTGTGCATTCTTGTTGACAGTTTGGCTGTTTTCTGTGATTTTCTGTGACTATGTGTTGTGTTTTAGTATACTCTCAATGTAAACTGCTAATACTCATTGTCTGACCAGCAACTACAGCAGAGCACCTTCCTCAGTATTAGAGATGATAACGTGTCTGCTTGAAATATGATCGATTGAACGTGCCCCCTTCAAGTTAATTCTTGATTTGCCATCCTCGCTAGTTAGACACGGTAACTGTAGTCATAATGACTAGTCTACATAGACGAAGCTAATGGTGGAGAAGATGTTTCGTCCTTTCCCAGTTGTCTCTCTGCAGTTTGAATCAGGGCCTGATGACACAACTGGGCTGTGCTACTGGCAAGCTCCAGGACACAGCAAGTGTTTCAGCCTCAACACGGCTATCCATTAAACTATTGCTTTAAGGGATTGGCCTGGGTGCTTGTTAGACAGCTTCATTCTTGTGGTAGAAGATAAAGTTAAAAAAAAAAACCACCAAAAAAAACCACCAACCTTGAAAAAGCTCACTCTAGGGCCCCTTCTGTTTTCACTGCTCCATCCCTGCTCACTCGACTAATCACCATTATGTTGTTGTTGTTTTTCTGAGTTGAAGTATAATACATGTTAAAACCCATGCACTTCACAAAGTTCCAATATAATGTTTGTGAAACTGGCTAAGGAACTAAATCCTGAGGCAAACAGGATCTATCCATTTTCACAGGAATGGTTGGCAAAAATATCAGCATGAAAACGCTTTTCTCGCTCTCCCCAAAATGCAAGGAGTGGTAGATTGGTACCAGGGATGTTCTGGGGTTTGGGGGTTGTTTGCTTTTTTTTTTTTTTTACCAGAAGTTACCAGCTTGTCCAGAATTGGGACTGCATATTGGAAGGAGAGCAGGAGTACCTTGGGGTAAAGAGAAGATAAAGGGAGGAAAGGAATATCGAATTTGATCTTTGAAACTCCCCTACCATTTTCTCCCCAGGGAGTTTGCAGTTTCCTGGTACTAACACACCATTTCTGCTCTATGGCATGTTAAGATAGAGGCATAGCAAAAGTGCCAGTTCTGGAAGTGCAGTGCATTGATTTGGTGCAGATAAGAGAAAAACACACAGAAGGCTATGACAAATTGTCTACGGAGCTGTGACCTGCTGTTTGCCTACGGTGCTTTTTTCTCTTTTGCTTTAAATCTAAAGATCTTCAACTCCTCAATTAGAGAGTGAAAAAGATAAAATAAAAATCACACTCTACAAATACATTCTCCAGCCTGTGGCTGTCTTCTGAGGTCAGTGTGGCCTCATCAATGTTGCTGCTGAAGGGCAGATCAAAAGTCCTCAGTTTCAGTTGGAACTTTGGTCCTTTGTCAGCGCGTTTCCAAAGTTAAATTGTACGAATGTGCCAAAATGACGGTATCCCCGCTCCGTGTTGCACAGTGTTACCGATGTTTGACTCAAGCTGCTTTCTAGAAGTCCAGGGACGTGTTGGGGAGGGTAACTGCCCCAAGTGAATAACAAGCAGCTCGCCTGTGTGGAGAACATAAGGCAACCTGTTGTAGGGTCGCCCCCGATCTCCCATAGCTTTAATGTATACCCTGCAAACTGGTCTCACCATGTCATCACTATCTGTAACTGGCCAGCGCTTTTTCGCCTGGTCTTTGAAAGTCAAATGGGAGTTGTGCCTGATTAAGGATGTCATGGCGAGGCACGATGTCTTTCAGGCTGCAAGTGATGACGACAAATGCTAACTCCCCAGCTCCCGGCTGTGCCATAAGCATGGTTCCTAATTGCAAACTGTAGTTTCATGTCAGCTTCTGAGCATTTTAAGCTGAACCCCAGTGGACAACAAAATATTGGAAGTTGATATTGTTGAAAAAAATAATTGTGTTGCAAGAGACGGTGGTGGTTAACCCCCAGCTCTTTGAGTACGGTAAGGAGTCGGTCGTGTTGTCAGATCTTCTCATTGCCGCCTTCACAAAGAAGGACTTTCGCACTCATTGTTAAGTTGGGGGAAAAGCTGCCAAGAGTTTTACTTTGCTAATTTTACTTTTTAATAATCCTTTATTTAGCTATCAAAGGATTTTCACCCCAGCATAAGATCACTAGCTTCGAAGAGGCCAAAGGCTTAGATCGAATTAATGAGCGAATGCCTCCACGCAGAGACGTGCCATCCGATGCCAACCTTAACTCCATCAACAAGGCAATCTCCACAGAGACTAATGGCACGGACAGCAACGGCAGTAATAGCAGCAATATTCAGTGACCACTGTCTGGGAGGGGGGTTGAGCTGCAGGGCGCGATGGGGTTGCTGCACATCAGCAGTGGGATGTTCTTGCCTCTGATAATAGCTTACTTGCTCTGGGGGCCAGGTGTTGGATCCAGTTTACAAAAATCATCTATGAAGAGATCGTCAACTTTAATTTGGTGGGAGGGGGGGTGGGGGAGAGACACCTCCTTTGGATATGCCTTTAAAACGCTTGTAGAAAAATGAAAGCTCATGCTGGTATATATTGCAAAGTTAGGGGAATGAACATGTTTTCCTACTGCATTGGGAACGTCTAGATATGTTACTGAAAGGCCTTTTGTTATGTTACTGGACATGAAAACTTTGTTTAATTTCTTACTAACTATTGTACGTTTACAGTTGCAGCACTAAACATGAACAACATCGAAACATTTTTAACAAAATGTACAAACTAAATAAGGACTATTTATTGATAATGTTTTGCTACTCTTGTCAGACAACGGCTATGAAATAAATTAGGCAGTCTTTAAACATATAGAGAAAAAAGAAAAAAAAAGAATGTTGGAGATTTGTTTAAAATGCCAAAAAAAAAAAAAGAAAGAGAGAGAGAGTGAGAGAGAGAGAGCGAGCGCGACAGTTTAATTTTGTACAGATTATGCTTACCTCAGGTTTCTTTAGTGTGCTTCAATGCCCTTCTTTAAATATAACACTTATCTTACTAATTTGGCAGCAATTATCCTTTTCTTTGTTTAAAAAAAAACTGGAATAATGATAACATTTATCTTTTTTTGCTGTTTATATTTAGGGGGGTTTGGTTTGGGGGGTTTTCTGGGTTTTTTTGGTAAATCAAGTCTTGGTTGTGGCTTGCTGAATTTAAATATTTATGAGTGGTGCATTTTTAAGTATAGTGAACAAGACACCATATTAAGTGCAGTGAAAAGCATCTATATTCTGTAAAAATCTGCCTATGCATGTTTTTTAAGAAAAAATGGCTGTATAGGCCTGTATGGGACTGTAATGCGCTTAGTGGTCTGACTTATACTGGAAATGTATGTATACTGGCGTACTTTATATTCTCTAAAAAAAAAAATGCTTAATGCCTTTGAAATTTTGTAATCAAAAAAAAGCTTTGAAAAATCTAAGGGGAGAGTATTCTTAAAGTTTTTAACATAAGCTTGTCAGTGCACATATAGATGGGTAGCATGTTTAGCAAACCTTGTGAAATTTAAATAAGTTTGTAGTTACATGTGAAATTCTAAATGCATGATAACTGTTAATGTCATAATGGTTTAGTCATTTTGTTCCGTTCTGTCATGTGCCACAAAATGTGTAATTTTTTCACTTTTTTCCCTTTGTATATCAGTTACGGGTTTCAACTGGTTCATTCTAAAAAAGAAAAAGAAACAAAACAAAACAGTCCATTGATATTTTTTAACAATTGTATAAGTGCCCAAGTAATTCACTACAGCCTACAGCCTTGCCTTTGTAATTTGACTTCGAAATGTTGGCAATCAAAGCATGCACTTGTAACAATGAAAGAAGCATTTTATATTACTACTCAATAAAAATGTGCATGAACTTAAACACTCTTCCCTTTCTTGCTGGCTCGGTCGCAGAAGTGCACGCAGGCACACGTGCGCACGTGTGCCCTTGTTGCTCTCTTTTGCTTTGGACAGGAGAAGACCATCGGTGTAAGAGAAGAATGACTCGTTTCACGATTCAAGGTCAGTTCTTTACTAAGAAAAAAAATTCATTTATTACCCAACTGGTTTAGCCTACTGAACGTCTGCAGACTTCCCACAAGCAGAGTGCAGAAGAAGACATGTGCCCTCCGTGTGCTTCCCCCCGCCTCATCTGGAGTGTTTGAAAAGGTCAAGTAGTATCACTTACAATGTTCCTTTAAGAAGGAGAAAAAATCAACAATTTCAGGTTTCACATGCTCTCTCTTTTAGTCAGAGGTGAACTGTCAAAGCTCTGCATTGTTCTCATTTTCTTCCTAACTGTGTTCAGCATCCTTCCACAGTCCGTCATCCTGCGAAGAACTGATGGACGATGCCAAATGGTGCAGTGTTGTGGGTATTGCTTTACTCCTCCTTTCAGGTAGCGTCATTAAATGTTGGCTCGGTGCCTGCTTTCTTATGTGTTTTTCCCACTTTAGCTCTTGTTAATTTTGGCAAAATATGACAGATGGCAAAAATAAAGAGAATTCATAATATACAGGACTAGGAAGCTGGATCAATTTTAGATTTCAATTTTTATTTCAGATTGTAGAGAAAGATAGCAGGGGGAGAGGCACGCAGTGTCTAACTGTTCATCTGATCAGTGAAGCTGTTCATCTGGTTAACGAGCATGGTCTCTGCAAAAAGCAATGGGGAAAGTCTGAGTGACCGCTTTACTCGCCGGTTTGGTCCTGCGTACGTGCTAGCTGAACGACTGTAGGTTACCTCAGGTAAGTTCTTCTGTAGAGAGGTCCGAGCTAGCGCTCGGCAGGCACTTTGTGCAACGCAGAGCAATACTGTCGGGCAGCGCAACGTGTGCTGTCTGGTTTCATTTAAGTTGGGCCCTGGCAGTTGCCCAAACCAATTTAACAGCAAGAAAGGGTTTCTTCCACTCAGCAGTGACAGTGTGGCGTAGACCTCTCAATTGGTAGACTTAACCCAAAAGATCCACGCTACAAATCAGTGGTGGGTTTGCAAATGCCTGCTGTAATTGCCGAAGAGCCTATGGCTACGTGAGGTAGCCCAGGCTGAGTAATGCATTTGGAAATGTAGAAAGTCTGTCTGGTCAACCAGGAGATTTTTGAACTTTTTCTATCTCAGAAGAATGAAAAATGTCCTGAGCATGCAAAACAGCAGTCTCCTGTGTGTCCAGGTAAGACGGCCTGGCTCTTTTTCTGGAGCGAGCCCCGCCGTCCTACCATGGGGCAGGTCCTGGACTGGCTCTGAGGGATGGTCTAGGCTATGCTCAAATGTTCTTAAAAGGACAAAAAAAAATTTTCTGAAGGTTATCTCTTTCCAGGGCATGCCATCTCTTCCAGCCGTCCTTCCTTTTTCCTGCTGCAGAAGGAGCTGTAGATAAATTTGAAGAAAAACCCTGGTGCCACTGAAGGCTGAGTTTTTTGGATTTTGTGGCCTCACTCAGTGACGTGCCACGCACTTGAGTATGTCTCCCAGTACCGGTTTCTTCCTTCTTACCAAATACGCTACTTTAATGCCAAAAATATAATTTGTGCCTACATCAGGATTGACTGTATTTTTCTAGCCACTTTATTCCCACTGTGCAAGATAGTATACCGGATACATGTATTAAATTTTCTGCACTATCATAATTTTCCCTTTCAACAGCTATTAAACATGAAATGTATTAGCTCTTAGCATTCATTTTCTGAAGCACACAACATTCAAATTTTGTCCAGGGTTTCCCCCAAAATTGCAGTAGGTTTAACCCTGCTTAAGCTTGTGCCAGGATTGCCAACTGTCAGGCACAGATATAAATTCTTTCAGCATTTTCCTTGACACCCTTTTTTATTGCCAGAGGAGGATCGTCTGGAGCCTCTAGAGGAGTCTGGGTATAATTTGGCTGTCTCCTGAGAACCTGGCCAGCGAAGTTGAGGTCAGAAAGCAGGGCTAAAAACAGGCACCGAAAGATGCTGCTTGTTAGCACAGACCTGATCTCTGTCCTCTCTCACTTTAGCTTTGGTTTTTAGTGAAACAGTGGAGTTCAGAGTGTAAAAAAATGAAAATTTAAGGACACTAGAAAGTGTTCAAACTGAATTTACAATTTTAGTCCTTAGTTTCCCTTCTTTTTTCAAGGCACTGTTGCTCAGATTAGTCAGATCCATGAATCTTCCCACTTCTTTCACAAAGAGAGGGATGTGAGAATCAGCTATTTCAAATGTTAAAAACCACAAGCACCAAAGCAACCATTTGGAAAATAGTTTGCAGATCGCTTTCTTAGTTGCTTTTGGTAGGATGTTTGATTCTGCTAAAAATGGCCATTTTTGGCATGCAAAAGGATGAACCTTCTGGTTCTTCAATGATTTAGGAAAAAATATATCCAAGTTCACATGTATATGTTCATATGTATGTGAAAACACAGAGGACTTGCAGCCACCTCCATGGGGGTCGCAAAGAGGAGGAGTGGATGGAGCTAGAAATAAGGGATTTTTTTTTTTTTGTCTTGCTGAGCTGACTTTGCGATATCAAGCCTGGTAAGCATTATAAAATGTATGTTTTAAGAGGCTTTGAATTTTTTTTTTTATTTTTTTAAATAACTTGAGGGCAGTTTCAGTTTTATATGTGACACTGTGTTTCATCAAGCTGACAGATAGCTGTGTGCTCTGGGCAGTATTCTGCCACGGCACACGATTGCAAAGGGAAGGGCTGCCTTGGCTCTGTCATCCCTGTCAAAAGCTTGTTTTAGGTAAAGTAACTTGGCAAAGAACGTGCTAAAGGACTGATTTTGCTGCCAGTGGGAATTCTGCAGGCATGGTGGCAGACGTGACAGCGTCCGCTCCTTTGCGGAGTCCACTAGCGGCCATCACTAGCTGCTCTGGGGTTCACCAAGGCCCCCTCTCCCTTTTGGCCAGAGCCTTGTGTGGTCATTTGCTGGAGGTTTGGGTCTGGGCACCCAGTTAGGTGATTCTTTAACAGCAGCAAGACTCAAGCAAGAGGTGGTTGTTTCATACTTTAGCTGTTTCATCCCTGAGGCAGTTGATGTGGACAGCCACGGTGCGATTGAGCAAGCCCATTTCTCTCGACATCTGGCTTTAAATGAGTAGTTGAACACTGTGTCTTGGACTAATTTCACAGCATTTTAGGCCAGAGGAGCCCATTAGGTTATAGAATTGAGATTCACTGAGGCCAGCAGGCGCCACTGAGATTGGCTCCTCCAACCCAGCTGCTCATGCAGGGTCAGTGGGAGCAGGTTGCTCGGGGCTGTGTCCAGTCAGATTTTGAGTATCTGTGAGGATGGAGACTTCACAACCTCTCTGGGCAACCTGTGCCAGTCCTTGACAGCTCTTACAGTAAAAAAGATTTTTCTTACATTTAAAAATTTCCTGTACTTCAGTTTGTGCCCACTGCCTCTTGTCCTGTCACTGGGCCTCACTGAGAAGAGCCTGGCTTCATCTTTTTTACTCCCCCCATCGAGTACTTATACACCTTTTCTCCAGGCTGAGCAGTCCCAGCTCTCTCCATCTCTCCTCATAGGTCAGATGTTGCAGTCCCTTAATCGCCTTCATGGTCCTTTGCTGAACTCAATCCAGTAAGTCCATGTTTGTCTTGTGCTGGGGAGCCCACACCTGGACACGGTACTCCAGGTATGTCTCACCAGTGCTGAGTAGAGGCGGGGAAAAGTTACCTGCCCTGGTTTCCTGTGTATATCATTAAATTTCTACAATATATATTGATGCCAATAATTTAAGAGAAGTGAAAATGTTTCTGGCCTTGTAAGTTGAAGAGATGGGAGCCATACCTCAGAAAATGGAAGAAGCAGAGGTACGTTGCAGTCGCAGAGCTGAGAGGTACTAAGATACAGATCCAAGAAGGTAAGAGAAAATGAATGCCTCACCAGTCTGAGAGGACAGTGGAAGACTGGAATAATATTTATTTCCAAATTTGGTAATAAATTTGATCAGCAAATTATGCAGGTAGGTATCAGTTGCAAGAGGGAGCACCCTCTTCACTGTCTGTCCTGTACTGTGTCCCACCTACTGCTGATCCTCGGTTCTTCAGAAGAAGGCGAAGAAGTCAGCAAAAAAATCTGGCCAATCTTGTACTGAGGGAAATAGTCCCTTCCTGGATTCAGCAGGCAAGAGGCTGAAGCCCTGAAGCATGTGATTTGTATACCGTCATTATTGTACTGCAGATCTGCCCGTGTTATCAGGACATCACATAAATGAGAGATATCGTGCCTCCCTGGGGAGGGAGAAGTAACCTTGCAAGGAGGTTGCCTGAGGAGAAGGTAATTTGTTTATCTGTCACTTGGTGGTTTATTGGTTTCAGTACATATTTAATAAGCTTTGCACTTGGACTGCATTTTTCTAAAACGAGAAGAAAGTGCACTCTGAAGGGAATATGAGGCTGACACTGCAGCTGAGCTTAAACAAGGCTGCAGAGCTGCTGATGCTTAGGCAAAAGACTGAGGAAGCCCTGCAGCCATGGACCAGGGCACCAGAGAAAGGAGAAGAATGGGGAGTGGGCTGGTAGGAGAGCTTGGGGTATTTATTTCATTCCTTTCTCAAGGTAGATAGGAGAAGAAGTGGTGGTGGCAGTGCTGGAGGAGACATGAGCAGTTATGCTGCAAGACTGAGATGACAAGATCCAGAAGGTGTACGATGTACCTTGGCTTTGGGTAGGCAATGACAGAAACTATTTAGGCTGATAAAATTCACCTTAGACTAGATGTGCACTTAAAGATGACGGTAGAGTTCAGGCTGTGACCTGAAGGCAGTCATGCATAAAAGGAGAGTAGGGAACGGCATGGGAAATAAAGTTTTGGAGGGCAGACCCGTGATAAGGAGCAGGCTGAGGCTCATAGCCCTGGCAGAGAAAGCACAGACTGCAGGACTGAATGCTGTATTGCATGCTGAAGAGTTGAATCCGTTCAGCTTAAATGCAAGGATGCTTCTGACTAAGGGATTTGGACCTGATACAAGGGAGTCACCATGAAGTCAGCTGGGATGGCTAGCCAAAGCCTGGGCTCTCTACAGGATAAAAGGGCGGGAATTATGAGGACCTTAAATCTCAACTAAACTTGCAAGGCAGGGCTTGCAAACTAACCAGGTAATGGACACCTCAAACAAACAGAGAAAAATAAAAAGCTAACAAGGAATGGAAAAATGACCTGTCAGCCAAATAAGTTGGGGATGGCCAGTAAAATCTAGGAGTACAGTGAAAATCAGCGTGAGTCCAGCTAAGTTGTCTTTGCTGATCATGGTCGAAAAGCAGCAGAAAAATTTTCCAGATATTCGAATAGGAAGAGCAAGGTATAAATAAGTGGGAAATTATGCAACAAGAGTAAGGGAGAGATTTGAAGTAGATGTATTGGCTCAGGGACCATGGAAGGAAAGCCAAGAATGAGATTTAGAGTATGGAAACAAGAAGTACAGGAATCGAGACAGAAGCAATTTCAGAGTTTAATGCACTTATTCCAGGAAAATGCAATAGTTTCTTTCCTACAGCCGCAATAGAAAATACCACATTTGCTTACTCGTCAAATAGCAATGCTCTTTAACAGCTCTCTGAATGGGTGGTATATTTGAAAATATACTTGGAGAATATATAAGTACAGAAGTATATATAAATAAGGAGCAACCGCAGGGCCATTGGTCTGAGCGTAATCATATGCAAAGTTTTAAAGTAAATCTTGAAGGAACCACCGACCAAAATGTGTGCGAGAGGGGCTGTTTGCTACAGTGCTGTGTGGCAAACAGAAATAAGTTATGGATGTCAGGAAGCTTCACATGAAAGTTAAGGTGGAAAGGAGCCAGCTGAAGGGAAGATCACAACTGGTGGTGGTGGGAGACGAAGTTCTGGGTGGTGAAAAGTTTCCTCAGAAGTAGCAGGTAAGAATTTAGCTAAGCAAGAAATGCTTGGGGCATCCATCATAAATTGTTCCTCCCTTCCCTTTTGCATCCATCTTTCTGTGCACTCTCACCAGTGTTCAGTGGGAGACTAGGATTACTGGGGGGGATTGCTGCTGGAGGGAGCTCCCTTCCACACCTTTCTCTTCCTGTTCCTTTCCTCTCCACTTTCTTCCTCTCTTGTCCCTTTCCCTTCTCCCTCCCTCATTCTTTTGCTTTATCACAGCCACCATTTTGCCACTGGTTCCTTTTCCCGGATCCCCTGGCTTGCAGCACCCACCTCTGTGCGTGGGGAAGGTGCGGGCTGGCAGGGTCCCCACTGCAGCCTGGGGGTCCTGCAACCCGGATCACACCTCCGGGTGCCCTCAGGGGGGTCCTCACCTCAGTTCCCCATGCTGCTGCCATTACCTCCACCGCGCCTGGACCTAGATGACCATGTGTCCAGGCAGCTGCTGCTCACAAAAAACCAGAATAAACCTTGATGAATTCCATGGAGACTGGCCCTGAGTGCAGGAGCAACACCAGCAGGTCGCCAGCTCGAGCTTTTTGTCCTTATTAACAGACCTAGGAGCGTTCCTTGGGAAAAGGTGGTGTTAGGAAAACACTGATATTTGCAGGGAGAGGGCGACTTGGCAGGAAAGTAAGACGGTTATTTTTTTTCTTTTAGGAGATGAGGAGATAATATTGGTAACAAAATCTTTTCCATACGTAGTGAGAAGCGCTGACGTTGCCCCAGAAGTAAGTTGGCATCAGTAAGTGACAGCACTGATCCTTCCCGAGGAGCTGGTGGGGAAAAGCAGCAGAGGGATCAGGTCTGGGTGGGGGGAGAAAGGGGGCTTCTCCTGGTCTTTTCCGCCTCCGTGTGGCTGTTTGAGTCAGAGTGGAGAAAAAAAATAATGGTCAGTTTTGCCTTCGCTATCTCCCAGCAAAGAGTTTCTCTTGGCCCTTTCACCTCCACAGCTTTTTCTTATAAGGAGTGATTCATGCGTGTGCTTTCGCATGGAAATAGATTTGCAAGACTTGCCAAATAACGCACCTCTTAAAAGCGCAGCTGGGTGCTGACACGGCAGTGTTTCCCTCAGTCCAGAAAGTTAAATCCAGAAATAACCTCCCGTCTCTTAACAGCTCCATGACTCACGCGGGCTTTGGGGAGGGTGCAGGGATTCCCGTCCCCAGAAAGCCCTGCCGCTGCCAGGGGGGTCGGGGAGGGCTCAGCTGCCGGGCAGGCAGTGCTGAGCTGTCAGAGCCCGCGCAAGGAGAAGCCGTCCGGCTCCTGAGTCCCAGAAAATGGCTTCTGTGGGGGCCAAGAGTTAGAGAAGACGGGCAACGAGGGACTGGGGCAGGGACCTGAGGACAGGGACTGAAGCGATGCTGGTGGGGCTGCCTGCCCCGAGTGCTAAACACCCCCTTTCACCCCCAAAGTGGGAGGAAAATGTCCCAGCTGTGCCCAGGAAGGGCTGGGGCACGAGTCTGCAAAACTCCCTGCCAGAAACACGGGGCGAGAGCCGCACGGCCCTCCCAAAGGGGTGTAAAAGCAGGCGCGCCTGGCTCGGGCTCCCTGGGGATGTGTCTCTTCAGCTTCCCAAAGGGGAAAGGGGGGAAAGATGTCTGTGCTCGCGGTCCTGATTCACCCAGCTTCCCGGCCACGGTTCCTGCAGTGGCTGGGCTGGTGGCTCCTAAATGAGGTGTTTGCTCTTAAACCATCTAAGCCATCACAAGCCATAAGTGGCGGGGGTCATCCTTGGGAAAGACTGCCCCTGTGGCAGTCTTCTGTAATGAGTGAAAATATGTGCTATGAGATCTACAGTAAATTATTCTGACTATTAAGATATAAGCAGCCATTAAGGTAAAGATATCCACGCAGTAGCTACAGAGTGCACGTTTACTCTGGACCGCCCAGGATTTCTTGCTAGGCTCGATCTTTGGCATCTTTGCTCCTGTGCCAGTCCTAGAGTATAAAGATTTAGGTAGAACTATCCATAGAAATACTTCTTCTTTTTCCTCTTCCTACAGGTTGTGCTTTTATTGTTGTTTTTAAACACAGTTAACCCGACTTAACCTTTGTATCTAGTGTGTCAAAATTACTCCCAGCTCCTCACGGCTTAATCAGGAGTGTGAATGTAGCGTCAGCACAGGCTCTGCCTGCAAGGAGATATATATATAGATATCTCTCTATAGAGAGAGATATATAGATATATATGTTAACTAACACGGGTGGTTTGGGGAGAGAATATGATCTTTTTTTCGCATTTTAGAGTGGACATGCTTTGTGACCCCACAGGCACTGAGAGACAAGATACAAAAGCAGGACGATGCCATGTCTGCCTTTTTCCCCTCTCTCCCTGTGTCCGCATGTCTAATCTGACCCTTCCTCCGGGTTTCTTCACTATGCTTTCCTAGAAAGACACAGGGGCTTTCTACCCCCTCCCTGGGAAAGCTGAAGCGCGGAGGGGACCCAGCTATGGCTCAAAACTGGCAGCAAAACACCTCTCGGCCCAGGTGCACAAGCACCAGCACCGACAGCACCCACCGCCCATCCCTGCTGCTGGTACCGGTGGGTGCAAACCCCACGGCACCGGGGCCGGGAGGGAGAGCTGCAGCTCACTAAGCCAAAATTTCTTGGGAACCAGAGTGCAGCCCAGCAAACAGCACTTTTGAGCTAGAAAGTGCATGTCTGGGTAACGTTATTTTTCTTGTTTTTCCTAGCCTGGCAGCCTTGCCTGTCCATACCCCACTTCCTTCAGCTGAAGCAACAGGCTAGGGACGATTCGACATACGTAGGCATGTGCTGCGGAGGAGCTGCAGCCGGCAGCCAGGCCGGGAGCTCGCCTGCTCCGAGTGCGCTGCACATATTTGCAGAAAACCCGGACCTGCAGGAGCCTGGCAGAGCTGCTGCCCAGTTGGTGGCTGAGATTTGCAGCAGGGTGACGAGAGCACGTTTATTAAGGTGAAAATATTCTATGCAGTTCGGCACGCTTTGCCAAACCCTTATTAGAAGGGAGTGATACAGCCCAGAGCAGCAGGACAAAAGGGTATCTGGGCCATTTGAGCTGGTAGGGAGTTTTAGGTAATATTATTAACTGTGTAATGCTTTTTTAGTGAAGCTTGTGGAGGAAAACCTTTGTATCTAATGGAATAACTGTCATTATTTCCTGGCTCAGAAATATTTCCAGTCTCCTGCGGTATCACATGTACTGGAGAGGTCTCGGCTATTGCCTGTTTGCAAGGGCAGTGAAAGGCCAAGGCTGGGGGAGTGGAAGGAAAGGAGAGAGGAATGGGAGAAAGTATGGTTTTAATATATTTAATACATTTTTTTCCAAAACTCAATTTTATTTTTTCTTATTATCGCCAAGATTAATTAAGGATAAAAATCCCTGAAATATGGATCATTTGAAAGAGATCAGCTGGGAACGAAGCTTTAGCAAAATTGTCAAAGGACTAAACACGTCATTTATCTCTGTGCCACAGCTGAGGTGCAAAGAAAAATATATTCTGCTGAGCACCGAAAATTAAATTAAGTTATGCTCATGTGAGCATTTGTATGTTGTTAGAATAAAACCCCGGGGTTTTGTAATTGGCGGGGGTACTAAACCCTTTGGGACGACGCTTGCAGGGTGGGCTTGCCCGGTTACAGGCAGGCTGCTGCTCCGGCAGTGGATTGCAGCGGCTACCCCCGTAACGGCTGCTGGCGACCGTGGGATGCAACGGCTTGAAAATTACGGATGAAAAGCTTGGTGGGAAGCTGCGTGTTGCTGTTGGATGTGACCCTTTGCTAGAGCCGGCAGCATGCCTCACCGCTTCCTCAGGGAGCTCGCTTGCCTTCCCTCCTTTCCTGCGGGTTCCCCGGCAGTATACACGAGTCCTCCTCAACACAAAGAAAACAAGGGGGAAAAGAAAAAAAAACCAGCGTGAAACATGTGTGACCTCTCTTTCCGTCCTGTAAAACTTCTTGACGTTACGCAGCCTGCCACTGGCAGTCAGGAACGATGGACGATGCAGGGAATGATTTATTTAAAATACATAATTTGTGCTTTAAATTCAGCCTTGCTCTTTTCCACCCTATCCAAAGCCTTCTGCTGGTGCCCCAGTCTCCCAGGCCATTGGTGAGGACCTCGTCTCTTTGGAAACTGCCGCCATCCCAAGCGATGCACGGGGTGGTTTGTGGCTGCATGGCTGCTTGTCGCGTCCCACAGCTCTCTCCCCTTTCCCTCCTGGAAAGCTGCAGCTTTGGAGAGCTCAGCTCCGAAAGATGGAAGCTTGCCAGGTTACATCCTTCAAGGGGGTCTCTGCGGACGGCTTTCCTGAGCTGAATTGCACCTCCTGGGAAGAAAGGGAGAATGAGAGCTCCTTTCTTCTCCTCCATTTCCATGCCAGGCGATTCATTCGAACATCCAGCAAAAATATTCAGAAAGGCCAAACTATTCACGCTGGCGGCCCTTAGCCCTGCTGCGTGGCAGGCAGGGACGCGGCCCCCCGCAAGGAGCTCGCAGTGTAGTTGCGTTCCTTTGTGCGCGGGTTTGGAGCGCGGGCGCCTGTGCATCGCTATGTGTAAGTGAAACCTGTTGCCATGGTGACAGCGAGGCTTTCTACATATGGCCCGTGATGCCCAGAATCGCATGGGCGTTCACCGCTGAGGTGCGCGCGGGGTCCCTGCTGACACTAGAAACCTGCTGTTGGGGCTCACCAGAAGAGAAAGCATTTGCGCCGGTGGGTGAAATCCCCTCAACCGGTGGCGGGGTTAATTACGGGGTGGTGATTTTTATGTTCCGCGGTGCCCCGGGTGCTCCCCAGGATGTGCAGGCTGGCTCTGGGACCCTGCACGCCGCAGCTGATAAGAAGCCGGACAGTATTTATCTTACAAGCGCAGGGAGGGATTTGCAGTGTTTTCACTGCTTGACGTGGCTGGGTTCCTTCTTGCTTAAAGCGATGTAGCTGTTCCAATGCTTATCTGTGTGGGGCTAAACAGAGGTAGAGCAAGATTACACCTGATACAATTATCAGTCTTGTAATTACATGCGAAAGCCCCAGGTGCCCTCTCGGGTTTAGCGTACGAATCTGATAAGAGTCAGGCACGTCAGGAGTATTACAGGCTAAGGAAGCCTGTGTTTGCCAGACCTTTGCCCACACCTTTTGGTGAGAGCTGCGGTGTGAAACGCAATGATACGTTTGAAGCCGCGGCGCTTGTCACGCGCGTCCGTCGGTCTGCGTGAGGTAGCGTCCTGCTGAGGAGAGACGGGAGGTTCACAGGGCAGGCACCCCGTGATGCTCATCCCTCCCGAGCGCGGGGGCGGCGTTTGCTCGCAGGAGGTGAGAGCTTTTCTGCGCTGCCTGCTCCTCCGCACGGCCTCCACGCCGAGCTGGAGGGTGCTGGAGTGGCAGGACATGAGGCCGCGGTGCCCCCAGCTCCCTGCGGCAGCCTGGGCTTTCCCGGCTCTGATCCCAGCCGTGCCGTGCCCTGGAGAGCTGCATGAGGACCATGCAACCACTCTGCCCCATCCATCTGCTCCAGCACTCCCAAAGAGGCTTTGGTTTCAACGAGAATTAGGAAAATAACAGGGACCTTTTGTTCTTAATGCTGTAAATCATAAAGATCAAATAACATCATTCTGGACTGGTTGGTGACACCCCTCTCCTCAGTGCGGGAAGCTTCTGGGCTCCCCCCCCCCCCGACTGATTTCAGTGCCAGGCCCCCGGCAGCATGAGGCAGGATGTTGGGGTCCATCCCCCGCCAACAAAAAGCTCTCCTCGGGGTTTGGAGCCGGCGAGGCAGCTCAGCGGGAGCCACGCACACATCTTTGCAAGCTGTGGGAGATGCACGTGGGATGAGACGGAGCTAGAGCGCAGAGGGAGAAGTTGCAAGGTGAGGGTCCCCCTCGGCCTCACGGCAGGAGGAGAAGGGAATACGGCAGATGTCACAGCTCCTGCTCAACCTGCCTCCCAGAGCTTCCCAGCCTCCTGGAGCAGCCGAAACCTTCCTAATATCTGATTTCCTGAAAAATAGCTCATGTCTGAGGTGTGAGGCATGGCGGGGGGGGGAGGCGATGAGTGAGAAAGACGATGCCGCAGAACTTCCAGAAGCCACTGCAGCTAATACACAACAAACCTAGAAGCAAAGGCAGAGAGGGAGGAAGACAGCCTGTGGGGCAGCCCTGCAACGGGCAGCCACTCACTGGGAAAATGGGGAGAGGAAATGGGGGCCAGGCGCACCAATTTTGCAGATGAAAAAGCATTTCTACGTAGAGAGAGGCCAGCAACAGGAATTATTCAGATGGCATAAGGTCACTGGGGGCATCCTCCCTCGGCAGGTGCCCCTGTGCAGGAGCACCAGCTTCTGCACAGGGTTTCGTCTCCGGGTCGATCTGAGGTGTGCAGCCAAGCGTGGGGCTGGGGCTGAGCTGTAGCTGGTGGCATCCAAGGGGGCAGAGAGGAATTTGGTGGGAGGGAGGGAGGGAGGCTGGAGAATGGCACAGGGACTGCAACACCGCCTGGGAGCCACACATCACCCTGGTTTCCATTCCACAATGGAGGCGAGGAGGTGTCTTTTGGAGCTTGGAGGTGGCTGTGCTTTTTAAATACTGAGTGAAATGTGAAAAGTAAAATTGTTCCCAGTCCTACACCCTCAGAATGATTTGTGTTGGTATTTAATCCTGCTTGTGTTTCTCTGCCCACCGCGTTCTGGTTTTCTCTGTGCTTTTGTAAGCGGTGGGAAAGCAGCGCGCTGCTAATTACAACCCAAGGCTGTTTGGACACAGAATGGGGGAGGGAGGTGAAGAGAAATAAATAAATAAATGAAAAGTCCCATCATCACCGTAAATCTGGGTCCCGCTCTTTGCAAAGCCCACCAGTGTGTTTCCAGGGAGACTGCAAGTTATTGGTAGCTATCTGTCGAAGCCTGGCTGGCTGGGGGTTTGGCTGGCGGCGGTGCTTGCTCTCCGCCATTCGCACTACTGAGATGAGCTGAAATCTGCCGGCGTTCGGGGTCTCGCTACCGCACTTTCAAGGGACGTCTGCATGGCCAAGGTGTCACATCCACCCCAGACCCGTGGGTGCAAAAGGAGGCTTTAGGGACTGGTGCTGGCTGCAGGGCAGGATGGGCAGCTGCTGCTGCGACGCCTGGGGAAGCGTGGCGTGGTGCGTGCACCGGCAGAGACGTTTGCTTTCACGATGACCATTTCTTACAAGCTCATTTTTAAACTTCCAGGCTATGTTTGCATTCATGTGCTGATGGACTGCACGGTCATGTCCTTCATTAAAAACAAATACAAAGGCACCTGGGTTCCCTCTGGGTGGAGGATGCAGGCCTTGATAACAGAAGCGCGAGGAGTCGGGAAGCGGTGGCGGGCATGTGTGTCGCCGGGACGCTCCTTCCCCATCCTCCCCGTGCGCCCGTGGTTCCTGCTGCCAGCCAATGAATTAACAAAGCTTTCTGGCCTCTTATCTGAGCCACCATTTCAGTCAGTTTGTGCTCCCTGAGGCAGGTTGTCCATGGCTGGTTTTATTCACTTTGCTTTCTGCCTTAGGGTCCCTCAGCAGGTTGCCTCAGCCCAACGAAAAATCGTGCAAACTATGCACAAAACGGGGCCACGGATGTTTCCCCTGCCCAATGCTCCGGCTCACAATTTTGGCCAGCTGAGCTCACCGCATCATCTCCTTGAGCCCGCTGTCCTGGCGTCGTTCAAAGCGGTTGCACGGTGGCTGGCTGCTGGCAGGTTTTCTCCTCCTGGGGTGAGGTTTTTCTGTTTTGCTTCAGGTTTTGCGGGGGGTTTTGTCTGGTTTGGTTTTTTGACAGCCCGAAGGGCAGGAGATGCTTTCAAATGAAAGTGAAGCTTTGTGGTGTGGCTCTTCGGGCAGGGGTGGGTGGCCCAGCAAACCCTGCAGTGGCAGGGCAGCCTCTTGGGGGAAAAATGAGGAAAAGACACCTGCAGACGTCTCCAAGGCAGGAAGGCATACGTCCTTAACATGCCCCTCCTGCAAGCTCCCCTGTCTTTCCTCAGGAGCCCCTGCTACATAGACCAGCCGTGTGTCTGCCCATCTCGACGGGGCTCTGTCCCAGGCCTCCACAGCCCCGGTCCCCCGTGCCCTCCCTGGCTGGGACACGCAGCGGGGAGCTGATTTCATGTAACTGTTGAGCAGCTGGACTTCACGCCAGTGAAATCCATCAATTATTAATAAGAAAGCAAAGCTTCGTTAGGACACCTGCAGCAGCACTTCTTCAGCCTTTCCCAGATGAAGTTAATTTCTGCAAAAATTTATGCAGGATTTTTTAGCTTCCCGGCTCCCATCATGCCGCGCTTGCTTCTCCTGACTCCGCCCTTCAGCTGGCGATGGCCTAACGCAGTAACCAGAGAAATACCTAAGGATTAATTAATTTAATCCAACCTCTGCTGAGATGGAGCCCTGGCAGCTGCTCGCAGCACTTGTGTGCAAGATAGCATTGGCACAAGTGGCCGGCGGATGGGGGGAGAACACGCGCTCCTGACGCGCTTTCGGCAGGACGGCATCTGCTCGCTGCCCATCTGTTGGGAAGCACAGCCAGCCCTTCACAAGGTTTCTGGGGCTAAGGGATTTATTATTCCACCCCCCGCCCTCCATGCCTAATAGCTCTTGTGGAAGCAATCCATTTCTTTAACAGGGAGTCGTGCAAAAGCTACGGCAGCTTTGGGAGCCAGCGCACCTTAGGGACGTGCTGGTGATGCCCATTTCCATTTCTGCCTCCACGCCGGCTTCAGAGGCAGCCTGGGAGCTGGTACCCAGCTGCCTCCAGGGCCTCTGATGCCCTCTGGGGCCTGATGTCTCCTAATGGCTGTATAAACTGGTCTACACAGGGATGAATTTAATCCCAAAAGTTTTGACCACAGTTGACGTAAATACCCGCTCTCATTTTAGTGGTCACCAGGGACTTCTCGGCACGCAGGTGGATGAAGCGGATGCTTCCTAGCAACTGTCTCAAAGTTTTGCCCGGGTGCATTTCCCTGCAGGAACATGGAGGAGCCAACCTGTTGCCCTAAGGCATCTTCCCCATCCCTCTGCATGGGAAGGGAAATCTGTTGCCTTCAGTTCCTCTGTCTGGTTTGTAAGAGCAGCATTTCCACCTCTGATCTAGCCTCGTGTCAGCCTCTCCTCCTTGCAGCCACCAGCGCAGTGCCAGCAGGAGCTGCCACCCAAGCCCAGGCAGCCAGGGCTGGCTGCTGCTGGGCCCCTGCTGCCGGGAGCCGTGCCACCGTCCTGACAGCCCAAGGTGAAGCTGAAAGTGAAGTTTCTGAGTGCTGTGCAATGAGTAAAATATGAAGGGGGGGGGGAGGGGGAAATATCAGCCTGTGTTTGAAAATGAAGGTATTGCCTTGTTCTTTTCTTTTTTAATCTTCAGAAGACAGACCATCAGGAAGTATTAGATCATTGCTTCTTCATCAGTCTTTCTCTTTTCAGAGAAGAAAGGTGTTAGTGCAGAGAAATAAAAGTCAGCGCTTGGATTTTTCAGCTGGAGATGGAGGAGCAAAGAGCCAGAATTTCTCCAGTCTTTGACACATGCAATTACCCTTTCCACAGCGGAAAATCTCAGAGGGCTGAAAATACCAACATTTATGATCATCAATATTGTTTACTAATTACTTGTCTTCCATTACGTATCAAAAACGTGCTCGTGGTTCGCCTTTCTGCAGCGTTCAACACAAGAAAATGGCACTTCTTGCTTTCCAGGCCCCCTCTTTTCCCATTGCCCAGCAGCACGGGTGAGGTTGTCCTCGCCTCAGCTGTGCCACTATGGGAGCTGGTTGGAAGGGTTTCCACGCGGTCACACGCACTGCAAACCAACATCTCTTCTCCCGCCGCCTTCCTCCTCCCCCCATCCTCTCTTTCTTCCTCATCCTCCTATCTCTGATCATCTGGTCCCACAGGTCTTGCTGTGCAGGACAGACCACAAACACACATGCAGCAGCGTGATCTGGCCATTTCCAAGCACTTAAATATTCCTGGGTTTATGTCCAAGAGAGAATTAATATTTAAAAGAAAACAAATTTGCCTTGAAACCTGCAGATTTATATTCTAGGGCATACAAAGAAACTCAGGGATTTAGTTAATGTGCATGGAAAAAAAAAAAAGAAGAAGAAGAAGAAAGAAAAAAAACCCTGCTGCAAGCAGTATTAGCTGCCAAAGCCATAATTGTGCAAAACTGGAAATTCCTTGCTCAGCTGAACCTAGCACATTGGTATAGCATCTTAAGTGAATTAGCTGTCATTGGAAAGCTAGTGTTTCTTATAAATAATAAACCAAACATCTTTTTCAAGTCATCCTGACAGCTTTCTTGGAAATCTGCAAATACAATACTTATGTTACCCAGCTGTGTCATCTGGATCAGCATTTTGGTTTTCTGATGGGGAATTAGAAAAGGTAACATCTGTAAAGCAGTACAATTCCTATAGATTGTAAAATACTGTCTCTACTGCAGAAATAGATCAGCTATGAAGTGATAATTTAAAAAACATTTTACCTGTAATTTATGGATATGTTAATTTATTCTGTTATTTTGTTGCTTTTCTTGCTGCTGTTCGGCTTTTATGTTTCCTTGTTAGTCTTCTATGCATAGAAAGGTTATTCAGCTGCATGCCGAAGAGCCGGGATGCTGGTGCACGCCGTGGGTGGAACTGCCTGGTTTGTGCTATGGGGATGAGCCTAATTGCTCCCGTAGGCTTGGGTGCTTTTGTAAATGTTAAGACTAGACCAAACAAGGAGGCATGGCAGTGTGATTGGCATGTTTACTGAAGGAAAAGTGTTTGGTATTCTCGTTCTTCCAAGTCTTTTTAGGCTGCAGTAGATAAGGAGTGAGGCCGTTCTGTTAGCATGACTTTTCTTAATGGAGATCTCTCTACTTCTACCGCCCAGACCTTTGGTACTCTCAGGTCCTGTCCGCAATCACTGGGGGTTCCAAATTTCGACATATTGGGTAGCAACAAACTTGCCTAATCCACCTCCTTTTGTGTGAGCCTCATGAAAACCAGAGAAAGGCCTTTGTAGTGACCAGGTAGCCGACTGATGCCTGTCCGACTGGCCCAGCGGGATGACTGTGTATGCAAACAGGAAAGTGCTGATCAAAGCTGTTTGGGAATATGTAGCGTCATTCCTGGCCTGGGTGTGGGAGGATTGGGCGTTACAGTGGGTGAATAGTTATGCCCTGGGAGCGATTTCTCATGAGTGTGGCTGTCATCTGAATTCTGTGGTTAAAAGGTTTTACGTACAATATGCCATTATGAAGCCACTTTGCGTCAGCATCAAAGATGGAGGCCGCTGGTGGTTTGATTCCCTTTCTCTGCCTGGTAGGAGAAGTGTCCTCCAGGACAGACATCTCTCATGTCTGCACGTCTCAAACCACAGATAACAGTGCTGAAGAAGGAGGCACGGTAGAAAAACATCAAAAAGACCCATGGTGTGGTTCGGTTGGGCTCACCAGGTGGCTCTCTGATCTCAAATCTTCTAATCAAGAGCAGTCCCATGGCCAGATAAGGAAGTCCCAGGTGAGATGTGGGTGATTGTGGTTTCCAGTGCCTGGCTAGAAAAACTGGTGAGGTTCAGGCACTGGGATCGCTTTTAAATCTTGAGATGGGAAAAGCTAGCTGTGGGAAAGGGAGGCCCCAGAGCAAAGTATCAGGGTTATCCTGTGCAGGGTGCTTAGTGGGGAAAGCTTGGGAGGACAGGCCTGGGACCCTCCAAGAAAAGAGGTAATGCCTGGGAAACAGCAAGACCCTAATAAGCAACATGGCTTTTGATCCCCAAAAATACATAAAATAAGGGATATCTGAAAGCAAACACCCAAGAAACACTGGAAATGTTTCTCTTCTCTGTTGCATTTCAAGGGGTGGCAGATAACACAGTGTGTTGAGGACCAGAGGATCCGCAAGCATGTCAGTGAAGACCTGGAAGCTCCTGTGGACTTCTAATGAGCGATGCTGCGTCTGGCAAAGCTACGAGATTACTAAATCTCAAGGTATCTCTCCCTTCAGATAACATCGTAAAAAGTACAGTTGGTGGCCATTTAACACAGATCTGATCACAAAATTATTGTATGAGAAAATCCTTCGGGGTCTTAAAGTGGTTTCCAAGTGTAGATGCTGAAGATGGGTGTATTTGCCCAACATACCAGCCAGGAACCTGAAATGGAAATGGAAATTTCAGTGGTCTTCTCCACATGGATAAACCCCAGTGTTGTTTTCTGTGACTGGAGGGATTCAGAGTGTTGCTGTCACTTTTTACCGTTTTGCTAGAGAAAGGAAGGAAAATCAAAACTGTACATATTGAGGAAGCCAGCCATCGGAGGATCCTGAGGACAGACCCGTTTGGCTGTCACTGCTGGCAAACAAAGCATCCCACTGAATTGCAAAGGCTTGTGGAGGGAATAAGAAAATAAAATGAGTTCAGTGACAAGCATTGTTGGGTCTGTCTTAGCTGTGTCAGGAGGGAAGTCAGTCTAGTGCTGGGATCTGCCTCAGCTCCTCTAGAAGACTGACATCCCCGATGGAGAGACAACAGGTTACTTGACTTGCTACTCCGAAGCCTTAAACCTAGCTGTCATTCTCTTGTGTGGTGCCAGAGAAGAAAATAAGGGGTAGAAGAAGTGGAGGAGCCAGTCTCCCGCTGGAGGAGATCGTACAGGGATCTTTACTTTGCTAGAAGAGCTTAACGGTAGCTGTTAGTAACCGTGAAAGGTTTAAATTTAATTCCATACCCACGTACATTGTCACCACTCAAATTAGAACAGCTATCCCACAGGGACATGAGAAATCACCTATCCCACAGGGATGTGAGAAGTCACAGGTTTTTAAAAATACATGGTAATTAAAACTATTAGGAAAATTAAACATTTTTATAAGCTTCGTTTCCCAGTTCTCCAGTGGGATTGTGGTGTTGGTAATTTAAGACGGGGGGCGGGGGGGGGAGAAGATGCGCATATTTTGGAAAGTTAATTTGGGGCTGAAGTGAAGGAATCCATCCTGTGTTATGAAAATTGTCAGCAGCTGCAGCTGAAGGAAGCAGAAACAGCTCTATCCCACTTGTCATACAACTGTCCATATGGAAAGACTTATTTGGAAAGAAGTAATTGAGAACCTTAATACGAAAATCATTTCAGATTTGCTTCTGAATCAAAAGGCCTTTTTCCTTCAAGATTAAAATTTTACATTAAATATTAACAGAAGAATGAAAGCAATTTCTGCTGAGTGTTTATAGTGTGCCTGCAAAGCCGTCGGGAAAGCATTTGCAAGGATTTACAGTTGCAGGAGGGTGTGCATACAGGGCAGGGGGCTCCCGGCCTCGTGGGAGGTAGTCGGGCCCTTGCAAGGCTGACATCTCGGCCACAATGTCAGCCTGGCTCAAATAATTTGAAAATGAAAGATCAGTTTCTAGAGCAAAGAACGAAAGAAAACTGGTTCGCCTCTTCGGAGATTTGCAATTAAAACGAAGCATTTTGGGGTTGAGCTCTTTGCACTGCTGAAAACCTCCGTGTGGTTATCATTGTGCACAGGGTCAATGCAGAGTTATGTCTGTGTCAGGATTCAATCTCTTCTCCTCCTCCTCCTGCTGCTTTGACAAATAGGCAATTGTAAATAATTTAAGACTGTAAATTGTCCAAGTCAGTGACTGCCGTTTAAGATAAAGAGTCTTTAAGTGCACTAATGTAATCTGTACGGTAGTTTGAAGTTCTGGATAACGGATATCAGGTATGATTTTATTTCAGGGTGTTTCTGGCCAGAGTAGCCTGGTGTCCTGGTTTCGGCTGGGATAGAGTTAATTTTCTTCCTAGTAGCAGGCACAGTGCTGTGTTTTGCATTTAGTAGGAGAAAAATGTTGATAACACACTGATGTTTTTAGTTGTTGCTAAGTACTGCTTATGCTAGTCAAGGACTTTTCAGCTTCCCATGCTCTGCCAGGCGCACAAGAAACTGGGAGGGGGCACAGCCAGAACAGTTGATCCAAACTGACCAAAGGGCTATTCCATACCATATGACGTTATGCTCAGTATAGAAACTGGGGGGGGGTTGGCCGGGGAGCAGCGATCGCTGCTCGGGAACTGTCTGGGTATCGGTTGGTGGGTGGTGAGCAATTGCATTGTGCATCACTTGCTTTGTATATTATTATTACTATTATTCTTATATTGTTGTTATTATTATTATTATTATTTTACTTTATTTTATTTCAAATATTAAACTGTTCTTATCTCAACCCAGGAGTGTTTCTCACTCTTACTCCTCCAATTCTCTCCCCCATCCCATCGGGGTAGGGGGAGTGAGCAAGCGGCTGCGTGGTGCTTAGTTGCTGGCTGGGGCTAAACCACGACACCTGGCTACTGGATAAAGTTAAAAAACCGTATTTCCACCTCTGCCTAGTTTTAGGGATGGCTGGATCTAGATTCGGTCCACCTTCCTCTCTAGGCGCTCTTTGCCTATAAAATGCTCCCTGTGTTAAGGTGTTCCCCTGGCTCACGGGTGCTGGAACGCTGCCCTGGGTGGTCCCACCACTTTCCTGCCTGCCCCCTCTGCCCTTAAACCTGCGCGTAGGCAGGGAGGACGATGTGTTCAAAAAACCGAAGCTAAGGGCAAAAAGTCCAAGCATGCCGTCTGCCTAATGCCTGGAGCAGAGCCAGGCTTTCGGGTATTTAGAGCAAGGGTACAAGCAAGTATTTATTTATTGATTGAGAAACAACGCAGTGTTTCTCTGACTCACTATCGGTTTCCAAATCTGATTTAAATAAACTCTTCCAGTGCATAAATCCAGACAAAATGTCATTCACCATATGTTTATTACTAAAACTTGGCGCTTACTTGCATCAAAGTAGTTTTCACACGCAGGCAGTTTGTTACAAAACCTCAGCGAAGCAGGTATAATTAGCATTAGCGCTTGAGGGGGGAAACTGGGGCTGAGAACAGAGAAAATAATTTCCTCGCTGCTGCAGAGGGAGTCAGCACAGGGATTTGGATTAGAACCAGCCTTTCCCAGCTTCCCATTTTCTTCACGCAGATGACTAGATTTGCATCTTTTATTAATTTTTATAACAATTGGACAAATAGTACCTTGCTCATTTCTTAAAGAAAGTGCTTAAAATGCTTGTAAGACTAGCTTAGAAATATGCAAATAAACGGTCTTCCTACCTGAATGGCGATAACTACCTTGCAAAGAAGATATGAGTTGCTCTATGCCATTCTGCATACAATTAACTTTTGTCAACCAGAATGCATTCTGAATGCATCATTTATATGAGCTTTATAAATGATCCACTCTTGTACTGCTGGCATAAGTTGCTCTGATGAAGCCACACAAAGAGCCCCAAAGGGATAAGCAACTAGCACAAGATGGTTTTGTATGAAACTTCTCCAACCATTTACATATCACCGCTAGGTTTATTATCAAATGCTCAGAGATTTTGGACTTTCAAACAAAGTTTGAGAGCTCTAAGGAGGCAAAGATAACTGATCTTTTTCCTTTTTTTTTCACTTCAGTGTTTATACATGAGCAAATCAAATCATAGGCTGATTTTGATATTTTCTTGGATGCAAACCAGACCTATCAAAAGATTAAATTAACGTGTAGATATTCCCTTTTGGTTAAATTCCTAATAAATATGAACTTGAAATTTTGTCTGAAAGTGGCAAAAGTAAAAATTAAAAAAAACATTAGTTCTTTCTCCTAACATGTGGAATTTCTTTCCTCTTAGAAAACTGCTTTATGCATGCTAATGGGTCTTTCTAGCAAATCCAAAGATTGATTCTCTCGAAAGAGCATAATTACGCATGCAAGGTCTTTGTCTTTATATTTCATTAAATATTACTTTTTAATTTACTTTCTCCTATTGTAAAATCCTTCAAGTCCTTTTCTAGCAGAAGGGTGAGAGAGAGAGGTTGGGCAAGAGAGCAATGGAAAAATACTTCCTGAGACCTGCACTGCTCCTCCTCCGGGAAGCTTTGTTTGCTCTGGGTGTTTCATCTGCCGCAGCTGTTTTCATGGCTCACAAGTCCATGTTACCCTGGTCTCCCAGCTCAGCTGGTCTCATTGACCTTTCTCTCCAAATCTCCAACTCCCAAGCACTGTATCACTCACTCTGAAAGTCTTTTCTCTCCCCAAATGCCCATAACCTTCTCTGACATGAGAACTTCTCTGCCATCCTCCATGTTGCATTTCCAAAGCGTCTCCTAAATTGAGGATCTGCATTTCTGGATGTCTGGAGGGAGACACCAAGTGGCCTAATTTCAAGGAGGCTCCAGCATTCTTAACTTCCAGGTGAATTTCACGGGCCTTGCCTGCCACTCCACATACCCAACTCCAGACCCCTTCATGCTGGGAACCCCAGATCCCCATTCATCTCTCTGCTCACCTAGCCCACAGGGATGCTGGCTTCTTCCATGACCTTTCACAATCTCAAATGTCCTTCTTCACCCACAGCTGGGCCCCTCCAGCCAGTTCATTGATGGCCGCATCAAAGTGAGATGGGACTCGGTGAGGAGCTCCTCAATACCTCATATTGTCACTTTCCCCATCTCCAATTGAAAATTGTTTGACTACCAGGGATCTCTGCACCCTATGGCAATGAGAAAGCAAAGTTTCTGCATGCACTGAGTATAGCGTACAGGAATATGTTTAATTTCTAGGGACTTCAGTGGGGTGGAAGGGAAATCAGTTAAACGTGGCTCTGTAAAAACAAAAACAGGAGTGGGAGCGACAGAAGGGTGGAAGGAAATGTTAGCCTCCCGGTGACTACTTTTAATTTTACAAACAAATTACATGTTTTATGTAATCCACAAAAGTAATTGCTTTTGAGAGCGCACAATGAGGCAAAATCAAATAGCATAATCCTCCACCTGTTGTACATCCTGTTTAGAGGCACTCGAACAAGATGTAAAATAAGCAAATGTCATCTGCAGCATGTATTGTAGCTGTCCTTCAGCATGTGTTCAGGGAATTAGAGCTCCTGGTCTTTGGTTTCAAAACACGTACCTGTGCGATGCCATGCCTACCTTCTGGTATACTTCATGACTTAAAATGTTACCATTGTGTATTGGCTGCTCCCATTGAATCTCGTGAGATGGCTCTTCAGATGCTGCTCAGACGGAGGAAAGGTATCGCAGCCTGGGGTTAATTGGTAGACACTGGGAGTGCAGAAGGAGATGCAACTGGTGTGAAACGTATATACACGTCACTCCGTCAGGCATTTCCCTCAGTCTTAGTACAGTATCAGAGACAAACCAATTTTTCTAGTCCTCAAGTTGTGGTGGAAGCTGGAGGGTTATGGGTAAATGTTAGGAATATTACACATGCTGCTACTGTAATTTGGTGATAGAGTGTACTATTTTAAAAACCCTTCTGGTACTAACTCTTTCACAAAAGCATTTTTAGTGTATCCAAAGAGCTGCTCGTACCTTCAAAAAAAGCACGCTATCAGTCTTATTTTCATCATCATGCAAAAAAGAAGAAATAAAAGCTGGATAAATGATATTTTCATAAGGTTTGTTCCCCCATCATTTTGCATATGCCCTCTGGGGAATATTCTGCAGCCTAGAAATAAACATTCTCAAAGGGCTAGAACTGAGCAGTGTATAAGGCTTATATGGCAAATGGATCCAATGCTTTTAGGCTTAGCCCGTTGCTGCGGATGGTTTCCACACAGCACTTTCTGGGCTCAGTTATCTTTGCTTTGGGCTGATCCTACAATCACATGGGGAAGAGCCTGGACTTGTCCCGTGAAGTGCACACTGTTTGCCCCAAATACTTCACCAGACAGGGAAAAGAGGTGCTGTTGGAGGTGTCCGGGTTATGTCTGGGCTGTGTAGCCAGGCTCTCCTCCTGGGTGGCCGCAGCAGTGGCCAGGCAGCTGGTGCCTCTCTGTTCCTGCTCCAGATACACTTCTGCAGAGGCAGCTGAGGTTATTTATCATTCCTATTCCCTTCTTTCCACCCTCCTGACTGCTGTTTTGTTTTGTTTTTTCCTTTTGAGGTCTTGAAAGTGGCAAAGCTTTCACTGGCACATTACTGCTGCTTCAGGTGAGTGGTTAGCAGGTAAAAAAAAACTAAGTGCGTGGGGAGGCACCTAGGACGCTGGTGGTGCTGTCAGCACTGAGGCAGGTAATGGAAAACCAGAGGGAAAAGACCATTAACCACCTTCCTCTGCCTCAGGCCCTGAGGGGGGAAAGGGCGGCTCTGCTTTTGCCTCCCACCATACTGCTTTGGAGTCTTCAGCAGGGGCAGGCTGAGGAGGTTCCAGCTTGGTGCTGAGTTTCACAGGGTGATTTATACCCTCCTACCCGCAGCTCTGATGCAGTGCCAGACCAAGGCCCCAGCAATCGTCACCATCCCCACGTGCAGGTGCGAGGTGCTGCATCAACCAGCCACTGGGACCTGAAATCTCATAGAATCGCTTAGGTTGGAAAAGGCCTTTAAGATCATCCAGTCCCACCATTAACCTACACTACCAAATCCACACTAAACCAATCAAGGGTAGACTAGACTAAACCATGTCCCAAAGTGCCACATCTACCCGTTTTTTGAACACTTCCAGGGATCTCGAGTGTCCGTCCCTGTACAAAGGCAAACCTCTGCTGGCTGGTGCTTCCCATGCATACCCGTCACGCAAGGGCAACCGGGGGAGAGCGTGGGGTGTGTGTCGGGACACCCAGGCTGTTGGTGTGAGCACAAGGTACAAACAGGATTTCAAAGCCAGCAGAGAAAAGAACGCTGGAAAAGACCAACCCCCAATGTGTTTTTCCAGATTTTGGGGCTGGTCTGCAACTGTCAAGCCTCAAGAAAACATATCCATTGGACTCAGCTTTTGGGGTGATGGAGAGGACAGCACACCAAATGTGCCTTGAAAACCCTACCACTGAAAGCTCGCTCTGCATTAGCTGAAGCAGTAACTGTACAGCTGAATAACCTTAACAAATGAGAGGAATAGCCTAAGGCAGGGCAGGCTGGCAACCTGTCGGTGTGAAAAGCGGATCGGATTGAACAAGCCTCCTCTAAGCCAGCTTGCACTGCCCCCAAATACCACTTTGGGATGAAGTGGTCGGGTGTGAGCCTCAGAGACGCTGTCAGGGCATGCCGTGCACTGGCCGCTGATCTCAGTATTGGCTCTAACTTCTCTAGCAGGAGAAGAGCATTACCTGCCGCTATGTTCAGCTACAGGAGATGCACACGTATGTTTTCATACACAGGTATCTTATGGAGCAAGAGATAGAGCCGGAGATGTTGGGGAAGCGGGGAAAGAGGGAATTTAGAAAACGCACAAACCTTTAAATTTTAACAGAGGTATCAGCTTAAATATTGTATCTTTTTGAATCACTTCAAAAATAACAGCTCAGGAACTAACCAGAGAATAAAAGCCCAATCCAGAAAACAATTAGTTCCCTACATAAGCCCACTGGGACTATTACAGGAGATGGGCTGATTTCAGGATGGCACTCTATGGAAATTAGAGTTTTATTCAGTCTCAAAAGGGAGGAATCGAAAGACATGGAAAATGTTTTTTAGAAGTGTGTCTTGTGATAAGGATTGGGAGTTTGGGAGAAGGCAATTGATTTTCTTGAGAAATTGGTGACTATTTTGGTAGCTGTAAGCTGAAATCGGTGAGAGGGTGCCGGATTTGGCCAGTCCAGATGAAGCTGCAGCATCTGATGGTGGTGTGCCCTCCCAGGGGTGGGTTTCTTCTGGCTGCTGCCAGCGTGGCTGAGCTGATGGGTCGTCCTCACTCAGGCTTTGGTCAGGTACTTTCATCTGTTGGGAGAGCTGTTTTGGTTAGTCATCAAGATATGGGAGGTGGAGGTGTTCAGTAAATCCTGACACCTTAGGACAACATTTCCCCAAGCAACAAAGTTGTTTAGAAACGAAAATGAAATAAGACCAGGTTACAGATGATGCATTGAAATGCAAATCTCTGTTGACTCTATCAAACATGCAGGGATGAAATAACAATTTTACATCACCAGGGTCAAAGAAAAGAAAGTTGAAAACAAAATAGAAACTAGGTTGGGCAGGAGCAGGGTAAAGGCCATGAAAATAAGACCTAACAACAGCCCTGTAGTAAGCATGAATGAATGGAGATGATGGTAAACTGAATGGGATTAATTAGAAATATAACTTTGCATACAATTAGGTTATTTGTTTGAAATGCTGGATACATGCATTTCAGCTTATTTCAGTTGCCATACCAACCCGATACAAGCATCACATAATCTTTTATCACCTATTTTGGCTATGATTACATTATTTTACAACTTTGGTTGCTAGGAGAGCACAGTACCTTTCTGCGCGCTTCAAACAATTCTCACTTTGCAGAGACATCGGCTTCTTGTTGCTGGCCTCTGAGATAGCTTATGGAATCCTTAGCAAGGCAAGAAACCAAATTATGTATGTAGGAGTAAGTTGCACTGGGAAAACTCTCCATGAGAGGATGGCTGGGATTTTCTCCTGCTGCGGGGCTGGCAGGGGTGGCTCTTATCTGAGAAGAGCCGGGAAGCGAGGAGGCAGCAGTCTGGGGGGCAGCCTTGGAGCGAGCTTTTTTTGAGCGGTAGCTTAAGCCGAGGAGCTTCTTGTGCTCTTGTTTGATGAGTTCATATTATAGAGTACAAGTTGCATTTCATACTATCAGATTTCTTTGCTGGAAAGGCTAACAAATGTGGAGTTAAAACTCTAAAGTTGTTTCTAACATAACGGCATAAGCTGATTCCTAGTCATTGAACCGCACTTTTGCCCACAGAATAATCTAATACACCCAGAGCAAAGACAGCAGGTTAAGCTGTGGGGCAGCTGGCTGCCCTGTGCTTTACAGAAAAGGAGCAGTTGCTATTTAGCATATAATGACGGGCATATCTTGGGGGGCAACACCCAGGGGAAAGCGGTGGCAGGCAAGGCTAAGTGTGATGGTTCATGTGTTGGAGATGTGCGTGCCTCACATCGAGGAGGCATTGTTCTGGTACGGAACCTTACAGATACATTTGGGCCCCGTGTCGATGGCTTGTAATGGCAACTCTGGACAGGGGGAATACAGGAGAGAATGTGATTTCCTGCAAATACTGACTGCTAAAGAAGGCAGTGCCAGGAGAGAGGAGGTGTTCCTCTGCCTGGAAAAAGGACCAGCAATACTTCCCTACCTCTGATATCTCTGGAGGCTTTAATGCTTTGCAGCTTCTGGAGGAAAAGGCATTAGAGGTCTGTGTGTGGATTGCGGTTACAATGGATAATATGGAGGTCTGAAATGAATAGGAAGACGAGAAGAACACTGAAATATTTTTAAAGTGTGTTTAAAAGCCAGGAGCTGTTAGTAGGAGCAGAGCTTTTCTTTTCTTTTTGCTTTTAGATTTATTTATGATTACAGGGGCTCTCTGGGAAGATTTTGTTCTTAAACCACACCCGGTAGTGTGAAACTGAAGCAAATTAGTTTGGTTTTTTCCCCGCTCAATCTTCTTCCTTCCTGTGCCTTGAATTGAGATCCCAATTAAAACAAAAGCCCACTTGCCCAAGAAACGAAACAGAAATTCACGGGGCCGCCTAAATATCAGCATCGTCCTGTTTTCCTTTCGTCCTCTCCTTTGAGAGTTACAGCGACTGGACAATATGGGCAGCAGTGCCAAGCCGGGAATTTGAATAACAGCATGCATACCTTACAATGAAAACCTGGAAGTGGGGCATTCATCGCTCCTTGTGATGGACACATGTCTCCTTGGAGGCGTGGAGGAACAGACTTTATGGGCATGGACCTGCAGGAAGAGGGATTTGATCTCCCAGACCGTGCTCCGCTTGAAAAAGCTGCCACACTTAACATTTCTCAGCGGTACGGGACCCTCCTCCCTTTGCTGCGAAATGTCAGGCTTTGGCATCTGCAGAGTACCTTGCTGCTTTGAAATGACAGCCTGGCTCTCCAAAGTGTCACCAGTGATCCAGTCCCCAATTAACAGCACAGGTTTGTGGGTTTCTGACACTATTCTCAAAGCTCCTGTGGGCTGCTGCAGCCTACAAGCCAGGAATCATTTCTGCTTTGCAAGACTGAAAAGAGAGGAAAGGAAAAAAGCTGGGAAGGAAAAGCTATGGTTTCATTATTCCATGCTAGCAGGATAACAGAATACATTCCCTTTAATACTAAAATGTGTCATTTGAGAAAAGATCCTGCTGTCTGATCAAGCTCTCCATTAGTTATTTTTGCATGTGCATGCACAAATCCAGCAGCTAAGCCCACAGCGCTGCTGTATGTTGGAAACCAGAAAATGCTGCAGGCTGTTTCTAAAGAATAGCAATTTGGAGGTTGTGGGTGGTTTGTGGGTGTAATAGAAAAGGCTGCATACCGAGGCATCTGAATTAGGCTTCTCTTTAGGCTGCTTACAGTCTCTATCAAGATTGTTAAGAACCTGATTCTGCCATCCTTATCCTCACCTACTAGCATTTGCTCCTGTGAGTAATTTTATTTACGTGCCACCCGTTGTATCCAGGGCCCTAACACAGAAGCTGAGCACCAGTGTGGCTGAATGCAAGTGGAAAAACACTGAGCTTCACCATACGTACTGATGTTCCCCGTATTTTTAACAACTGCTGAAAGATGAGATCAGTAGGTCACCAAACCACGGCACATGGGCCACACGCCACCTAGGTCATCCCTCCACATTGCTCACCGTCCTGGAGGCTGCCATGACCACCACGGTCAGCATCAACGGCGGGTGCAAACCACGCCGTTGCTCTCTGCACACCGCTGACTTGTGCCGTCCCTCTCCCTGCCATGCCGGAGCATTGGCTCGATGCCCTGCCGCCCCTGGGGGCTTCCGCCCACTCCCACCCACGGTGGTCAGCCACAGCCACCGCCGTCTCAGGACCCTCAGTAGCTCTTATCTTCCTGGTTGGTTTTTTTTGTTTTGTTTTGTTTTATTTTGGGGGTTTTCTTTGTTGGTTTGGGGAGATTGTTTTGCAAAACTCCCTCCTCTTCCACCTGGGGATCCTTGTTCTTGCTCAGCTTGAGGGATGGTGCAGGACATCGTCTTGAGCTCCTTGCAGCTAGAGGAGACAGACCGCTGCCAGGCTGCCAGCTCATGCCCTGTGGGCAGCCAGCCGGCCGCACAGGCAGCTGATTCCAGCCTTGCCTAATCTGGTTGATCGTTTACCGCGGAGGAAAAAAAAAACCAAGTCTTTGTGCTCCCTTGAGCTAAAGTTTCGCCTGGCTTTTAACTGCAGTAATAGCACGCTTTATAGCCTCTGCGCTCCCACTATGCATCAGCACCGGAGCGGTGCAGAAGCCAGCTCAGCCCAAACCGTTATTTCAAGAGCACGCCTAGCAAGTTCCCCCGATCATTTATAGCCCTTATTTTGCTAATGGAAAGTTAATCATTGGCTTGAAACTGTGCAAAAATGTTAAGGGAAAGAATCACAAGATCACAGGAAGAACTCTAATGCGTTTCCTAGTATGTCCCTTTCATTTGCCTCCACAGATCACGGCTCTAAATACCTCAGGGTGAAATGTGTCTGAGCATTTCAACACCTAGCAAATATTAACTACCTCAGAGCAGGCTCGAACAAGCAGGCTTGGGAGGTGCCTTTGTGCTGCAGCCTGCAAAGTCGGGAACCTGAGGTCTGTGGAAATAGTCACTTTTAAATGCTGCCCTTCATTTCTGTGATTTTGTGAAAGACCAGCACTTGGACGGAGTAACACCACAAAAAGCGCTCACAACACCCAAGGACCCTCCAGTGCTTGACAAACATTACCTCATTAAGCTTTCTGATGCCCTTCGAAGGTCATTATGGCATTGTCACCCCTTCCTGCCTTTAGAAATGGGGAAACTAGCGATTCTCAGAGAGTAATGCAGAGCCAACTGACTCGCCATGTCCATCAGTTCTCTGCAGATCCTCTCATTGCTCCCCAGCACTTCTGACCTGTGGTGCGGAGGAGCCCACCTGCATCCTCTAGCTAAGGAAGCTAAACACACTGCTAGCTGAGCTGTTTGTAAAAGGAGAGGAGGAAAAAAATACTCTGTGTTCAATGATGCTGAGCACTTTTCTTTCTGAAATGTACTTTTTGTGCTCAGCAGCGGTGTTGCGTTGACTGCCCATCGGAAGCAAACATGGTAACATGAATGGCAACCCCCACATGAGGAAGCTGAACAGGTAGGATTACTTATAGGTATGCTCTTTCTTATTTCCTTTAGGTCCTTCCCTAGCACTCATTACTGTCCTTCCCAGGGGAACAGTGGAGTGGGCTGGATAGACTTCATCAATTCGTAATACTTTTAGTGACCTATTTGGTCAAAGGAAATATGAAAACAAATCTGCAAAGACTTGAAATGTCCTTCTTGGTGGACCAAGGGGACTAGGCCTCTGGATCACACCTGATAATGTATTTGTCCTGCAGTAAAAAGCAAAGTCTCTGTGCACCCTCTTTTTTACCAAGTGATGTTTTCTAAAGCAGGAATGATACGGAGCTGGTTAAAAATGCATATGGCAAAGAGAGAGAAAAATAAAATTCTGGTGTTTATGTAGAACGAGCAAGTGGAGAGTGTGGAAGTGCTACATGCCTGTTGGTAATTCATCTGTGAGGTTGGGGGTGGGGGGCTGTTTTTTAGAGAATATAATCTGGCCACCCATAGAGAACAAACTCAAAGCCTGGTGGGTGGGCTTATTTTCCTCACAGCAATGCAGCTGTGTTCTTTAAGGAGCAGCATCCCATAGGAATATAGCCTGCAAAGCAAACCAGGCTGGCCTTTTTCTTTCCTCAGATGTGAGGAACGAGTCGGGGGAAAAAAATATGGAAAGAAGAAAATGTATCAGGGACAGGGTATTGCACACCGCTATTCAACGTCCGGAGCCAAGGGTCGGTGTACGTCCCAGGCTGCAGGTGGTGGTGCTCCTGCCCACAGCATCCCTGCGTCACCGCTGCAGGCCCTGTTTTGTAGTCATATCCCTGCCCGCAACTTCCCTCAGTATGTGTCCAGTGAGATGTTTGTCAGTGAAACAGCATAGCCTCAGCGGCCTCACCAGCTCTCCCTCCCTCGAGCAACCAGTTTTCTGTCTGTGGCAACACGCCACATGGAAGTAAGAGTGGCTTTGTTATGTTTGTATTTCAGCTTGCTTCTTTACTGATTTAGTATAAATTACACTGATTTCTAGCAAACCTGAATGTTTACAAAATTAATGAGGCAAGGGAAGAGTGCTATACATAAATGCCACAGAGCAACCTGTGCTTCTGCCATTTACACTTGTGTTTTACTGTATTAGGAAAGCTCCCATTGAGGTACAAACTTCTCCATGCTGTACAAGTTTTAAGACCCTAATAAAAATAAGATTGAATACAATGGCCAAGAACTAGACACTTAAACAAACTGAAACCAGGCACATACTCACAAAAGAGTAATTATCTTCTCTGTACTGCTGTGCTCCTGTCTCTCTGGTGAGTCACACAAGGTGGCATGAGAGCAATCGTCTTACTCTTGCTGGATTTCGTGGCAGCCTCCCCAGATAGGACTTCAAAGAAACAATAATGGGAAGCTTATCCCTGAGAAGGCTGTATTTGCTGCTGAGCACCAGGCACTGTCAGTGCTCTAAGTCCATGGTGCCTCTCCCAGGGCATGATGACATGGTTAAGTGCAGGCGCACAGGCTGCTGCTGCCTGTGTGCTGAGCCAGACGAGGTGGAGCCAGCTGCAATTCAGAAGCTGCATTAACTTGGGTCCCAGCCCTATAAAGTACCCAATTTATTGGCCAGCTGTTTTTCAGGACCTCAATTAATTTCCTTACGTGGTGCTGAGGGTACCACATAGCAGGTCCTTGTGCATAGTCCTTGTGCTTTAGTGCTCTGCATACCCCTGCAACGATTGTTCCCGGAGAACTGCAGTATCTTTCGGCACCACATCTTCTGTTGTTCAAGCACTGATGAAGGCAGATGTCTACAACCCCATCTACCCGTACAAAACACCGATAAACACATCAAGCCCCCTCCTGCTAGGGACCAGTCTGACCAACACTACTGTTGTGGTTTAGCCCCAGCCAGCAACTCAGCACCACGCAGCCGCTCGCTCACTCCCCCTACCCCGATGGGATGGGGGAGAGAATTGGAGGAGTAAGAGTGAGAAACACTCCTGGATTGAGATAAGAACAGTTTAATAATTGAAATAAAGTAAAATAGTAATGATGATAATAACAATATACAAAGCAAGTGATGCACAATGCAATTGCTCACCACCCACCGACCGATACCCAGACAGTTCCCGAGCAGCGATCGCTGCTCCCCGGCCAACCCCCCCCAGTTTATGTACTGAGCATGACGTCATATGGTATGGAATAGCCCTTTGGTCAGTTTGGGTCAGCTGTCCTGGCTGTGCCCCCTCCCAGTTTCTTGTGTACCTGGCAGAGCATGGGAAGCTGAAAAGTCCTTGACTAGCATAAGCAGTACTCAGCAACAACTAAAACATCAGTGTGTTATCAACATCCTTCTCCTACTAAATCCAAAACACAGCACTGTGCCAGCTACTACGAAGAAAATTAACTTCATCCCAGCCAAAACCAGGACAACTGCGTAACATACTCTTTCCATAGATCATGAATAATTATGTCAAGGGAGTTTTTGTCTTAGACCTAAACAGTAAATCAGTAAATGCCTTCCATTACTTCTAAGATCCATACAAAGTCACAATCATGACTCCAGAAGCCGTTTTTCTGACTGAGAGGTGCCAAAATCTACAAGCAGTGCAAATGCACAGCACCCTCTCATAAGAAGTCCCTAAGAAGTAGGCAGTCCAGACGTCCTGGCCCTGGGAATGACCAGCCAAGAAGGTACACCAGCATGGGAAAATACCTCCTGGTTCACAGCTCTATCTCATGGTTTTTTCCAGCTGCTGCGGTGCTGGCTGAAGAGGCTGCTGTCCCTCAAACACCGTGACTGCCACCTCCAACCTGCCAGTGCAGGGCATCAGGTAGGTCCTCTCGAACCTCTTCCCATCCAAAGGAGCCAAAATAGCAACAGCTGCTGGGCAGAGTGATCAGCTGGTAGTGACTGAGAGATGCCGAGAGGCTGCCGCTCTGGGAGGGCTGTAGTGTCTGGCAGGGGTCAGTGGGGAGCACAGCTGCTGTGGGAGATCCCAAGATATGTGGATGCACCAGATAAAACTCAGTCTGTGGGACTGTGGTTTTCAGCTGAGAAATGCGCCAGGCCCAAGGTAGCTCTTTATACCCTGCTTCAGTATTGGCAAAAAGACTCTTGGATCAAGAAGGACTTGGGTCTGAAGAAACCTGGTTTTAGGAAACCATAGCTACTTTTTAATTACATCCTCCTCGTTTCGACTTTCTAGAGATTTTTGTCTTTTCTTTTATGGTAGGGTGTCAACGTAACTGTGCAGGTGGTGCACCTACCTCTGAATTTAATTTGTTCTCATCTCATAATTGCATCCCAGAGGAAATGCTGAGCATACTACAGACAAACACAAGAGTACTCTCTGGTTTGACAAACATTACTTCGTTAAGCTTTTTGATGCCCTTCCAAGGTAATTATGGCATTGCTACCCCTTCCTGCTTTTAGAAATGGGGAAATGAGACTCTTCCAGGTCTGCCATGCACTCTGGTGGAAAGAGGCCTCTGTGGGTGCTCAGTCACCCCCAGAGCCCAAATTGTCCCTCTGAGCTGATCACAGTTCCAGGCCCTTCTGCTTGAAGACATCTGACCATATTTCTGGCACATGGAACAAGCCCAAGGGGAGGCAGGTGCTTTAGATTGAGACTAGGTAGTTACAATACACAGATATATGAGCTGCTCAGGTGCTGCCAGAGGTTTCCTGTGGACTTTTCGCTAACGTGTGACCTGCTGCCTGGATTCAGCCAGGAGGTGTTTGCAGACATGGGTGGTAGTTGATGACTCAGGCCTCCTTGCATTTAGATGATGAGCAGAGATGTTCAGCTCTTCTAGCAGATCTATGCCCAGGTGTCCTTCTGAAGTAGAGAACCATTAATTGCTCAACTAGGGAGGCATTAATTGCTGTGTTGTTACAGCTGCAGCTGACTATTTCAGGCTGTAGGCAAACTGTCCCATGGTACTTTCTGCCTCCAAGATGGTTTCCAGGCTCTATACAGCAGAGAAACCTTTGCTGTGGCAAAAAATCTATTGAAAGTACCAGTGGGACTGAAGGGGAGTGAACATCCCTTCAGGTTTGCTGGACTTGCTTTGGCAGGAGGTGGTTAGCCAGCCAGAAGGCACGTGAACCGTGGGGTAGGCGAGCTGCGCAGGCAGCTGCTGAGTCTCTGTGCTGCAGCCTGAAGGACACATTTCTAATCTTTTTTGGTTATTTTTTAGCCTTGTTGTTTAAAGATGTGATGCTTCTGGTAAAGAGCTTTGGGGTTCTCTGTGCTGTTAGGAGGCTGTGCTCTCTTGTGGAGGCATTGGTTTTGCTTGGTGGGGACGGGACTACAGCAGCATACATGTACAGGACTTTGCTGCTCAGCCCCTCTGCCGTGGCCCCAGCCATCCTCTGGCCACAAAGTAACCTGCAACTGCTGCTTTTGGCATGTTTTCCTTCCCCCTTTGCTGCGACTGCAAAGTCATAACAAGTGGTGCATATCTGAAGTGTTCATTTTGGCCTAATGGTTTCTTAATCCTTAGCAGACAGGGAGAGCAGGGGGTGGGAGCGACGCACTGATGTTATATGAGCAGCAGACAGCTCTGTCCTCAATATCTCAAGGTACTCTAAATTAATGCTGATAAAGCTGGCAGCCTATGCTAATCCTCAACTAAATGCATGAAAACTGATTAATAAAACAAAGCTTCAAGCTCTAGCAGCTCCTGCATTCAGGTCACTGACCGTATTTTAAGGAACAGGTTTTTGTGCTTGTACGTGGTTCCCGTTCCCGCAGTGGGGCAGCCAAAGTGACAAACAGGGCCACAGGCTGGTCTCTGGCTTGGCGTGGCTTCTCCTAAGTTCCTCTCCCCTGGACAGAAAAAATTGCCATTACGTATTCTTTTTACTAAATCCTCTGCTTATGTCCTATTAAATGTTTCCTGATGTTTTGTACTAATGTTCTCATTATTTAGTAGTGACAAAAGAATATATTTTGTTTCCAGGAGAGCAAAAGCCTTATTTTCTAACCGTGTTTATCTCACTTGGGAGTTTATTCTAAATGCAGTGCTATTAAGACTGTATAAATTTAAGCCAGGAGTGGTTTATGACATGCTTAAAGTGTATCTCTAAGTTGTTTATATTGGTGAATTGGGCAGGAGGTAAAATGCTTATTATTTCTTCTGGACACAATCCGAGGGCTTAGCAATACCTAATTCAGCTGAAGTTAATGAAATATTTCAGTCCAAGAAAGAGACCTCTGCCCTAAGTATCTGCCCTCAATGGGAAGGCAATGGGAGTCCTTCCACTAATGCCTTCAACGTGTCTTGCTGCTGCCGCCACGGTCTTGCACCCACAGAACAGCCAGGAAACAACATATAGCCATAGGTTTGCTGTATTGCAAGGCCAGCACGTTTGTCACGCACCCTTTAAGAACTACCCTCATGGTTAACTGCTTTGCTGTGGTTAAGCCACAAAGAATTCAGAGATCCCACCAGCTTTGGTGCTGGGATTTGCCTTTATCCTTTTAAGGGGGCTGTTATTATTATCATACTCTTTGCCAGGACAAATTTGGTCAAAAGATTACAGGCTGCTTTCCCATCCCAAACAATTCAAGTTCATAACCCATCAATGTGGGCTCCCTCTGTCCACCCTCTGGCTCTCACCCATGCCTGTCTGCCTTGGGGTCAACTGGAGCTTGCAAGCAGATGTGGCACAGGGGGCTCTCCAAGGGTTAAACACAGAAATTTGCTGGCCAGAGCTTAACCCAGATGAAGGCCGAGTCTACCTTCATGAGCTGTTGTCTTGGCAGGGATGTCCTACCTTCTCGAAATGTTTGAATGTGTGCAGTATTCCTGAGCTGCTTGAGCTTGGGAATTCACAGCCATTTTCTTCAGCCTTCACTCGGAACTGTAAGCTGCAGTTTGGACTCTGTGCAAAGCCCTCTGAGCACAAAGCCTTGCACCAATGGCTAATGCTTGCTCCTGCTGCAGACCAAAGGGTACATTTGCAAGCAACAAAGGTACAGAAAGTGCTCATCTTCTATGCAGTTTGGAGATGCCACTTAGCATCCCAGGCTCTGACTTCCAAGCGCATTCTTGCTTCAGTGCAAAACCTGTGACAGAAAATTGGATTTCACTGAAGTATGAGGTGTTCAAAACACTCATTGCTTTTGTCACATTTGAAAAACAGCTCCCTCTCAGCCCCAAGATATATTAATATCCTTCCCCTGTCACTTCCCCCAAGTTCAGCTACAATAGGAATGAAATTCAGTGGAAGTTGCAAGTACCGGATCATCTTTGTCAAGAGATGGCAACAAATCATTATGGAGCAAGTTATATTTAATCAGCGTTTTTCAGAGACTCATAGGCTGGTTTCTGCCCCCCCCCCCCGGGTAAAATTAAGTTAATTTCAAAACTGGATGAACATTCTGTGTTTGCTTAGTCTAGTTTTGACAGGGCAGCCTGGCTGTGCTGGTCCTGAGCTCCGAGAAACCCAAGGGGTCTGTGCAAGGGAGGGAGCGCACCTCCCTCCAGTGCTGCGTGGAGCTCGTCCTGCACTCTCCCTGGGCGCTGGAGATTTCATGCTGTGCCGCTGTTCATGGGGAACAGCGTGCAACCCCTTGAGGAAGCTGTGGTGCATCTCGTGTTGCTCTGTCAGAAGTAAAATCTAAATTGAGATGGAGGAGGTGGTGGGTTTCTAGCTGAGGAGAGGAACAGAAAGACTTGCCTCTGAGAGGAACAGAACCAGCAGGGCTCTGTAGAAGGCTTGTAGGACTTGCTAGACATTTCTTTTTTAAACCTGCAAAATCTGAAAAGCAAATTAATAGCCTCTTTGAGTCATTCTGTGAAACCTGTAGCAAGCTGTGAAATTTTACTCAATGGCTAAACTTCTGTGTAAGTTGTTTGGGATATCTTTCCCCCCATAGAGAGGGGAAAAAGAGAGAGCAGGAAGCTACAAATGGAAGGTCTAATGCCGAAAGAGATACTCTCTGCCAGAGTTGAATTTCTTTCCTCTCTAGCATTTCAGTAGAAAACCCATGAATAGCTTCAGTCCCAGAAGGTTCGAGTGGGGGGCCATAGGTGATGCAGCAGTTTGGCACTGCGCAGCTATGTGAGGTGGTGAAGGTCATCTTACAAAGCTTACACCTGGCACGAGGGGTACAATGACAAGGTCATACATCTGTGCATGTGTTCTGCATCTCCTGAGAAAATCAGGGTGGTGAAAAAAGGGGGTCTGGGTAAGGAAAAATTAAGTGATTCATGAGTGGGTTGTCTCTGTTTTATGCTACTTTAGATCAAATCACCACTGTAATATTTGGATATTTTATCAGATCAAAATTTTGAGTGTCATATACCACAAATCATTTTGCTGACATGATAAAACTTTTGCTAAAATGAGAAATAATGAAGCATGGTACTGAGTCGCAGTGAAAGATCTTACGTTTTCTTGGGATACCGAAACAGGGACAGGGATTAGCTCCTGTTCCTCTGCCAGTTCCCTACCTCCTCTCTGTCTCCACGCCCTTCTTCGCTTCCAGGAAATAAGGCTTATCTGGGAGTCATTCAAGCATCCTCAGGTAGAGTTCTCACAGCTGACAGTCTGCCCCCATTTTGCCATTTCTTTCCTTTCCCCAGACCCTTCTTCCACTTTAAATTCACTGCAGGACCAAAGAAATCTCATGTTCTTCAGCAATGCTTTGTGTGGTTGTTTTAGGGCTAGCACTGACAGCAAGCCTGTGGTCTTCAAAACCTCTCAAGGGACCTGGATGCTATTGCATGGGGAATCTGTATTACTCAGGCTCTGAAACATCCCAACACAAGTCCTCCACTTTTTTTTTTTTTTTTTAAATTAAACTATTTTAAGGAAGAAAAAACAAACAAACAAAAATTTATCTTCTACTGAAGAGACAATGTAACATCATCTGTGCTTGGGGCAAATTTCCGCTCCCAGATCAGCATGACAGATTGCATCTCGGGTTGGGAGCAGCTCAGACATATGGGCAGCAGGGTGGGGACCTGTTTTCCATGCAGCGTGAGTGTAACCCTACAACGCTGGTGTTAGTGTGGCAAACCAGTGGTTACCCCCTTGAAGCTTAAGCTGAATAAGAATTCAGCAACTCTAGTGATTATATGAAATGCTTGAACTGGCAAGATTAATCTGGTATTTCAAACTCTGGAACCCCAAGTTCATGCATGCAATTTGTAGTATTCATTATGTCCTATAATGCAGCAAATAGGCAAAGCCCAGCCATTCTGCTGTGACAAGGTCACAGAAATCCGAGAAAAACAAGATTTGTTCCACGCTTTCATGTAAGTAAAATTCAAATTTATTTAAAAAAGAAAAGAGCAAGAGTTGGAGAATGCCTCTGTTCTTTTTCTGTTTCTTGTTTGTCCCATTATACCCATTATTCTGCTTTCCTACGTGACATCTGTAGGAGTCCAGCTCCTATCCCAGGGGCACAGCAAATCTTTCCTGGCATGATACAGAAACATAGTATTGGAGGACTCTTTAAGCCAGATGGAACTGGTTCAGTTTTAAACAAGTCTGAGGAATAATGCTGTTCAGTTAACATAAAAAACTTTTGTCCTTTGCTATCAATATCTTTGTCCCTTTCTCATATGTCATTATAGCATTTCAGTGCTGTATGTAAGGCTCACCCTTACACATGAAAAAAAAAATTCTTCTAGTAAAAAATGTATTTTATTCCACTTGTATCCTTCAACTTACTCTAATAAGAAGTGTTAATGTCATGAATGTTATATACCGTGGAGTTCAAGCAGTCAGTATGAAATGCCACATAAGCATAGGTAATTGGGTCTGGCGCGCTGACAACCCTGCCGGTGGCTGCTGAGAACCTGAAGGTTAAAGGATGCTTTGCCTCCAACGGTCACCCCTTCTGGAGGTCCCCTTGTGTCACACAGGGGCTAGGAAGGAAAAGGGTTTCCCTGTTTAGTTTAATGAGAGCACACAGTTCAGGGCTAGTGCTTCCCAACTGAGGTTTTACCAGAACCTATGGCAGATTTCTCTCCAGCACCTCCTGGCTGTCTGCCCGTAGTTTGCCCCTCTGAGGGGTGGGGGAAGAAAACATACCTACATTTCAGGCACCACCAACACAGCATAAAACCACCGATCACTGGTTTGCATCACATCAGGACTGTGAAACAGGGTGGCTAAAGCATGGTCATGCAGCTTGGTCTGGTGCCTTTCCTGCAAGAAAAATAATGTTTGCTAGGATGGCAGCTGGGGGAGGGAATACCTTTAAGCCTTGCATCTAAATCACTCCTGCAAGGGGCTGAGTAGGAAGCTAAAACAGCTGGAGCCACAATTTCGGTGGTATTCCTGAAGATGATTAGTTTTTCATTTGCAGGATTTTTTAAAGTGCCTACCTATATCCTGTGATAATTCAAAAATGTAGCCATGGTGTCCATTACAGACAAGGGAAAACACATATTTTTTCCAAAAACCCAACTGAGCCTTAAATCAGAAGAACCAACACAACATGTTTACATTTGAGGGGGGGAAAAAAAGCATAATTATTGCAAGAAAATACTGTCTTGGCACCACTGTCTTCTGCTGGGAAACTCAGCACCTGAAAGGCCCTGGAGCTGCTCTTGTGCAGGGGAGATGCTGCCATGCTGATGAGCTATGCCTTGTAGGGAAACAAGTCCAAGAGAGAAGTCTTCAAATCACCCTGGGTCTTCTGTTAAGAAAGCCAAAAGCAGCCTCAGATATTTCTGCAACAAAAGGATGGAAATAGAGTTATAGGGAAGGTGGGAGTTGGGGGAGATGAGGGCTATGACATGCATTTATTTCAATCTTCTGAAGTACCATAGCATATCGAAGCACTTCAGTGAAAATCAGGAGAGATGGATTTTGACACAAATGTGTCTTCTGAATCAGCTAGATGCTCATCTTCCTGCCAACATTATTCATAGGTGAACTTTGAGAAGTGCTAGCCTCATCAAAATGAAAAACCAGATCACTTCTTCCCATCTCCAGACAAGCTAAGCTCTGAAGGAAAATATATCGTTAGGTGCAGGAATATGAACTTTGATGAGTATAAAGGACTGGATGGACCTCCAGAGATCAGCTACTGATTTTTTTTTTTTTTTTTTCCTGAGAGTCTATGTAGCTCTACAAGGAAAATGTAATTCTGTGTTACTGAAATATAATAAATTTTTCATTTCTTCCTATTTCACACAGGCCCTAACTTTACCAGCTACTGTTGCAAAAATAACTAAAGTGTTCATAACTGAGAATTTAAACGGAATATAAGGTGCTATAATCCATCAGCACACTCAGCTTTTCTTGCGTGCAGTGCAGGAGGCTTATTTAGAGCAGAGGCAGAACTTCTAACACCACCAGGATCCATTGTGCTGTTGTAAAACGAAGTTATTGCAAACAAACAAACCAGGTGGTTCCTAGTGGTGTCAGGCAAAAGTTTCAGCTCATTATTTTTTCTCCTCCAGTTTTCCAAATGGGTATTTTCTGAGGAGTTACTATGAAACGTAACCTACAACCATGCTGGTCAAAATGCTGTTGAGCTGCTCGAGCTGTGTTAGTGGTGTGAAAGAAGATGAGGGAGGGAACTGGGGAGATGGAGATCAAATCATCAGGAGCTTGAACACCATCTAGAGCTACTCTGGCCTGAGGGGATTGCCACCTAGATGAAAGGAAAGTGTGATCTATTGTCACTTTTCTGTATTATGTTGTGATGTTGGCAAGATTTGCGTCTATCTGTTTGTCTGTGCTTACAATGCTTGTTTTTATTTTTTGGATGTTTCTGTGGAAGGATTATAATAGAAAGAAAAATGAGGAAATATAGGAGTATCTTCTGAACTCAGTTCCTCAGATCAAAAAAGGAATATGTTTAAAAATAATTTAGGTGGATTTTCAGTCTGCACAATAACTGGTTTTGCCATGAAAATGCCATGTAGCGTTCCCTGAATTCTTAAATTTTATTCAAAACCCACAAAATTGTGCTCTGATGTGGTGCAGAGGAAAGTTCTTAAGATTCTCTTCTCTGATGCTCACAGCCAGAGTGAATCCCTAAGTAGCTAATGTTTACACGAACAACCCAGCTTCTTGGCCAGCTGTTGCCCAGCGGGCATGCTCTGACCTCCGGCGAGGCTCTCCTGGCCCTCTGGCGCACACTCTCCCAGTCAAGCCTGGACCCTAAGTCTGAAATTCAGGAAGCTTCAGGCTCTTTCACCAAACCTAAAGAAAAGCCACATTAGTTGTCAGTACTGGCGAACCTCTGTTCCTTCAAAACCCCCTAGCCCCTGCCTCTGCTAATGCTTGCGGTAAAAAAGAAGAAAACATTTTTCTGTTGACATCAGTGAGGCAAGGAGTGGGCCCAGCTTCATTCACACCCACACGGTATGTTTAATTAGAAACTATTTTCTTCTAAGAGCAGGCATTTGAATTTCTCGAGATGTTGCAAAGAGCTTCAAGAGGGAGTTGCCGAGGGGTGGAGGTGTTTCAGGTAGGAGGAGGCAAATAACGGTTGGAGGAAAAAAAGAAAAAAAAAAAGCATCTCAGCTCAGTAGTTTTGTAATGATGCATAATCAAAGGCTGTTTGCATGTTCTTCAGATTTTTCTGAAGTGTTTTTCATCCCTTTCAGGATAAATTTGACCATAATCTAGCTAAATCTATTGTCTGACCAGTTAACATGGGCCAGGATCACCCTGTGTAAGGGAAGAAGATACCGCAGCCACGAGGAACAACCGCCTTGCACCAAAACTTGCTTTCCTTTAGATGCCCTCTTCTAGCCTGCCACAAATCTTTTCCATCATGTGCTTTCAGTCCTATTCTCACGGAAATAGTTATTTATTCGTGTCATAAAGAGAAGGTTTGTGCTTGACTTAAGTAGCAGAGTCTGCGTCCATAGCCTGCATACTGCTCAGCCGTCGTGATTTATGAAGGAGCCATTAACCGTTTGCCTTGTATGTACAATTGGATGAAATGGCTGCAGATTACAGCCCATGTTTGACAGTTTAACAGTAGTGGTAAAATGCAGTCAGAGTCAGAGATTTTATGTAGAGCTGTCCTAATTCATGACCTAATGATGTGCTTGGAAGTTTGCATCTGCAAATACCCTCACAGCTTGCGCAACGTGCAAAATGCAGAATTAGGGGCTGAAAGTCAATCTCTGGCCACAGGGAGGTCCTAGACATTGATAGAAAGCCCCTCATTATTGCAGCAAGCAATATCCAGTCCCTCCATGTGTGAAGGCTGCAACTGAGATGACCTCTGAGCCTGAAGAAAACAGCTGCTAATTTTTTGAGAAGTGCAACCACGGAGTAAAGTGTTTCTGAGGCTGCTTCTTTCCTCTGGGACATATAAAGAAGAAATTGCCTTTGGCCTTCCAAAGGAGGCAGCCTGGGCTGCAGTGATCATGCGCTGGTGGAGTTCACGCTCCTGAGGGACATGTGAAAAGCGAGGAGTACAGTCAGGACCCTAAATTTTAGAAAAGCAAACTTCCAGCTCTTCAAGGAGTTAGTCAGAAGGACCCCCTGGGAAATGGTCCTCGGGGACACGGGAATGGAACAGAGCTGGCAGATCTTTAAGGACACCTCCCATAGAGCACAAGAGCTATCAGTCCCCAAGTGTAAGAAATCAGGCAAGGAAGGGAAGAGACCAGCATGGCTGAGTCGAGACCTGCTGGTCAAACTAAAGAGTAAGAGGGAACTGCACAGGCAGTGGAAGCAGGGACAGGTGTCCTGGGAAGAGTACAGGGAAACTGCCCGGTTGTGTTGGGAGGGGGTCAGGAAGGCCAAGGCGAGGATGGAGCTGAATTTGGCAAGGGATGTAAAGAATAAGAAGAAGGGCTTCTACAGGTATGTCAACCAGAAAAGGAAGGTTAAAGAAAGTGTACCCCCCTTGATGAACAAGAATGGTGACCTTGTATCAACAGACGAGGAGAAGGCTGAGGTACTCAACAACTTCTTTGCCTCAGTCTTCACCGGCGACCTCTCTCCTCACCCCTCCCAAGTCGATGGGCCAAAAGATGGGGACCAGGGGGGTAAAGCCCCTCCCACTGTAAGGGAAGATCAGGTTCGAGACCACCCGAGGAACCTGAATGTACGCAAGTCTATGGGACCTGATGAGATGCACCCCAGAGTCCTGAGGGAATTGGCTGAGGTAGTTGCCAAGCCACTCTCCATGATATATGAAAAGTCATGGCAGTCAGGTGAAGTCCCTGCTGACTGGAAAAAGGGGAATTTTCAAAAAGGGAAGAAAGGAGGACCCTGGGAACTACCGACCTGTCGGCCTCACCTCTGTGCCTGGGAAAACCATGGAGCAGATCCTCCTAGAAGCTATGCTCAAGCACATGGAGGACAGGGAGGTGATGCAAGACAGCCAGCACAGATTCACCAAGGGCAAGTCCTGCCTGACCAACCTAGTGGCTTTCTATGAAGGAGTGACTGCATCAGTGGACAAGGGAAAAGCAATGGATGTCATCTATCTGGACTTCTGTAAAGCCTTCAACACGGTCCCCCACAACATCCTTCTCTCTAAATTGGGGAGATACGGATTTGATGGGTGGACTGTTCGGTGGATAAGGAATTGGCTGGATGGTCGCATCCAGAGGGTTGTGGTCAATGGCTCAATGTCCACATGGAGACCGGTGACAAATGGAGCCCCTCAGGGGTCTGTATTGGGACCGGTGCTGTTTAACATCTTCATCAATGACATAGACAGTGGGATTGAGTGCACCCTCAGCAAGTTTGCAGATGACACCAAGCTGAATTGGTGCGGTTGACACACCAGGAGGACGAGATGTCATCCAAAGGGACCTGGACAAGCTGGAGAGGTGAGCCTGTGTGAACCTCATGAGGTTCAACAAGGCCAAGTGCAAGGTCCTGCACCTGGGATGGAGCAACCCCCAATATCAATACAGGCTGGGGGATGAAGGGTTGAGAGCAGCCCTGAGGAGAAGGACTTGGGGGTACTGGTGGATGAAAAGCTGGACATGAGCCGGCAATGTGAGCTTGCAGCCCAGAAAGCCAACCGTATCCTGGGCTGCATCAAAAGAAGCGTGGCCAGCAGGTCAGGGGAGGTGATTCTGCCCCTCTACTCCGCTCTCATGAGACCTCATCTGGAGTGCTGCGTCCAGCTCTGGGGCCCTCAGCACAAGAAGGACACGGACCTGTTGGAGTGGGTCCAGAGGAGGGCCACCAAAATGATCCGAGGGCTGGAGCACCACTCCTATGAGGCCACGCTGAGAGAGTTGGGGTTGTTCAGCCTGGAGAAGAGCAGGCTGCGAGGAGACCTTATTGCGGCCTTCCAGTACTTAAAGGGGGCCTATAGGAAGGATGGGGAGAATCTTTTTAGCAAGGCCTGTTGTGACAGGACAAGGAATAATGGATTTAAACTAAAGAAGAATAGATTTAGACTGGGTATAAGGAAGAAATTTTTTACAATGAGGGTGGTGAAGCACTGGAACAGGTTGCCCAGAGAGGTGGTGGAGGTCCCATCCCTGGCAACATTCAATGTCAGGTTGGCTGGGGCTCTGAGCAACCTGATCTGGTTAAAGCTGTCCCTGCTCACTGCAGGGGGGTTGGGCTAGATGACCTCTAAAAGTCCCTTTCAACCCAAAGCATTCTATGGTAAGAAACAGTGTGTCCTCCCATGTCCCTCACAGCTGGTGGAGCACAGGTGCTTACCAAGTGCAAGCACTGGTCTCGGTTAAAGGTACAAGAGGGACTTCCTGGGAGTTAACATTTTCAAGACTTCTTATTAGACTCTTCAAAGCAGATAAAGACAAGCAGGCATGCATACATAACCATCCTGCAGAGACAAGCTGGATTGACAGCTGTTTCTGAAACCCGGTGATAGGCATAGCAGGAGGAGCTGGTTTCCTGGTGGATGGGAGCTGCTCAGAGATGTTGTCTGATGGCAGTGGTGGGGAACCCACGGTGCTAATGTAAAAAGTGAGATGTGCAGTGATTCCCTGAAGCACTCCAGTGCCCACTACTTTATTGGATCCGGGTGCAGTCCTTCCTTCTGCTGCTTAATTCATTCTGATTACTCAATAGCTGACTAAAATTGAGTAAAGCTGTCACTCCCAGCAGTGAAGATTAAGATGTGCTGTGCTACTCCTGTTTATTTTCCCTTCAATTTGGAGGATAATGCAGTGCTGAGGCACAGCGGCGCTATGCCTGCACCGCAGTCCCCCATTTTGCCATGGCCGTCCCTTGGCTCCGCTCAGCCAAGTGGGGAGAAGGAGAAGCGCGTGGGGTGGCACAAGGAGCTACCCTGTGAGCATCTCTGTCCCAGGGGATGGGATGTTCAAACGAGCTGCTGTAGGCAATGTGCTGCCTGCAGCTCATCAAGTGGAAAAATACTGCTTCAGACTCCGACCTTTTGTCGGCTGGGAAAGATGATGGTGTTATTTAAGCACCAGGACACCGACTATGAGGTCTTCTGTAAGAGCGATGGAGAACTGAGGGATAAGGATGTCACTAGGGATGTCTGGGAGTGCCAGGGAGGGTCTTAAGGAGTGTGAATATTTCAAGGGAAAGGGGTTCACCTGAAGGCAAAAAAATTCTTTATTTTACAAAGGAGAGTCTGTGTAAGGGACTGTGAGCTGGTACCACCTCACTCTGCTGTCTACCATCGGTTCAGCCCTCTTGTACTTGATATTATGGTTCTGATTATGAAAAATTGCTAATCTGTTATTGGATATTTTAACAGCTGAGTAGCAGGTGTTAGGCTCATGCAGTCCCATCATTTGCTTGTAAATACTGTTTTTAGGAATTTCATGTCAAAATGTAGTTCTTCCACCATCAAACTTTTACAAACGAAGAGTTCTTTCTGGTTTTCCAGAAAGGAAAATGCAAAGGAAATCTTTCATTTGCTGTGGGGTTAAGCACAGACTGAAGTCTTCATGTTTGTAGCACAGAAACAAAACACTGTATTTTGAGTGAGTTCAGCATTGACCTGTACCACCCCCAAAATGCTTTCTGGGCGATGTGTGTTGTGTGCCCAGTTTCCCCCTACTGCTGCTCCCCAAACCATTCTGTACCTGTCCATCTTGAAAGAAAATGGTGCACATAGCAGGCTGTTTTAGCTGTATCCTGCAGTCCCACAGGTGCCCTCATTTTTGGGGGTGGTTGGTGGGGGGCTGGGCAGCCCTCTGGTGAGAGCTAACCTATCATAAGGTTCTTTATCTGAGGCCTAAGCTGCAACATAGGAAATACATTTTGCATGGGAAGCTCTGCTGTGGGAGAGGACGCGGAGAACATGGAAACCACAACTTGTGGAGGCACTGTTAGGCCATGCAGAAATACTATTTGACTTTGAAGAGAGCCAAAGCAACATATTTTGATTTGCCTCAACATACGCAACTGAAACATTTTTGTTTCAGTCAAAATTAACATGTTGAAAAAATGTCAACTTTGCATTAGAATTTGTATTGTAAAGTAGTTTTAGTCAAACATACTGAAATTCCCTTCTGCATAGGAATTCAGAATTTTGCTCATGTGACTGTAATAATTGATGATTAGTTTGAGATACAGAAAAATGGTGATTGTCATAATATAGTATCAGTGGCTAATTACAGTTCTATTTTTTTTTTCAGGGAATGCTGTTTTTCTATTATAAATTTGATGTTCTTACAGTATAATTTTTCCCCAATGGCTCTAAAGCTAACATGTCCAATAGGGGGAAAAAAAAAAAAATCATTCAGAACCAAACACTTTCTAAGTCTACTGAACCCTTAATTGTTATACCTCAGCATATTAAAGGGCACAGTATCTTTGAAGTAATTTGTTACTATCGGGGGAAGGAAACCTGAGTAATGCCCATAACATTTTAAACTATTCAGCTTCATAAACATTAATTCATTGGATATATACTAAGTGCAATATGTAGCTACAGACTCTTCTAATTGCTCACAAACAACAGGAATTTATAGTTTGGAGTACAGAGAATGTAAACCTATCTTGTAAGGCAAGTTACAGTATGTTTTACAAACAGTAACAAACTCGCTTTCAGGGAGATAACACTAAACAGTCCTCATTTTAAAGTTATTTTCTGGCTGAAAACAATAACCAGCATATGAGCTAACTGTGGATTTCTGGCCTGCTCTAATGTTTTCTTCTGGCTTGACCAAGGACTGCTCCTTTCCTCCCAAAAACTTATGAGACTATTTTTTTTTATTAGGTTTTTGTATAACCACTACTTGAGAAAGGGCACTATCCCTCCATTATAGGGCTTCTGGCACAAGGGGAAGCTGAGCGTGATTGCAGCTTTAATATGCAACCATATTATAATAAGGGTTTTGTAATCAGGAGCCCATTATAGATTGATTTTTTTTTTTTTTTTCAAGATACAGTTAAAAATGTTCTGGTTTCAAAGAAGCTTAAAAAGCAGTGTTAAGGTGATCTGCTAGAATTGTATTTTGGATAACATTAATTTCATAATATCGTATTTTGGCTTGTGCCTCTTTGAAAACTCTCAAACCACCAGACCCATTGCAAGAGTCTGGAAAACTGGGCTGCCTTCTCATCAGGGATGTGCGTCCCCTTCCAAGCGATCCCACAGCCAAGATCTACAGGCTCTTTTAATTTTGGGGAACCATATAATAAAGGTTGTAGTAGCTCATGCGCCATAGGAGTGAGTTATGTGTCTTCTGCTGTGGCAGCCTGTGATTAGGGGGAGCTGGGTTTCCTCCTCGCATGACCGAGAGACCAGAAAAAAGCAGTGCTCCTCACACAGAGCGATTTGGTTACTTGCTGTGTAGCATGTTCATGACTAAGTAACCGCTCCTGCTGATGCTGCAGTCCCAGGGGCAACCCAAAATGAAACCCCAGCCAGCAGTCAATGTGTGAATCAATGTAGCTAATTTTCTTTTACTTTTTTTTTTTTTCTTTTGTGCAATGAAAACAAATAATTGGATGCCATGGACAGCTGCTTGATCCATGGGCTATATTTTCTTCTTCCTGATAACAGTGAATCCCCTCCCTTTTTTTTAAACAGTTATTGAGCAGCTCAGGGGGAAGCTCTGAACCCTTCATGCAGTAGTAGGGAATTTATTCTACTGGAAAATTTACCATTCCTAAGGAGTGGAAGTATAGCATTAAAAAATCACTAAAGCAGCACTGTTTACCAAAGACAATGAGAATAGTCATGTTTTACCCTCTTTTGCTGATGAGTAAATTCATGTAGAGAAGATAAGGGGCTTTTCTAGGGAGTCTTCGGTGGGGAGCAAAGCTCCATGGGCAACTCCACCTTCCCAGAAATAACAATGTTTTCTAAAGATATTAATAAACAATGAGAAGTTCCTAATTCCAGTGAGATTTACTTGACTTTGATACTTATTGTGACAACCTCGATTCAAAGATTTGCTGGTATTCTAGACAAGGGAGAAAATTGTGAATGCTTCTAAACTGACTCAATGTTTGGTTAAGGCCAACCTGTCAGTTTGATAGGTTGTTATCAACCGGTTCTTAAACTGATTTACGGTCTTGGCTCCTCCAGTGCTTCAAGAACTGGAAAATTCAGAAGTTGAAGCTTACTGCTAAAGTTGGCCTGCTGAGTTACTGAAATTTGAGGAAGATGGCAATGGGAGAGCATATTGTTTATCTTCTCACTCAAGTAGTTATGAAGGGAGTTTTATAACAGAAGACAAAATTGCAAGTAGGAGTTTAAAATTAGGCATGAAAATGCAGTCATCTCCAAATAGATTATAAAAATGCAAAATCTAGAGATGATAACCTGAATGTAGGTTGGACAGATTCTTGCATTTAAAAACATGAACATTTTGAGACTGATAAGGGTCCTTCAAAGTAAAATATCTGGGGAAAAAAAAAAAGGAGTGGAAAGAGAAGGATGGGTTAAGAAAGGAGGATGGGCAGTAAAGCTCAGAGAAAAGGGCCATTTAAGCAGCATTTATGTTTGCATATCAGGTGAGGTGTAGAAGATCCATGAGACAAAAATGCCTCCTTTTATATGATTTTTCCAAATTCAGAAAACACAGATGAACATCATAATTGTTCCATGCAAGCAGCAGAGAACAGATGTCAGCCAACTGCCCCAGCTGAGGAACAACAGTGCTGTTTCCAGACCAAGAAGGAAATGAGAAAGTAAGTCTGAGGCGTTACAGGGAAGTTGTGTCTGTGGTTAATTCTTTCAAATAGTGCTCAAACATTGAGTTTTTCAATAGGACAATATCCCAGACATGAGAATTTCCAATCTATTTTGATTTAAGCAGCAGTGAGCTAGTCTGTTGTGGGGGTTTTGAAAAAAATCTTCTGTCTGTCAGAAGGTAGGTCTGATGATCATTGTATTCACATAGGATGTGGATAATTATAAGTGCAAATGGAAGTATCTTGTGTCGTGGGTTAGTGTCCTTCCAACTGGCAATTGCCAGCTCTGTGGTGTGCCTCTTCCCTTCTTGAATTTCCTGTAATTTCTGCTCTAAACCTTAGTAATGCTGCCAGTGAAAGTTTCATAAAGACCAATAAGTTACGGCAAAAAGGGTCAGTTTTGATTCATCATACTTTTTTGATGAAAAAGGTAGTTAGAAAATTCCCAAACCAGCTCTCATTTCAAATGTCATTCCTTCTGTAGAGGAAAAGCTTTTTGGAAGAAGGATTAAATTTTTGGTTTACCTATGTCCTCTGAATGTGCATCCAGAGACAGATCCCTTCAAATGAGAAGGCTTATTCTGAGCCACCACAAGCTTTACCCTAGATTTTTTTTTTTGGGGGGGGGGCTGCCTTGTTTCAGGAACACGGGGAAATTGCTGGTAGCGATACACTGAAATTCAGACTTTGGCATAGCTGGACGTTGAATTTAAAGCCTTAAACACACACCTGAAACTGAGAAGTAGAAGGGCTTGAGGACAAGTCTCGAATACTCCTCTAAACACAGAGAAGGCGAGGAAGTAAGCAACCCTGTACCCTGTCCTAACTCATACCCTAACATATTCTTCGTATCTCGCATCAGGTAAAGAGGATGCTTGCAGAGGAGTCACAAATGTCTGGGTCACTGTGGGTAAATTCTTATATGAGAGCTGTGAGCAGGGTTTCAACCCACGAACAATGCTGCCTGGTTGGTCATCCAGGCTTAGCAGGGTCAAACAGAAAGCATGCACTGCAAAACTTCAGCATGTGGAAGAGCTAGGGAGGATGGGAGAGTGTCTTCACTGGTTCTCCAGCTTTCTCCTGCTTCTTGCTAGCTTTTCTTCAAACTCACTTGAGACAAGCACTCTTCATTTTAAAAGCTGATTTCTTGCAATCATTTTGACTTGTTAGGAATGGGGTGGGCTTAAACCTACAGACCTCTAAGAAGTAATTGCTGTTATGAGATATCTTTTATTCTGGCAGAAAGCCCTCAAACTGATAATGAAAACAAACGTGAGAGTGTTGACTGTATAAACACCCTGCTTTAGAGAAAACCTTGGTACCCAAGCATTTGCTGTCATTCAGCTCTGTAATGAATGTGAACTACTGAGGAGAAAAGTGGGCCAAAAAAGACTTTAATAAAGACAGCAGTAACAATTGTTCTGTTCAGCTATTGCAGGTAGAAACCCAAGTTATCTTCCCACTTGGTACTGCAGTATCAGGTGGCTGACGGAGCAAAGGAAGTGGATCTCCACATTGTACTTACATGGAAAACACACCACGACTTTTGGCAGATATTGATGTTTTATTTAAACAAACAATGCGTGGACTTAGTATGTTGTAATCTAGACAACAGCCCTAACAGTTTCCCAATTCCAAAGTACCATAGTTGCTCATTACAGGGAGTGCTTGGTGCATGGACACTGCCATAGGTGCAGTCTCAGATATGAAGGTGCTAGTTACATTTTGGGAACGGCTTGGGTAGAAATGGAAACCTCTGTTGTTGTGATCAGCACAGGTCTGTCAGTGGATGCTGAAGTTCAGAATGAAAACCCACAATGTTTCAGTCACATTTCCTCTTTCTGCTCCACCCTCAGCCGTGAATCTGTCCTTAAGAGTGGTGTCTCAGTTTAGCAGCCAGTGAATAGGGGTTGATGAGTTTATTTTTTTAGAATTGTAATGTGGAGAACAGAAATATAAACCTCAGTAAATATTAAAGGCTGTATTGAAGAATGTTTAATTGCTTTGAATTATGAAGTGTATCTGTCACCAGGGGACACAACCAGTTGTTTAAACTTATTTTTTACAAGGAGGCAAAAGTACAGACTGGAAGGGGAGGGGACTAGATTAGAGAATATTTAGATAAGATGGATGTACTCCAGTCAGCAGGGCCTGATGGAATTCACCCCAGAGTACTTAAGGCACTCTCTGAAGCAATCGCTGAGCCATTAGTGATTATCTTTAAGAACTCACAGAGGAGAGAGGAGGTCCCAAAAGACAAGAGAAGGACAAATACAGTATATTATATTTTAAAGAGGGGGAAAAGGAGGACCCAGGGAATTACAGGCCTGTCAGTCTAACTTAGGTCCTTAAAAGATTCAGGAACAAATCATTAAATAATCAATTTGCAAGTAGCCAGCTGATATGGTGATGGAAGAAAGAAAGGAGGGGAAAAAAAAAAAGGAAAACACAGGCTTGTCAGAACGGTTGACGTCAAATCAATCTAATTTCCTTCTTTGTCGCAGTATCTTGTCTAGTGAATAAAGAAGCAGCAGCAAATGCAATAGTCCTTGATTTTTAGTAATGCTTTTTGACATACGTGACAGGCTAAGGAATATGCTATAGATATAATTACAATGGGGTAGGTGCATAGCCTGTCGAAAAATAGCTCTGCAGCAACAGCTAGCGCTGGATCACTGTCAGGGAGGATATTTCAGGTAGGTCATTCAGCAGTTTGTCTTATACGTAGTTCTAGTAAACATTTTTTTATTAACAACTGAACAAGAAGCAAACAAGCCAACCTGTGGATGACACAATTAGGAGATGCTGCAAGCCCTAGGAGGCCAGGATCTGAATTTGAAACTATCTTCACAGCTTGGAGAAACGACTCCCAAATATTTAAATGAAATTCCATCAGGAACAGTCCAAAGTGCTGTGTGTGTGAAGCAGAGATGCAGAGACTTTATATGGGGGGAAAAAATAACTGGGCAGCAACATGTTTGTAAAAGACTTGAGGATCCACATACAGTTGTGGGTGCAAACTTTTCCTGCAGGTGAAGCGAAAGGGGAGAAAATCTGGGGAAAGCAGTCAGAACATAGGGCGCCGGGAAGCACAAACTGTGAGGGGATGCCGAGGGAATTGGGTTTGTTCCCTTCAGGAAAGGGAAGGCTGAGAGAGTAACATGGCAGCAGACATCCAGTGTAGAGGTGATGGCTGTGAATGAGACAGTGAGCAATTGTTCTCTTTGGCCGTGGAGAGGATAACAAGCAGAAATTATCTTGATTTACCACTTAATGCCAAGGTGAAAAGAGCTGGCGCAGTCATGCAAGGATGCTTCTTGCTGGGTGTTTTTTTCTTTTTCCTTAAGACAAGTCAGATGGTGCCTGTTGGCAACCCCTGGCTCCGTGACAGTGCAGGGAACTTGTGCCATGAGGTTTCCTACAGCCGCACATTTCTGCTCAGGGGAAAAAAAAATGCAAAAATGTTCTAATCTCTCGAGTTTCCATTTTAACACTGCTTTGACTATATGCCAGAAATTGTTTGATTTGATGGTCTTGCATTGCTCACCACAAAAATGTCAACATTTATTCTCCGTTACCATCCTCTGTATGGAAGATACTGCAGTATTTTAGTTCATAATAAGCCAGCTGGTCCATTACACATACTCTCTTTGTGAACATCAATTACTGCCTGCTTTAGACTCTCCTACTTTCTCCATGGCAGCATCACTCCAAACCTCATTTCGTGGAAGATAAGAGACAAAACAGGCTTATATAAATATTAATTGAGAATGTTGTGAAGAGAGATTATCTGAGAATCTCTCCCTTGAAGAGAGCAGCAGACTGTTGCATTAAAAACATCTTAATGCAGCTCTCCAGCAGAACACAGACACCCCTAAATACTCTGAATAATCAGATCTGGACACAGGCAAAAACCCAAGGCTTTTTTGTTGCGTTGCTGGCAAGGGTGCAGCTCCCAATTTCAGAGTTGGGGTCCTGCTGACCCCTCATGTCAGTCTGAGGGGTCTGCGGGACTGAGCAGAAACCGCTCTGGCAGAGGCAGCCAGGGGAGCACAGGGACAGCCCTGTCTCTGCTGCAGCCATCCCACGCAGGGTTTCACGGCACCCGCGCAGTCTGTCCCGTGCGTGAGCGCTCTCTTCACTGTGAGGAAAGCACAGGCTGTGCAAACTTCACCCCGTAGCGCCTGGCATGTGCTCCTGTGCACCATCCCTCCCAGGTCGCATCAGGCTGCGGCTGAAGCTGCTCTGCCATGAGAGGAGGTTGCACAAGCATCTCCCCAAAAGCGATGGGGGCTTCGGGCCCCAGACCTTACCTTACAACCGAGCCGTGTTTGCACCAACACTGTTACCCCACTGCCTGCTTAGGGGCATGTGGCTCAACCCGCTATTTTTCCTAATGCCGCCACCAATTGCAACCCAGCTGGTCCCTTCTTTAAGTGTTACATAGGCTACCCTATCGCTGCGAGAAGTCATTGATTATAGGGTATGTTAGCAATAATCCCACAGCTAACGTCTGCTGGTTTGTTAGAGCGGCGAACACCCTCAGCTTTGCTTTCAGCTATTAATTAACCAACCAGTCATTAACTGCTGCTAACAATTGATTTACAGGGAATTATTGCTTAAATAGCGGGAGGTATTTAAGAGGAAGATAAATTAAAACAAAGAACTGCTGGATCCTTGGGCACAAAAAGGACTCCTTGTAATACAGAGCATGGCTGCTACAGCACTGTAATTAGAGAGTGATAAACAGTCATTGGGAAGTACGTTCCTTTCCAGAGACAATGACATTATGTCTCCTGGAAAGAGCCCCTTTGTCTGCACTAATTGAATGACCTGAAATGAATGATGTTATCAGAAACCTAACCAAGGCAACTAATGTTATATTTATGGGTTATCAAAAATGTTTAATCACAGCTGAGGTCTCTCCAAGATGTGTCATGGATGCTGCAGCATACAAAAATATGATTGAGAGCCGGTGTGGCACATTATCTTAATCATAAAGGAGACTTACAAGTTCTTCCATTGGTTCTGCCTCCCTCCACGCTGGCAGAACAAATGAGACCTATTAACCTAAGTGCAAGCGAACACCGCCTCCTAATGACATTTTTTTCCTCTCTGTGGGCAGAGAGCGAGAGAGCGGTTGCATAATTTTTTTCCTAGGAAATAGTGACACAAATCAATTCAGGACACTCGTAACATGTGAAACCCCATTCACGACTCCTCCTCTTGAATCTGCCCGGGTTTGTGTCACCAAGGCCAAAGTTTGTGTTGACTAAGCGGGCATTGCTGAGCAGGTGAAGGTGCGTTTGCCCTTTCCTGGCCAAGTTGAGCCATGTTTCATTGCCTTCTGGAGCGAGAGGCTGCCTGCTCTGCTGCCTTTTAGGCCCTTTTGGTACTCCAGCACTAGCAAAAATGTCTTTAATATGGGGACACAGGGAGAGGACCATTGCTTTTTCAGGCCCAAGGCTGTGATTTCTCTTACTGTGAGGCTCTGCACAAGATGGATGGAGAAGAAATGGGAAGGTATCGCTGAAAAAAATGTATCCTGTGCTTCAGCTTTTGAGATCATTTGCTCTTGTGGATATATGTCACTTCCCCCCTCACCTGCATTTTGGGGAGTTGGTTTCTGTAAACAGGCTGGCAAAAGTGTGACTTGGCCCAGGTGGTGAGCAGTGCCCATGGCAGGGGCTCAGGAATAACTGCTCGAGGGGTTTTGCTTGAGGGTGATAAGGATACTGAAGTAGAAAGTAGCCGAGGACAACATCTGACTTGTTACCGGAAGAAACAGCACGTCTTTGGTCACTTTGAGAAAGAAAATTGGCAGACCCCTGAGCAAAGTCCTGCCTGCTGTGCCCTAACTGTAACCTTGTCCCTCTCCCTTTTCTTTGCCTGGATAAATTGGTGTAAATTGTATGCCTGAGCTGTGGCGACATGGAAACCCCCCAGTTTCATATCTTCAATCAAAATCTCAGGTTTTGTATCCAAGGTTCATAAAAGCTGCAAGAATTTCCTCAGTCTTGCAATGAATGCAGATGTTTCTGAATAACACTTTAAACTCCCAAGCTTTCTCTTGTTCAGCTTCGCCTGGTTTGATGAGCATATATCTGGCTTGGGCTTAGCTTTGTTATGGATATCCTAGAAAGGAAAATCCATTGTAACCTCTTGCCTCTGACAGCTTCCCTGTCCTTTGATTCATTCATAGCTACAAGAATATTTAATCTTTTGATTATCTGTAAAACAAATAGCTGTTTATAATAGTCTGTAGAGAACAACAAAAACTGAGCAGGAGGTGAGGATTGGGATATTTTATGTTTCTTCATCCTACCATTCCTGCATGGCTGGATCTCAGTATGTTTCAGTACCAGGAGGTGGCACTGGTAATCACAGGGATCTGCAGCAGACCTGAACAGAAAACTAGTTGGTAAAGCCTCTTTGTTGATACGAAGACTTTGTTGATACACACTACAGCTGTGTGAGTCTTTGCAAAGGTCTGCATGTCTGGTTTGGCTTTATCAGCCTGCAGAAGAATGGGAGACTGCCTCTCTCTGGCCAAAATTCTCAATTCAGTCCCGAAAAGGCAGTGCAGGAGTTTTATGGGTGATTATAGGATGTGAAAAGGTGAGATGCTGCTAGCAAGGAGAGCATCAGTAGCGTGGTTCCCTAATGCATTTATAGTATTTCAGAACATCATCAAACTGTTATCAGGGTAGATGCACTTAATCCTTCCAAAATACACCTGAGAAAGTTCTGGCGCTCCTGGGAGAGGCAGAAATAAGTAATACCAGAATGGTTTTTGGATTGAAAACTCTTTTGTGATGGTCATATAGTTGGAGCAAAGAAATCGGCCAAATTCTGATGCAAAATATTACAGTAACACTGAACAGGGTAGTCCCTGGGAAAAACAATTTTTTGGGTTTGTTTTTTTTTTTTTTAAAGATCTGGAATCATTCTGGTTTCCAGGGTGTCCTCTCAGGGCTGCAAGGAAAGTCCTCAGGAGAGGCGGATGCTGCAGACAGGGCTTTTTTTCCCTTAGTCTTTCAGAGAACAGAGAGGGCTACAGTCTTGTCTTGGAAAATGTGAAACATGCTTGCGGCACTCTTGCTTGAAGGTATTTTGGGACATACTGGGAGTATGTCGTTCAAATCTCCTGTCGGCCTAAGAAATTTTGAAGTCACATTTTTGATCTCCAAAGAGACTTTTGTAATTGCTAAGCTGTAAGAGCATGAAAAAGGGATGTCTTCCTCGAAGCTCACTCCAGAGCTTCGTGATTCATTTCCTAAGCCTGATGGAGGCATAAGCGTGAGGTGCTGAAAAATGGCAGCTGTGCACACGCCCAGATGTGGACCTTTCCTGTACAAAAGCTGCTTCCAGTGCTTGGCTTAGCTCAGGCAGAGTTAGCTGGGAATCTCAAACACAGCCCTATTTAGGTTTACCCTGGTTTGCCTGAGGAGTAAGGTGTAGCAGGAAAACTAAATAAATTGTGGTCTGTTGGAGGACTCAATATTTTTAGGCAGCTGAGGTGATTGGTTTTGGTGGGATATAAAGCCCAGTCCCTTTCATTACGCAAGGCCTATCCAACTCGAGGTGCAAACTGTCTCAGGCCAGGGAGCAAGCAGACTCTTGGTTTTCCTATTTTAGCTCTGTGTGCGAGTATGAAGGAGCCAGTAAAACTAATAAAGCAATGATTGATTTAGTTTGTCTAGTGGCGGTTGTCTCTGATTGTATCACCGGCTCCTCTTAAAACAGTTACCATAGTAATGAAAAATATCTGCGAGGATTTGAAGATTTTTAGGGACAACAAATGCACAGTTTAGTCCAAGGAGTATCCAAGAAAGAAGTGATTAGGAAAGAAAGAAGTGATTAAGAGGAGGTCATACTGGATTACTTCTCTGGATGGTACCTCTCCATGCACATCAGGGCTTAACCACAGGCCCTATTCATTTGCACACCTGATCTTTGCTCGTATATCCAAATCTCCCAAGATCAACAGGGATTGCCTATTGAACAAATTTGCTTTCTTCTTTAACTAGGCTTTGACAAACTTGAAAGAAAATGCCTTGCCTAAACATTCATCACCGTTCATTTTTTATGCAGTAGGAACTGACCTGCCATTTATTTAATGTCATCTTTTTTATTGCATTTAATCAATAGAAATTGACCTCTATTGTTCTCAATTCAACTTAATGAAGTATTGCATGTTTGAAACAATCATATAGCTGATGAAGTAGATATGACAATAACTTTGTTATTTTTCTCTGTTGTTATCTAATTAATGCAGTTTTTTCAGCTTTACTTTGGAATTACAAATTCGAGGGACTTGATAGAGAGAGAATGATTATATTGCTATGATGTTGAACAAAAATATTAGAAAAGCTGCCAAAATACATGCTAGAGCATTAGTAGCAGCATTTGAAGTAAGCTTATTTTATGTTCTTTCCGGTCAAATGAGGTTTTTTGGTGACTATTGGAGAATTTAGGTCAAGCTACAGTAAAAAGAGACTCTGAATAGAGCCTACCAGCAGTTTCAAGACCCTGTCATGGTGTCATGGTTTAGCCCCAGCCAGCAACTAAGCACCACGCAGCCGCTCGCTCACTCCCCCTACCCCGATGGGATGGGGGAGAGAATCGGAGGAGTAAGAGTGAGAAACACTCCTGGGTTGAGATAAGAACAGTTTAATAATTGAAATAAAGTAAAATAGTAATTATATGAAGAACAATATAATAATGATAATAATAATATACAAAGCAAGTGATGCACAATGCAATTGCTCACCACCCGCCGACCGATACCCAGACAGACAGTTCCTGAGCAGCGATCGCTGCTCCCCAGCCAACCCCCCCCCAGTTTCTATACTGAGCATGACGTCATATGGTATGGAATAGCCCTTTGGGCAGTTTGGGTCAGCTGTCCTGGCTGTGCCCCCTCCCAGTTTCTTGTGTACCTGGCAGAGCATGGGAAGCTGAAAAGTCCTTGACTAGCATAAGCAGTACTCAGCAACAACTAAAACATCAGTGTGTTATCAACATTCTTCTCCTACTAAATCCAAAACACAGCACTGTGCCTGCTACTAGGAAGAAAATTAATTCTATTCCAGCCGAAACCAGGACAGTAGCTTATCTGTTTGGCTGGAATTCCAGGGCTAACAAGTCCCTTGTCCAGGAAGCAGACTGATTGCTGAGGGAGGAGCGGTGCTGGAAAAATATTTTTTACTGAGGATGCTTTCACAGGTGCTCTTCCCTTTTGCTGATTGTTCCCAAACAGCTTTTTTCCTTCATCTGTGTGCAAGGCTCACCTACATCTGGGTGCCAGCAATTTGTTCTTGAAGGGCCACTTTCTGATGAAATATCAGGGCAGGGGTTTCACAATAGCCTTGAGATTGGTCCATAGCTCTGTGGACTTCTTATCCAGCACCTCTCACCTGAATTTAATTCTGTTTCACCCACAGGATTTTGTTCAAGCTGATTTTATCCAGTGGAACAGTTAAGGTATTGACAAATAGTAAAGAATAACAACAAAACACCAATTCAAAGAGCAAATCTTTCCCTCAGCTGGTTTTATTTGAAACAGCTGAAATTATTTCTGCATAAATGGAACCCCTTGATGAAGAAAGTGTTTCTTAAAGAAAAAGAAGCATCACGGGGTGTAAGAAGGAGCTTGCACCTTGAATCCATGCTGGAAGAAAGGCATAGATGCAAAATACTGGTCTCTGTAAATTCTCTATAGAAAAGTGTTCTGTAATTTCCTGGGGATGGAATGAAAGACTGAGAGAAATTCAGCTAAAGAGGATTTAATAGACTCCAAAATACTCATATGAATTTTTTCAACCTTCTTATGGTGTTCAGTTATGATGCTATGATGTTTAACTTCTGTATGCAGAAAATACCACTTGGGAATGATAATTTGATTTCTATGGCTTATTTCCACAAGGGCTGGGCAGGTTCATTGTATGACCAATCCTGTCACACCAGGTCAATTTGGTATTTCAGCTTAAATGGCTCCAGGACCAGTGAAGGAATGAGGAGGAACACCCCACACACTTTACTCTTTATCCAAAACCTGCTTGCATATAGAGGATTGATTTCTTGGAGAATTAACACTTGCTGTTAAATACATGGAGATGAGAGAGACCTTTTAAATACAATGTTCACATCTTTGTGTGCAATCTTTTCCCATGATTAAGATCTTTTGGCCTTGAGTGCAGGAAGCTTCTCCTGTCAGCTAATGAACAAGCTTGAAGTACACATAAATGCAAATGTGTCCCAGGAATTTATTAAAAAAAAAAAAAAAGCAAATGATGGGATCCTGACTCAGGACAGCACCCAGCTATCTGCACTGGTACTTGCCTGAAATTGGTTTGCTCTGCTCTGAGGCACTAGCCTGGGTTTTTGGATGGCCCCAGCGAAACTTGAAAGGCGTTGTTTTGAAGTGCTGCTGGCTTTTCCTACAGTTCCTTGCAGATCTTGTTAGGAAATGAAGGAGAGGAAACCGGGCAACCGTGCTGCTCAGCCACGAGGAAACGCACAATGAGCGTGATGAAGCCAGCAGCTGCAGGACAATGGGAACAGGCTGGGGCTATTTTTGTTAGATGTGAACAATCAATTCAACGTGTGAGACCTTATCATGTTCCCTCCCTGCCTTCTCCCCCCCTTCTTCAGCCCTGGAAATTTTCCCAAAGAGAAACAGCTTTCCTTTTCTCTTAGCAAAGTTGATTACCATAATAATTTTCTCTTTCATCTCAGAGCAGGTTTCTTTTGGAAGTCTTTGATGGCTTCCTCTGAGTGCAGTGATTGTCTTGCTGTGACTGACTGACTTGCAGCTGGGTCGTACTCAGCATCATGAAACCTGGAGCAGTGTTCGCTGGTATTTACGAGTGGGTAAGGGTCCCCTCATCTCTTCACTTGCTGGATGTGGAGGCTGGAAGCATTTTTCTCAGAGTCATCCTCACAGCAGAAATCTGAATTTGAACTGGGCATAGCTTTCACAGACAGAAAATAAACAGCAAGCGTTCGCATCCTATCAGATGTAATGAGAAGAAATACATAATTAAGATGGTAATCAGTACTCTAATAGCTGAATTCCCCCTTATCATTATGACTCCCTTCTCAGAACAGTCTTTTTAAATGTCACAGCAATATTAGCTCCAACTTACAAATAGAAAAATGGAGGGACATAAACACATGATTTATGACGTTAAGTGAGAAGGAAAGAAAAAACATATTTTGCATTCTCTCTAAACAGAACTACATTCTTCCTTTATGTGCAGATATAAATGTATAATCCCCTGATATAGTTATGTCTAATTTATATTGTTTCAATGTTCTGTGTGCCAATAGCAGGTATACTACACTAGATTCTCATAATTCATAAATAGGAAAGGAATATTAATTGGTAAATGAGCTTTTTTTTAACATCTTGTGATATTTCCAGCATGCACTGAAGCAGCACTTCAGGTTTGCTATTAATATTTTTTATCTTCAGTTCTTCAATGTGTAAGTCTTTCTCTCTTTATTAGGCAGCCTATTAGTTATTAGCCGTGTAAGATCGATACTTTCTGCACTTCTGCCTATTATCTTAATGTCACTGAGATCTGGCTAGAACTTCATACCACAATTCCTGCTACTACTTTTTACTGATTATAATGATATGTTTACATTGGTAACAGTTCAATCAAAATTGGGTGCGTTTATTACACATAGTGCAGTTTAGATTAACAGCTTACTTCTACTTTACTACAAGGAAACCACGAAATTGACTGTAATTCCTAATCAATATAGCTATAATTCTTAGAATTTAAATAGGT